>NC_056727.1:909344741-909657241 GCF_019279795.1 Protopterus annectens | reverse complement strand
GACCCTCTAAATGCACCATGCTGCCCTGAAGCTGGTGTAGCAGCTATCCAAACTCCCTGCAGAGCTTGCTATGCACCAGACTCCGGACCTGATGACAGGTGACAGTTTCCTGTCTGTGCCCGCACCCAGGAGGGGGCGAGCCCCAGCCCCTGAGGTGGTTCCACCCAAAAGTAGTGCAGGACCAGCGGATGAGGAGATCCCGGGGTGGGCCCCAGATGTGCTGGTGCTGGTGCTATGGCCAGATGAGGTGGGAGAGGTGCATCCACTGGGACCAGCCTTCCCAAAATTGCTATGGTGTTAGAATTTTAAAACATATGTGGGTTAGTAATAGTCAACACATTCCAGGATTAGGTATAACAGCATGCATAGATATTCCCATTAACATAAAACACCAGATATGGAACAGTTGCATAGCAAACAGAACACATGCACATATGGAACCACAGTGGTCATTACACCAGCATGCAGGTTACATTGATAGCAACATGCCACAAATGTGGGAGTATTTCAACATTGCACATGCATCAAAACACATTTCAGTATTTATCAGACAATAGGACATATGTCCCAACAGTAGATTTAATTGTACACATACCCATTGAGTTGTGTATTTAGATTATTGTTGCAGATATGATGGGTGGGAGAGAGAGATGCCAATTAACAACTTGTATATCCCTGTAGTTCTCACAACTTTTAGTCACTGTTGTAATCTGTACCTTACAGGTATTATTACACTATTCTATGGCCTTAGTTTGGACATTGGTATATTTGTAGACAAGTATATACGTGACCGTGTTTTACCTGCATGCAGTGTACACCTCCTACCTGGTATACCTGTGGAGGTATTGTTTGTTAACACTACCTGACAGTTTCTATGCATATTCTCAGATTCCAGGTTGATGTTATGCACATAGCAAATACAACTAAAAAAAACAAAAAAATAAAATGATAAAAATACCCCCAGGACCACCGATCCAAGAAGTAAGCGAATTTAATGAAACACTTAGAGCCTCGGCTTACACAGCCTTGAAAGAGTAAAAACACTACAAAATACTATTTGCTTATATACAGCATATTGCACAAAACAATTCATAGGTTCATAGATTAGTACTAAGCTAACTGCTCTTGAGAGCCATTTTAAGCCTAACAAATTATCCCTTGTGAGACTCAAACCCTGCACCTTGTGTTTGTAAGTCAAACACCTTAACCATTAGGCCACCCTCCCAAGTAATTATGCATACAATTCAAATCACATACTTCCAATTACATTCTTTGTTGAGTCCCTGTTATGCACATACCTCTCAATCTCTTATTGCACACACTCTGGTCAAGGCTTGACAACATGCAGGTAGAACTGGGACATATTTTGATAACTGCCCTCATAAACTTTTGATGAGTTGCTACAATGACAGGATTGTTTTCATATACATTTTCTGAATATTTACAGGTCTGACAATCAGTTATATGTCATTAAAAGCTGCCTAAATGTCAGAGGTCACCACACTGATTTGCCAGGGGGACAGGCAGCAGATATGGGCCAATTATCTGGACAGTCTGAACAAATCTGTACAGTTGAGGGGTATGATTATGCATACAGCTTACTACCACTTCCAGGATTCAAACCATGGCTGTGTCTGCTAGAAATAAAACAGCGTATATCATAGTTTGGTGTGCTATTTAGATAATGCTATGCATATCTTCACTGTTTTCTGTCTATAAGTCTCCCGTGGTTTTACACTCTGACCTTGTAATTACAACAGTCTTATACAAGGATTCCTAGACATTTTTATTATGTAGCACAGTATGCGTGACAGTGATGACTAATGCATTATTATTCAGAGAAACTGCAACACTAACAATGCCATACAATACCAGACTAAACAGTACCAGTCCAGGATTTCAATCTTTATTTCCAGGCACAGTTTTCTTATCTGACAGACCTGTGGAGGGAATGTTTGTTAACACTACTTGAATGTTGCCACACATATTACCAGATTCCACGTTATTATTATACACATACATCTTACTCTGTTACTGTGCACACTCTGGTCATAGCTTCACAACATGGGGATAGAGATGGGACATAATTTGTATATTATTTACATAACATTTTGGTGAGTTGCTAGAGTGACAGGTTTGTTCTTATAGATATTTTTCTGACGGTTATGATGTCTGACAATCAGTTGTATGTTATTTGCTGCCTAAAGTTTTGGGATCATCCCACTGATTTGCCAGGGGGACAGGGTGACAGGCAGAAAATTTAAGCCAATTATCTAAACTTTCCGAAAAAATCTGTACAGTTGAAGGTATGATTATGCATGCAGCTTACTACCACTCCCATGATCCGAACCATGGCTATGTGTGCTAAAAATACAACAGTTTACATCACAGTAGAGTGTGCTATTTGGATTTTGATGTGTATCTTTTCACTGTTTTCTGTCTAAGTCTCCCTCAGTTGCACAATCACCTTGTTATTACAACAGTTGTATACAGACATCTCTACACATTTTATTTATGTAGCACAGTGTGGGTAACAATGCTTAATACAACAGTACTGTTAAGAGAATGCAACACTACATTACCATATGATACCAGAGTAAACACAAGCAGTCCAAAAGTTAGATCATTATTGCCAGGCTGTTACCCTTTTATTTACATACAACCTATATGAAACTCTACCTGCCATATTGTCTGGTTTATTCAGTACATCCTATACACAATACAGGTTTTATACTGGTAATTAACTTTCTACTGCTTTTAGATTTATTTCTTATGACAGTACATGCAAAATTATTACTAACCTGCCTCACAACATAGCCTTTGCAGCCTACACGCATGGGCTTCCTGCTGTAGCTGTCAGAGACATAGAGGAATATTTAGCCATACCTATCCATAATATAGACGAGCTAGGCAATTATTAAACAGTTAGTAGAATGAGTACTTACACACTGCTGGAACATCACCCTGCCTAACGTCTTGGATCCACTGATCCAAGAGCTCCCTCTTCCTCCATTTCAGGTCGACATACTGATGCCTGACCTGCTCATTAGTTCGAGGGATGCTACTGGCACTGGCGAGGTCACAGGTGATATGGTCCCATGCTTCTGCTTTATATTGGGAACCCTGGTACTGGCCCTGCAGCAGTCTCTCTTCATGTTCTTTTACCAGGAGTCCTGCCATTATCTTAGACTCCTGGATGCCCCAGCTATGTGCTCGGAAGTGCAATCTTCCCATAACACCAGCCATTGTGCCTACAGGAGAAAGCTGCAACCAGTTATGAAATGTATTCCCACCTGTGGGGTTTAAATAGGGCTGATTTCCCACACTTTTCCATGATTGGACAATTTTGAAAATGCTAAGCTATGGGCAAACCTGCTTACATAAAGTTGGCATTGCTTAAAGGGGCATACCAATGGGCAGCTCTATTTAGCTGGGCTACACTTTGCTTATACCTAGTAAGCAGAGGTGTGCAATACTTAGTGTTGCTTATTTTTAATTTTGCAGACTATTTGCTGTTTGTCATTGATTTATTATTCATTACATGTTATAAATTTGCTTAGTATCCATGACTCATGTGTACGTACACTGCATGGTACTTGTGTTTATCGGGGGAATTTCACCACTTTATTACAATGACACCTCACATCTGGACTTACTGCAGTACTCCAGTTTACAAATATATGTTATTCAGTAAGTTATACAACAAAAAATTGTTTATAAATTCCTTTCACATGTAAAATGTGATTTTGCTATAGTGAGGATCTGTTTGAGTATACCTCAATTTCATGTACAGCTGATATGGTGTAGTGGTAAATCACTGTGGCTATGGTGTGCAAGGTCCTGAGTTTGAGAATTGCAAATTCTGATTATGTTGTTGCTGGGCAATCAAGGGCTGTTGGATACAGTGACTAAGGCACTTTTAAGCAGTTGTAAGTGGGTTTGCGTGGGTTTGCGCAATGGCAAGCAATGCTAACTACCAGGTAAATATGCTTACAGAGTGTTAGCCTCAAAATTGCTTATTCTGTGTAGGCATTGCTTACCCCCATGCAAACAGCCTTAAACCCGCTTAGTACTGCTTAAAAGTGCTCACTCCCACTTACCCACATGCTAATTTCTTTAAAAGACAAGAAAAAGGGGTGATAGGAAAAAGATGCGCAATGCTTAGCATTGCTTATTTTTAATTTTACATACTATTTGCTGTATGGCATTGATTTATCATTCATTACATATCATAAATTTGTTTAGTATCCCTGATTCATATATAAGTATACTGTATGGGGGACTTGTGTTTATCAGGGGATTTCACCACTTTATTGCAATGACACCTCACAGCTGGACTTAATGCAGTACTCCAGTTCACAAATATATGTTATTTAGTAGGTTATACACAAAATAATTGTTTATGACTTGCTTTCACATGTAAAATGGAAATTTGCTACAGCGAGGATCGAACCGGGAATGTCTGCTCACAAGGCATACGCTCTAACCACTACACTACACTATAGCAATACTGCTTCTATTGAATGAATCTTGCTATTTAACATCTTGTGCTGTTTAAGTTGGACTATGAGTAGCTTAGCAAGTGGCACACCTGCGCAGCTACAATTAAACTTTATCGCTTTTATAAAAAAAAATCTTGTAGTGTTCTTTTATCTATACCCTTCACAAATATCCCTGCTACTGCTACACCTGTTATTTTGTTAGCTTTCTGCTTCACGGTGGGCATACCTCTCAACTTCTTGGATTGCAGACTCTGGACAAGCCCTGAAATGATGGGGGAACAAATGGAGGGACAGATTTAACATATTGCTGTGGATTTCTGTGTGCATCTGTACATTTTACAGTTATCCTGACGTGTTTGGGGTGCTATGAGAATTCTCGCAAATTTTAATTGCCAAACAGCAATTCTTGAGTGCAGGGGCATGTATATTATGAGAGGTCTGCTCTCAGACATGCCCCCTGCACTCGTCCAGGGCTCCATGTTAGTTTAGGAGCACAGGCTGCGCACCTTCGTAAATATGCATGGCGCGCTGCCGTGCTGCACTTAAACGGTCGTTTCTGTGCAGGAATAACTTATTCCTGCACAGAAGATTAGTGAATCCTGGGGCACATTTAGTACACTTAAATGAAAAAAAAAAAAGAAAAAAAATTATCAAAACATTTAAAAGGTGGTTACTACCTAAAACTGAGGATTACAATATTTGAATCCAGTTATTAATGCTAATTCACCATTTTTATAATATTATACATTTCTGTAAAATGTTAATAAAATCAGCATCACTGCATTAACTACTTTAAGTGTCTATTGAGCAACTGTAGCTAAACTATACCATTAGCAAAGTCTGTGACTTACTTAATACTTCACTCTCACATATGTGATTATGGTAATATTGCCTGATTCATTTTCCAGTGCAGAAAGAGTGTGGCATCCTAATTACTTGTAGCAAAAAATAGAAAAGAGAAAAAACAATCACTACTCAACTATTTACATATTAGCTATAAGTAAAAGATGTCACTGCAGTTATATTAACCAATTGTAATAAATTAGGCTCTTGTCTGGCATCTCTGAAACTAACTCATAATGTGAACTTATGTTTCAGTCTCAATACTAATTGAAATAAAATAACACAACATGTCATAGTCCTAGAATTCTTCATGATCTAACCATTTATTTAAATGGTCCCATGTCTTCCTAAGTAGATGGGCATTTCCAGAAATAATTGTGCCTAATTATAGTTCTCGTAATTATATGACTCTTTAGTTGCTCTATTGTAGGAGGGGCCCTTTGTTTCCAGTTTTTGGTAACACAGTTTTTAGCAATGATTAAAATTGTGTTACAGGCTACCAACTGAGATTTAGATAACTTTTATGATTTAGTGATTCCAAATAAAATAAGTTTAAAAGGGTAAGTAAAAGTGTAGCCATTCCCAACCAACCATAACATGTTTTGAGTTTCTCCTTAAATGAGCATAAGAAGGTACAACTCCAAAATGTGTAGCCATCCAGCTACCACCAGTCTAAGTTACCTCCAACATTTATTTAGGAAGGTGGGAAGTATCCAAGATAATCTTGCAGGGGTGCAAAAATACCTAGATTAGCACTTACAACCAAAAAAATCTGAACTTCCTTGATCTGATAACATACACTGGTATCGGTAAAAGTTTATTCTAGTGAGCTGAAGTTATAGGGGCATCAATGTTTCTCTCCCAAATTAGACAAAAATTGTTTGTAGCTTTCTGATTAGAACCTAACAGAATATGATAAGTCTTACTGACTGAAACTCTATTTAGATACTTAAGTGAGTATCCACTGCCCAGGAGACCAATAAAGGATAGTCATTAGTAGGGATCTTAAAACAATTACGATTTTCCATATCCTTTCATAATTGAATATATAGGGGTCTGTATCATATGTCCACATTACATTTCTGTAAATGTTAGGGCCAAGATACAACTACATCTCTTTCTACCAGTTGGGTTCAGTATCTTAGATTGGAGATGCTTTTCAACATGCTAAAAGTATGAGGGAGGAACTTTGACAGTCACAAGCTAAAGAGATGGCAGATAGTTGCTTCCACAATGATCTCAAATTCATTTCTGTTAAAGGATAATCAAAAACATATAAGAGATCTTGGTAAAATAATGGAAGCCTACTGAATTTAGAAGATCTCTTAACCATAAGTGTTTTGTGGAACTGGAGGAATCCCCCATGATGTCCCTCCATCTGGATTTTGAATCATTGGAATACTTCTGCATATCCAGTGCTGTGATTTTGCATTCAGTTTGTACAGAAATCCCATGAACAGCCATTGCCATCCACAGAGTTTACTAGGCAACTGTGGAATGGAAGTAACTTACCAGACCCTTCTTCTATATCACACACACTTATGGATAATTTATTGCTAATCTGCCTGCCTTCTGTTTCGGATATGGGTGAAAACCAGAATGACCAGAGAAAACTCACACAAACACAAGGAGAACATATAGACTCCACACCAAAGGCATAATATCCAGGACCTGAACCAGAGAACCTCTTGCTATGAGGTGACTTTGCTACTCATTGTGCCATTGTATTACCCATTGGAATAGTTATGTACAAACAAAATTAGTGCTGGTGTCAAGTGTGTTCACAGAAAGATACATTCAGTAATGTCAGGTCAAAGGGGATAAACATAAACATGCTGATACGCAAATAAATTGGCAGCAACCAGATTAGCGTACAGAAGGGTAGAAGGAATGAGCTTTTGAGAATCCACACTGGAACAGAATTTACCACTAACAATCCATGAGGGGAAGTGGCCTAAATTTGGTCATATGTCTTAGTAACTGGATGGCTGGGTATTTAAACTATCCCAACTATATTATCTTCTTATCCAGCATACAACCTGTATACTTACAACAATAATGATTAAAACCAAATTGGATAATTATTATGCCAGATAATTTCATATGATATAGTGCATTTTGAGTGGTCTGAGAACACACTCTCACGCTGTAGTTTAAGAATATATGTAGGAAACACAACAAGAACTGTAATGCTATCAGATTAGACACTAGTAATGCATTTTGTAAAATTGTATTCATTTATGTGTGTAAAAAAAATACTTGCACTGTTATGGTGTGAGACACTCTACTGTCATTTGGATTTCCCCTTTTTATACTGAATATAGAAGAAAATATTAGGCATCATATAAAGATGTAAACATCACTGCTTTACTGTAGAAAGACTTATTGTCGTAAAAATCATAATTGGTTGTACATTTCCCCTTTTAAAAAAATACAGAGTAGAATCTTAGAGTGGCAAAAGATTTTAATTTTAATGAAGCTAAGATAGAACCTCCCATTCAACTGCCGACAAAGTGCAGAGACAATATTTCAGATTCAAAGACAGTTTAAACAATTAAACTACATGAAGACTTTATAACTCTTTTGGACTATTCAGACTAAAAACTCCATGCTTCTAAACAAGGAGATTTTTTTTTAGGTTTGTTCTTCAAAACCTTAAGTATAAACTGATGGTAGACCAGTCTTTAAAATAATCATGGACAGAGAGCGGTTTATAGCCAAAGCAAGAGGTATTTGTAATTTAAGGAACTGCAACAGAAATGCAGAATCAGTTAAAAAGATGAACCGAGGAATTCCTAGCTTCACTGTGGGATAGAGAGGAGCAGTTTTATATGTATCTTCATTGAATTTATTCACTGTAAGTGGACTGAGCTTGGAGCCTTTTCTCAGCTACATCACAGTAATAACAAAATTAACTAAAACTGCAAGAGTACAGATATATAGCAACAATTTGAAGAGTGGGAGTTGAGAAAATATTGATAAAACTATTGTACAGGATGGCCTGGACTTTTCATATAGCTTCCCTCTAAGTAGTAGGAGAAATTTTCCTGGGTTAATCAAACTTTCTTAAAAGAGCTCTTTTCCCTATATGTTGTTGGAAAGATTACTTAAATGTTAGCCAAAAAGGGTCAAAAGTGTAAACAACAACTAAAAACAAGAATTCCAGAAATAGCATTAGAGATATCAGAGACTACATAATAGCTGTAGAGCAGTGTACCCAACTAGGAGATCTGGAAAGAAAACATTAAACAAATGTATATGGAGATTTTCAGGAAACATGGATTCTTGGATGAATATATTCACTCTAATCATAATAGATGGATCTTACTGAAGAGGCTTCAGACTCCCAGTTGGATGATATTCTATAACTCCAAAAATCAGAAAAAAAAGTTGAAAAGAAAACTATTGGAGTGAGGTATCTTATAGGAAACATGAGTGCAGAAAATGGTGGGTCTTGACAAAATGCATAGGGGGAAACTATGGTTTATCGTGTACCAAAAAATCTTGGGTGGAATGACTGCATAAAATTTGTGCAAAAGCAGTAAAGTTCCTGAACTGCCACAGAGTAAGATTTTGATAAATTGTGCTGATTGACTTTAGTCTGGCAACACTGTGGGTAAGAAAGCCCCCAGCCAAATATTGTGAAATTTAAACGTTTACAATTAAGGAGGAAATTCTACCCAATCTTTGGCAGAAAGTGAAGATGTTGATGATCAGTCTTGCCAGTCAATTCAGTGAGAATAATAACTTAACATAACCAAACAGAAAAAAATACATTTCTTCTAATTTTCAAGAAGGTTAAAGCAGCAGAATTGTAGTTTAGATTGTTATTTCCAGCACTGATTCAAGATTTACTTTCCCAATGAAGTAAAAATGTATGATGAGCCAGATATGGCTGCCAAAGTGCTGGCTGACTTTCAGCAGAGTTCAGAAAACTCTCATTCAGATGAAGTCACAGTTTCTTGAATTAACTCAACTAGCAATGCTTTCCATGAATTAGTAAAGTATTAAGCAGTGTAATTTTGTACCTGGGACGGTTTTATGTGGGAAAACCTGTACATGGTAAGCACGTTTCAGAAACCCATTCAGTTGTGCTGTTGGACCACCCTCTACTGTTGATGAAATTAGAAGTTAGTTACAGAGCAAATGAGGGGCATTGGAATTTCCAAGCATGCCTCTTTAAGAGACAGGAATTTAGGGATTGGTTACAAGATGCCTTGTAGGAATGACTTTTGGAGTTTAATATAAGAGGAGGAACATTTTTGTAATCTGGGAAGAACTGAAATCCACCCTGAAATGTAGGGTGATGATCAAAAAGAATGAATTAGGGGAGAAAGGCTAATCTAGGTTCAATGATAGTTTACAAGAGAATAAAATAATGGTGGAATGAGGGAGAAAGTAGGAGATAAGGAAAGGCAGCTGTTGTTTGAAGCTGAGCAGAATGCAAAAGGTCTCATAGGCAAATTACATGTGATAAAGATGATTATTTACACACAAACTTTCTTTGATAATAACTTAAAAATCTCAGAAAGTTTTAGGTAAGAGGGCAAGACAACACGAGTAGAAAGAACAATACATAAAGTTAGAAACCCTTCCACAAATGAGATGACAAACAACCCTGAGGATATATTGACAATCTTTAGCAGTTATTATTCCCGGCTGTACAGAGCAGAGCCCATAAGTTTTAAAGGAAGAGGGGAATCATGGAATTCATGGGGGGGGGGGGTAAACATTACTTAGTAAGGTAATTATGAAGTATCTGGACTGGGCAAAGGGATAACAGGTGAAGAAATAAAGACAGCATTAAAGAAGTTGCCCTCTAGTTCTGATAGATTGCTGAGCGAGCTCTGAAAACTAGGAGGTACAGAGTTATTTGCATTGTGACAAAACATATTCAATAAATTATTAGAGGGGGGACATATCCCAGAGTTATGGAAGAAAGCCTTAATAGTGGTACTTCCAAAGGATGGGAAGGCTTGTCTTGATACAGCATCTTAAAGACCCATCTCTTTACTCAACCATGACTATGATAGCTAAGAGGGTGGCTATCTAAGAGAGCAATGTTTCTTTGTGGAGGGTAGACAGCAGTTTGATAATATCAACAGAATGTTAATCATACAGAAAGAGATGAAATTAAGGAAAGAAGCTCTGCTGTTTGTAAGTTTAGATGCAGAAAAAACATTTTTAGAGTATGTTGGGCCTTTTTCCAAGGTAGACAAGAAAAATATGTTTTTTTTTCAAGAAAGTGTAAACAGTTGGTAGAGTGAATATATATAGGGGAACTCTAGGGAGAATAAAATGGTGGGTAGGTTGTCTATACCTGTTTAGTTCAGGGAGGGGAATAAGGCAGGAGTGTACCTTCTGACCTTTGCTGCTTGTTATTTACATAGAGAACCTGGCAGCCAAGATGAGATTATTAGAGATTGAGTTTTTCCTGTTAAGAAAAAAACACAAAAGATGGCCCTATTTGCAGATGATGTGTTGTTTTATTTAATCAACTTAGAATAATGTGTCTGTCTTTATATCATGAAAATGGCTCCAATCCATTTTTGGATTTAAAATCAATGAAACTTAAACTAAAAGTTATTGCAAAGAATTATAATCCCACTCATCAGTTGGTGCCACATTATCCTTACATATGGGGTCATGATAAAATGAAATATTTTAGTATTTGGCTAAAAAAAGACACAGTGGAAGCAGCAAAGAAGAGCGTGATAAGGAAAATAAGAATAGGTAAACTTTTAAAGATGGATTTGGAAAATAATACACCGTTTATAAAAATGTTTCTGGTTCACCGTGGGTCAATCTTACCTGTATTCTTCAGAGGAAAAGATCTGACAGAGTTTAAATCAGGAACTCAAGAAATTCATATGGGGAATGAAAAAAAATCAAGAGTCAGCTGGCAAAAGATGATCCTAGCCAGAAATCAAAAGGAACTGGTTCTGCTTAATTAATTAATTAATTAATTAAACATTTGTTTGCCATTTATTTATTTAACATTCATTTACCAGGATAGTCCGACTGGACAACAATTGTCTATTTTCAGCGGAGTCCTGGGGAGAAAAACTCCATAAGTTTACAGAGGAAGAAAAATTTACAAAAGGGACATTGCAAAGTAGTAGCATAAAGATTGTGGACTGTACAGCAGTTAGTATACAATAAGAGGATATTGTATAGTATAGAGGATAGTGTACATACACACACACACACACACACACACACACACACACACACACACACACACACACACACACACACACACACACACACACACACACACACACACACACACACACACACACGTACATACACTCATATATGGGTTATTGCTCACACATGTATAGTTAGATGGTGTTGTTTGTGTTGTCCAGGACAGATGGGGTGTAGAAATAGTGAGTGGACAAGGCTTCAGGGGGTCAATTACAGTTGCATAGATGGTTGTTGAAGAGGTATGTTTTAAGAAGACTTTTGAAGGAGGGTGTGGAGTTTTGTAGTCTGAGGTCAGGGGGAAGGTTGTTCCATATTTTTGCTATTTCTTAGGCAAATAGTGATTCCCTGGAGTTGTTTTTGCATGTGATGGTTTCGATTAAGGCTTTGTTGGAGGACCAAAGCTGTCTATTTGAATTGTAGAAGTTCAGCATGCCAGTCAGGTCAGGGTTTTTCTCAGGATAGTACAGAATTAGATGAGCTAGGCTGAGTTGATGGTACCTTAACAGGTTCGGAAATTCAAGCTAGTGCAAGGCTTGTAGGGAAAGGCAGTGGTGGGCTCATGATTTGGCACTGGTAGTGAATCTACTGATTTTGTTGTAACATATGGAAAGTTTATTAAGGTCAGTTTTGTAAAGATTAGTTAGAATTGGGAATGCATAAAGTAGAGTAGATAGGAGGTGGGTCCTAGTTATTGCAATTCAAGATTTGGTGGTTAGATAACTTTTACAGTGATAGAGGGAACCTAGCTTTTTGTGGACTTTAGTGATGGTTGTTGATATGTGCTTTGTAAATTTGAGTTGCTGGTCAATGGTAACTCCTAGGAGTTTAGCCTCAGTGACAGGGGTGATTTGGGTTTTGCTGGTGGAGAGTATGGAGAAGGTAAGGTTGCTCGTTTTAGCAGAGTGGAATAGCATTAGTTGTGTTTTTCTGGGATTTAGTATGAGTTGTGAGTTGTTAAGCCAGTTCTCTATTTCAAAGAAGGCTTCTTGGGCTTTTTGTTGGAGAAGTTGGATGTTGTGTGCAGAGCATATGAGAGTTGTGTTGTCAAAATATTGGACTGTGTTGGCTTTAGAGGTAGTTGAGTGGAGTTGGTTTGTGAAGATATTAAAAATAAGGGGTCTTGGGATTGATCCTTGCTGCACGCCTAAGGAGGTTGGGAGTGGGGGGGATAGAGAGTTATGCCATTTGATGGATTGTTGGAGGTTATCTAAATAGCTTTTAAACCAGAGGAGGGCGGGGTTGTTAAGGTTGAGGTCAGAGAGACAAGACAGTAGTTTATTATGTGAGGCTGTGTCGAATGCCTTGGATAAATCTAGGAAGGTAGCTGAGACAAATTTACCTAGATTCCTGTGGGTGTTTATAGTATTGGTGAATTTGAGTAGGGGAGTGGTGGTCATGTGGGATGGGCAAAATCCGTGTTGGGTTGACTAGTAAAGGTTGTTGGTGAGGAGACAGAAGAACTAGTGATGAATACATCTTCCTAGGATCTTAGAGAGGGATGAGAGAATTGCAATTGGTTGATAGCTGGAAAGTCCAGGGAGGGGCCATGTTTGTGGTGTGGTATGATATATGAGGTTTTCCACAGGGATGGAATGGTGTGTTTGGTGATGGATCTATTTATTAGAAGTGAAATGGGATAGGTTCATAGGTTCATAGGTTCATACTAGGCTATCTGCCCGAGGGCATTTACAAGCCTAGCCCATAGTTTTGTGGCTTACGCCACCCCTTTAGTATGGGGAACTATACCCATTATTTTGCTGTGCCTCTGTTGAGCAGTGACACTGAGGTAATCCCTGGGGTATATCTGCGATCTCCCATCCATTGGTCAAGATTTCTCTTGAACAAGGCCAGCGAGCTCTGCCTCACATATACCGGGATTTTATTCCACAGCATAGGGAGTCTTTGGGTGATGAATCTATCCCTCCAGCACGTCCTATTAATAGCCATGTCGAGGTTTAAGTCTCCCGCCCTTGTGGCTCTGACGGATCTAGATTTTTTGAGGTGAAGCATATTCATCAAATCTGGGTTTGACATGGCCTTGTATGTTAGGCAAAGGTCACCTCTGAGCAAGCGGTAAGCGACTGAATAGAGCTGGAGTTCTTTCAGTCGGGCAGCATAGGACAGATGTTTGAGACCCTTTACCCTTTTGGTGAGGAATAGCTGTGGATGCAATTTGGAGGTATTTGGCAGAAAGGTTATCGGCTGCAGGGGTGGTTGGTTTGAGTTTGGCTAGGAGTTTTTGGATAGTAAAGGTAGGAACAGACTTAAGTGTGAAAGGTATGGTATTAATTTTGGACTGAGATGGTTGTGGGGTGTTGGAGGAAGTGATGTTTAAGAGTTGTTTAATACAAAAGGCCACCCAACTAAGGCTAATGTATTTAATACAAGTGGCACATCAGTACCCCAAATCATACCTCTCAACTGTACAGATTTTTGCAGTATGTCCAGATTTTTGCCTCATGTTTTTGGCCCATTTTTCATAAAAATTTTGCTTTTCTGGCAAATTAATGGCAAATCATTAAAGACTGAAGTTAAAAAACAATGACAGATATTTGAGTTAAAGACTTCATACCCTTCAGAAATGTCAAGTTAAAGCAAAATCTATTATTCTATCGACTTTCTAAGTTTTTAAGAGCAATATTTAAAAATTGTCCCTAGTTTTGGGCCTTTGTCCCCCCATTATTTATGGCTTTGTCCATATTTATTGCTCTAAGAGGTTGAGAGGTATGCCCCAAATGGAGGGAACGAGTAAGTCATAAAAGGGGCACAGGGGCTGAAAGAGACAGGATGGGGTTCTGGAATTAGCTCAGAACAGAAAATAAAGATAATCCTATAGATAGGTATGTGTATATGGCTAAAATTATTTGTAAGAAAGCAAGTTAGAACATGGAAAACAGAAGTAAGTCCTAAAAGAATAAATCCAACATACTAGTAGTCAATACAACTTAAACCTTATAAACACAAACTGGTATTACCTTAACAAGGAACACAGATACTGGAAACAACTATAGGGTATAGAGGGGACAATGGAGTGGAGTGAAGCCAAAATGCCCTTTAGTCTACATGATATGATCAGTTTGCTCACTAAGGATTATTAGCAGAACATAGAAGCAAAAAATATCAGTTGGGGAATGACACCTGAGCTAGTAAAATTAATGACAGAGCCCAGGACAGGGGAAATTAACTTTAAGAGGGTTATTAATAGGGGTTATAAGTTCCTCCATGAAAATGTTCTTTGAATAGCAGACAAAATAAGAATAGAGTAGGAAGGTAGATTACTTATAGAAATGCAACCTATGCATTGGTCCTAGATATGTGAGACGCCAAGGTATGTAACCAAATCTATAACATTTAGAACTTTTAGATAGAAATATTTGCAAAGATATTCCTACATAACCAACAGAATTAACAACATGTTCCTTACTGCATCTCATAGATATTGGAGATGTGAAGAGAAGCCAAAGAAGAAGAGGGAAAGTAACTGCATGTTTTTGGGGACTGTTAAGAACTAGCAATCTTAAATGAGGATGCCCAAGGAATAATTTTTGATTTTGGGAGGGTATTATTAGGGCTAGCAAGGGACTTGTTTTTAATCTCTTTGGGCAAGTCAGAAACCTCTAGAGATAAGAAATTGTTGAATTGTCTGAAGAAAAATATAAGAAGGAAATGGAAATCAGAAGAAGGTCCTGTAATAGTCAAAGTTAAAAAAAAATATGCTGGCAGGTTAGGCAGGCTGAACTCAGATTACTGAAAAGAAAAAACAAAATGTATAATTAGTAAATGGAACTTATTGCTCTAGAGTGTACAAGAATAAATATTGCTAGAAGGAAGTTATTTTTGTTTGCCAGCGTTTTGTGTAATAGTTGGGGATTGTCTATGGAATAGAAGTATGTAAGCCAGCTAAAGTGTATATTCACCCAAATGTGTAATAACTGTTAGTATGCATTTCTGCTGTATACATTAATCTAGTGGTCAAAAATGTGAAATCAGAGAATTATACAGCTGCATCACCAGTGAGAATATACTAAATGCAAAACACTTTACATTACAGTCTGAATAAATTGGGTTGGAAACATATATTAACTAGAACGGAGTGTTTTGGGATTGTTAAATTGGGTGCATTGTTTCCCCATCTTTGAATAAATTGTTATGATCTGGCTATTGGTAATTTAAGGGGGAGTTTTTTTTTTTACGTCACTCTTTTTTATAGAGTTGGTGTTTAGGTGTTAGATGTAAAAGCACTGATGAAGGCTGTGGCCGAAACCAGTCTGCTTGCTTTTCATTTATTCACTTGATTATTCCTGGCAGTATAGAGTGCAGACCATTCTTCTATGTTTTGGACTTTGTGGAGGTTTATGCACCTTACTGTACTTGTGTGGTCTTGTTTTAATATATTCAATGCACCATGCATGAGGACTGCACAGCTTGAATGGCTTGTTTTGTCAAAGTTTTGTTAATAAAGCATTCTTCAAAATATCAGTTTCAATAAAGATGGTCTAAATTAAATGGAATGTTGCAGAGAAAAGTACTACTGTACAAGCTGGCATAATATCAACTACTGCAAACAATGTCAGTCATGAACAATTTGCCTTGTTAGATATTTTGTCTAAATGCGAATATACCTTTTCAGTGCATGCTGAAATACTTGTCCTAATTTAGGCAAAACTTAGTGAACAGTTTCTCAACTGTTATGGGGATGGAAATGGCTAAACTCATTTCGTAATACTTTCCAGATTTTTTAGTGCTCACACTAAAAAGTACTTGACAATGCATCCTAATGAATAATGTGGCAGTACCAATGTGCATTGCCTAGAAATTTCATTCAGGTTAAATGTTAGAGGTTTTAACTTTAACAAGGTTACAGGGCTGGAATAATACATAAAGTATTTTGGCAATCAGTGTTCACAATGCAATAACTAGTACATCTGCCTAGTGAAACTTTGGCAGTTTTGTTCACTCCTAAGGACATGAACCATGGCAATACAGATTTTGATTTTATCATACTCATAACCTGCTGCTGGTACAAAACAAACCAGCAGTGATTTGTGATAAACCAGCTTCCAGATATGGAAGCAGAACACTATTGGCCATTTTTTGGGGGCTTTTGGTGTAAATAGATGAGAAATTGTATGATAAGTACCAAGTAGGCCTCTGACCTTTATAGGTCAAGAAAAAAAAAACAGGTGTTTAGACTGACTTACAGTAAGTAGAATTACTTTCATTTAGGGAAGAGACGACTCTTGAACTTAGTAAAAAGAGAGCATTTTGAGATGGCCGAATAGCATGACTTCCATCTTTTTTTACATTTAGAGTAAGACCACAGTGTGTTAAACCAAATGTGAATTTTGGCAAGATTTCTAGCTAGATATTTAATGATTATCTCTATCTTGTTAACTGACCAAATTACCATGCCATCAGCATACAATCTGGCCTGAATTTTAAGGAAGGATTTTTTTTATTTTGTTTATAAAGATGGTAAATAGAAACTAGCCCGTTACTGAACCTTGATGAGTGTCTATGTCAACTTTTTCCAGGTGATGGACAGAGGTCCAGATTTGTTAATGCCTATACTAAGTGTTCACAATCTGTATTCAAGAACATCCCTACCACATTTTATTGTGCTTTCTAATCATTCAGAATGATTACACTACATGTAAATGTAGTCTTCACTTTGTGATAACCTTTATGAATCCTCCTTGATATTTAAGGCTGCAAGAAAACCAGTAGGAAAACTAAAATTAGAAGCAAGAAGGAAGAAGGAATGAGTTATGCTTGTGTTGTCTGTTCATGGTGTACACTTAGTGTAGGCATTAATGAATTCCAGGGAGAGTCTTTTATTTTTACCATGAAATAATGTTTGGAGAAGGTAATAACTGTAGTCCATTTTCCAACTTCTGGAGGTCAGGGAAAATTCCAGTAGTTTTGAAGAGGGTAATTTTATTTTGGAAAGGAATGAAAATATATTTATTTATTTATTTATTTAACATTTGTTTACTGGGAAAGTCTGACTTGGAAAAAAGCTAATTTTCAGCGGAGGATCAGGAAGAAATGCTCCAGGAGCATATGATGTGGGACATGCCTTTGGGCCTTTGAGGTAAGTTTTCCTGAACACACAACAGCATAGTTATGCAGTGTCTAGAGCTATTGGTTTATCTTCTGTATGTATACCTACATGAAATGGAAAGTAGCTATCACTTTGTAAAGATATACACCATCTGGCTCACAAAGTTTGCTATGCTCATGACATTAACTTGCTTTTATTTGAAATGGTGGATGGAAAGATTAGAAATTATTTATGGTGCTGTGACATCTAGGTCATGCTAGACTCTTTTTAGGAGACCTCTTTTATTTATACTCCCTGGGAGGTTATGCATTTCCAGAACTCCTAGGGTTCCACAGTAATCAGTTTTTCTGATCTTTGAGATACCAGATTTGAGCTTATTGAGTAGAGTTTTTGGATATTTCTGGCTGTGCGGACATTAACCCAGATGAAGACTGAATTCAGTAGTTTAAATATTTTCTTTCTGGAATTTTTGTCTCTGATTTTCATTTTGTCTTTCTGAGATATTCCTGGTTATTACATATGGTTGACTTTGATACAGATGGGTAATATTTTTCTAGATGATGCAAGAGTGAATTGAGTAGGTATGTCAGGATCGGTCTTTGTTCAGCTATTGAATGCTAAAAAAACGAGCTGTAGAACTGCAAAAATAAAGTAGTGAAATTAACAAGTAGCAAACAACAGCAACATTGAAAAATAAAACACCAAATGGCCATAGTCAGCCAACATCCCACACCCAACCAACCAAGGTGGGGGCTGCAATCCCCACACCCCCCACACCCCACCAAACTATATATATATATATATATATATATATATATATATATATATATATATATATATGTTTACTATCATTATTGCGAAAGGCAAAACATTTGCCATCACATGATAGCTGCATAGGAGCTGATGTAAATCAAACTCCTATATGACAAATCATGTTTTTGCAGGGGTTTTTGCACCCCACACCCCCTTCTACTAATATATTCCAACTCCAAGATCGCACTATAGTGGGGATATGGATGAATTTCCATTCCACACTGTACTGCGATCTCCATACATGCAGTCGAACACACTTATACGAATGCACTATTGCATTTGCATAAGTGTCTTCGACTATCCCATTCACTTTGTGCACGACATTCTGATTTTTGGCAGCATACATGCTGACAGAATGTCATTCACACAAATTATAGTAAACCATATATATATATATATATATATATATATATATATATTTATATATATATATATATATACACACACACACACACACACATATATATATACATATATATATATATATATATATATATATATATATATATATATAGATAGATAGATAGATACCAACTCTGAGATCCCACTACAGTGGGGTATAGGGCAAATTGAAAAGGTTTCCCTTCACTTACCTTATGCATCACGATACTTCCTGGTTGTTGGCCAATTATAGGCATTTGATGTAGTTTTCTGATGCTGCCATTGTTCAAGAATTGTCTTTTTCATGCTTTTACATTCGTTATTTTGTGGTTCGTGGTTTTCATATTCAGTAGCCAAACATGGAGCCTGCAAGGACACTGCTACAAACATCATCAAAAGTTACACAGGGTCTATCAATGTCAGCTGATTCATGCAGAAATGACAGCTTATAATTATGCTTAAATAACCCATATAATACTTTACAGACACTGTGATGATGTGAGGTATTGCCAGCTATGACAGGAGAAGTAGGGCAGTGCATGTGTAACATATGCCAGCACAGCTAGCTGGAATTTTGTAAAGAATTAAATGTCATTTGAATATCAAACTGATTTGTACAGATGCTTGTGTTGAAAATGTATTTGTAAAGTTGCTTGTGTTAAAAATATATGAACAGTGTGCCCTGCTGGGAAGAAAAAGAAATGTACATTCATTATTGTAACTGTTTAAATGTATATGCTTTAACAGAAGATACTGGAAGAGAAGAGGTTAATCTCAAACTTTAAAAATAGTAAGAAATTATACTATTGAGCCTGGGACATAAAGATATCTCACAGTTTTGAATGAAGTCAAAGACTCAGTGTCTGTAAGAAGTATGGTTTATTAACTCCTGTAGGAAGAGTGGAACTGCTTTATGGTTTTATGACTTCCAGGAGCAATAGCAGATCTTAACAAGGCTCTCTGTGTTTGTATTATTGACACATAGATGCTAAATCATGGAAGTTTCTAGCAATGGGAGGTTGCATGGGAACCAGAAGTCAGAGAAGTGATGTATACGTCACTCTGGAATCAATCACTAAAATAATTTTTAATATTAGGTCATGGGGTGTTTTTTTTTTATTTAGTCTTGCAATTAGTGCAGAGGGTTAAGGCTCTGAGCTGTAGTTCATGTGGTACAGGGTTTAATTCTGTTAGCCCTCATTTGCCTACTCTGTAACCTTGGAGTAAGTCACTTAACCAGCCATTCCTCCCAGATCACCCCCAAAAAAGGACCGTCTATCCAGGGGCTTATGTGGTTAGCATATGGGATTATTATTAGCCAACAACTTTGTTTCATAGCTGATTAATTTTAATACATTGCTGCAGTCTCTGGACACTAGGTGGGAGGTTGGCATAGTGGTTAAAATGTTTACCTTATAAACACAAGGTGAATGGTTTGATTCTGACATGGGGTAATTGGCTAGGCTTATAATAGCCCAAATGGGCAGTTAGCCTAGTACTACTCTATGAGCTAATAAACAAATAACTCAGCCAAAAGAGACCAACAACTCCCTGTACATAGTCATAGAATCTTGTGACATTTCACCTATCATATTAATCACCCCATGAAGGATAACCATGAGCATTTTTCAGTTATGCCCACAATCTTAAGGGCAACACCCAAAAATTGTGCAGAATTAGTTGCAGATGTCATCACCTATACTCATTCAGAACATATAGGAAATCTGATGGCCAACAAATTCAGCTCAAATTTCACCTCCTCATCACCCCTAGTTCTCCCCTAAGAAATACCCTCCACCAGTCTACTGCCAATTATCATCAAAGATCAGGTTGCCAGTGTGCTCTGTAAAGCTAAAAACATGGCTTCAATGGGACCTGATGATATACCCAGTTGACTTTTAAACAGCTTAAATCAGGACTTATCAGGCCCATTAGGATCTCTATTTAACCACAGCATCTGGACTGGCTTTGCCCTGATACAGTGGATGAGAGCAAATGTCATCCCTTTGCATAAAAGGAGACCATCTACTGACCCGGGAAATTATGGACTCATAAGTTTGACTAGTCTTATATATAAGGCTGTGGAGGGAATAATTATGGACCTGATAAATAATGACATAGGAAACCTCCAACCACTGGAATCAACCCAATTTGGCTTTGTTAAGGGCAGGTCATGCCTACAGAATTTGGTGGATTTCTTTGAGAAAGTCACTAAAGCCATGGATGAGGGTAAAACAGTACGTACTGCCTACCTCTACCTGGACAAGGCATTTGACACAATTCTCCACTCAGGTATTATAAATAAACTTGCAAAACTAGGCATAAATCTCTATGTCAACAGATGGATAGCCAATAGGCTCGCAGACAGGACACATGTGGTTAAAGTGGGTGAATCCAGATTGAGCAAGAGGAAGGTTACTAGTGGTATGCCACAGGGCTCAGTGCTGGGACCACTCCTGTTTGGAATATACTTTTCTGAAGTCAAAGCTAATGTGTAAGGCCTGTGGATGACAAAGGTTGCCAATGACTGCAAGCTGGAAGCAATCATTGAATTCCCCAGTGATGCAGATGCCCTTCAGGAGAGTGTAGATCAGACAAATGACTGGTGCCAGAACCATGGCTTAAAACTAAATGCACAAAAATGCAACATCAATAACACAACCCTATGAGTAGACTCAGAGGTGCGAGATCTAGGTACACAGATCGATAGTAGTCTGAACTTTGACCGCCATGTGTCCACAGTGGTAAGAAAGTCCTTCTATGTGGGACAACTTCTAAGTAAAGGTATGGCATGTAGATCCAAGGAAATTATAGTCCCACTTGACTCAGCCCTTATTAGACAAATAATCAAGTACACAGTGCCATTTGGTATGTACTTGACTAGGCGCTTACAGCAGCTGGAGTGACCTCAGAGGTTCCTTACAAAGAAAATACAGGATATCAACAAAATGTCCTATGTGGATAGATTAAAAGCCCTATCCCTGTATTCTGTCTCCTACCAACTATTAATGGGTGACCTATGCCTGACCTATGAGGCACTCAGATCCAGCCCTGATTAAGCTGCTACACATCTGCAAGTCAAACAGCACAAGGGTCACCTGATGTAGGGATCTAAACTTAGTCACCAACTCAAGCAAAACATGCTGGAGAAACAGCTATGTGTCTCAGAGTTTGCCCCTTCTTTGGAATAGACTTCCTATTAACATTAAGCAGAGCCCTTCCCTGGCCCTCTTCAAATGCAGTTTGGATCAATGGATGGGAAATCACAAATTCCCAGTGGGGGAGTGCCTATGTGCCTTATGGACAGGGAAAATCTGTAAGATAATCAAGGCATAATCACAAACCCATGCCATCCTTTTGCCTCTGGGGCCATATATTGGGTATAATCTAATTATATTGTCTATGCTTGTAAGAGCTCTTAAGCCATTAACCTAGTAATCGCCTATGAACCTATGAAGTCTTGGAAATAATTTTATCTGTGGCTTCTGGACTATCGTGCTATGACATCCATGTTTGCTGTTTCATCATGCACATGTAAATGACACTGCATTGATCACTGAATTAATATGTCTGCATGCTTCTCAGAAACTTTTTATATAATTACATTATTGAACATCTCTTGATTTATTATGCCCTGAATCTGTGCCTGTTTTTCAGTTGATCCTTATAATACTGTACTATATTGAGCTGTTCTGGGCTGTACTGAATTGAGCCATATCGAACAACATTACAATGTATAGTGTTATATTATATTATACTGTATTATGGTATATTGTACAGTTAATAATCAGTTTTGTTATTGGTGTCATTCTGAGGCCTGAAAGAAGATAGAAGACAGTCTCACCTATTTCACTAAGTATCTTATCAACATTTTTGCATGCTGGCTAAAACTTTCTATATGCCTATAGTGTCTTTTATAGGCAACACTAGTCTACTCAGATTACTAAACTAGTAAATACAAATTCTAATCTGGGAAATGCCTGTATAGTGCTGCTCAATACTATGAACCCAAATAAGAACATACCCACCTCAAGGTCTTCTTAATTCTGGGAAGTATGCTTATTTATGTTGGCACTAAAATCCAGTTGAACAAACAGTGACATCAAAACGTTGTTGTTTATTGCCTAGAGGGCATCAGAGTCACTTTACAAACTTTTTTCTCTACTATAAATCAATCAAATTGAAAACCTCTTTGTTCACTTACAGAGAACTCTGGAACACTTTTTCTGTGTTTCAACTGCATCCAGAGCCATCCAAGCTAAGATAAGAATATTTTCTTGGTTAACTGCACTTGTATTTGTTTTATATAGTGGTCGCTATTGTTTTTGACCATTTTTAAAGCATTTATTTAATTTTATGGCAAAAATAGTCATTTCTTCTTACACTAAGAAATTTAGGGATCAGATATCTTGTGGCAGAAGGTGTTTACCTGGTCTCTTTGAGTTGGGAAGCACTGTATGAAGCTCAATGTATTGACTAGAGGCAAAGGCAAAGGAGTCAGTTTTCAAGCTTTTTTCTCTACATGGAGCATTCCATCAGGCTCCAGAGGTTATCAGTGCCCAGTATAGTAGCAAACACCTAGAAAGTGAAATTTAACTATAGAAATAAGTTCAGAGCAGCTAGCTTGTGCATCAAATAGCACTACCATATCCTAGCACTACCATATCCTAGTGCTACCATATCTTAGCACTACCATATCCTAGCATTAGATAACATCTTGCCCTTAACTCCAGAAACTACCCTAGAAGATCCCTAGTAAAACTCAATCCTTAATCCCAAAAAGCCAACCCTATTACAGGAACAGACAACATGGAGATGCAATTCCAAATGTCTCCGTGGTTAGCTTGGTAGATTTGGGCATCCTGAGGTCATGCAGCAATTGTCTCATGTTCTCAGACAACCAGTTAATCATTCCAGTAAATAACACAGTATGCGAGAGTTGTAAATACACAACTTCCTTTGAAGCAAAAATCTCACATACAAACAAGGTTGTCAGGAATATCCACACTGTATCATCCCTCGCACATACTGTTCAGCACAAACACAGATTGTGTTATGATGGGATGCTTAAAAGAAACCTTCCCAAATTTCAAAGACCTCCAAAGCCACCTAATGGCAGCATTGCTCCTCAGTAATCACTAAAGCACACACCAAAAGCAACACCAAATATCTCACATAAGCCTACACCAAATGGTCCCCAAGTGAAAAACCTATAAGCCAAGCATACAGTTTTCATAATACATTTGTCATTTGAGATTCCATTGTGTGACACACAGATGCCCCACTCACCAGGATGGACAAGGAGAAAATAATGGTTAGTTGTCTATCTGGAGCCAGGATCCGTAATATGCACACACTGAAGTTACTGCACCCAAGGTACTAATATAATTCTATCATAGTCCATGCTGGTGTAAATGATGACACATACCTGACTGGAGTATAAGAAAGAGATATAATGTATCTCTCAGAATACGTGCAACAGACAGGCTTGAGCCTTGCACTGAGCATACCTTCTACCTTCACCAAGTATATTGCACAGTATGAACATAAAATGATTAATTTTAATAATAATTATATTACTTCCTGGTGTCACTCCACGGGGATCCAATATCTGTCAGCATGGGAGAACATGGTCAAAAGACCACATTGCTTTGCCAAGGATGGGTTGCACCTGTCCCCTCTAGGCTCTCTGATATTGACTAAAACTTTATCCACCCCCTTATAGCCTTTTTTAGGTTATGCCAAAAAGACAAAACTACCAACATAGTGAAAAAGTCTGCAAGCAACCTTAAGGTGTTACTTCTCACTGCTCGGAACCTAAACAAAAAACTCCATACCCTTCAAGACCTCCTCACCCTGGAGAATGTGGACATATGTGCCATGATTGAGACTTGGTTTAAAGCTATAGAAAGCACTCTGAAAGTGCAAGGCTACACTGCCTTCCACATATTAAGACTGATAACAACACAGACTGGGGCCAACGATGGAGGTGTTTTGATCTATGTTAGCAACAAACATACCTCCAGGTTGGTTAAACAGGATGAGACCAAGGAGTTCATCTACATGCAAGCCATCATAGGCAACATCCCTCACCATATCATGGTTAGTTAAAGGTCAGCATCTATGCATCTTGAGTCTGTTACCTAAACCTACTAGAGACGCTCACCATCCAACCAAACACCGTATTCATCGGTGACTTTAACTAAGCCTCTATAGACTGGGAAGTATACACTGCCTCAAACTCACAGACACAACCCTTCCTGGACTTTATTAGTGCAAACACCCTGGGGGAAATAAAGCACACTCCAACCAGAGGATCAAACATACTGGATCTGGTATTCACCACCATGGAGAGTGTTGCACCTTCCCCATGTCACATCCTCACTAGTGTTGTCATATCACAAAGCTGTCTCATTTGAAGTAAAAATCAACCCAGAAAATCCAGCTAAACCATTAACAGTTAGGAACTATTCAAAGGCAAGCTACATCATATTAAGTAACAATTTGTCAAAATTCAAGGCTCCCCCAACCCCCCGAGACCACAGCTACCTATGCAGAATTATTCACAGTCACCATATAAACATATGAATGGCTGCATACAGGCTGCTGTACCTATCATAAATAAACCCAAAACATACACTAAAAACAAGCCCCACTGGTGAAATTCTCAGCTAAACAGGGTATATAATAAAATAGGAATAGCCATGGCCAAAATCAGGAAAAGCAACTCCATTAAAGACAAGAGCTCTCTTATACAACTAACAAGAAACTAAGTGGTCAGGATAGCCTTTCAGGCTAAGCGCAATCAGAAGTCTTTCTTCAGCTACATCTGGAACCTTAGAGGTAACACACAACAGTGTGCTGAACTGGTGGTTTTTGGTAACATTCGCATTGATCAGGGTGACATAGCAAATCTACTGGCTGATATATTCAGCTCTGACTTCATCCCCTACTCACCCCCAGCTCTACCAGGTGAAATCCCCTACAACATACTTTCCCACAGCTGTCAGCAGGGATGAGCTGCTGGCAGCACTCTCTAAAGCCAAAAACATTGTCTTCATGGGTCTTGACAACATCCCCAGTTCCCTGCTTAACACTCTAAAACATGACCTATCAGGACCACTTGAAGCACTCTTCAACTATATTCTTGAAACAGGTTATGTATGTTCCAACAGAATGGAGGATCACACCAGTCATCCCACTCCACAAAGGTGAACCTCCAAATGACCCCGGAAACTGCAGACCTATCAGTCTAACAAGCCTAATATGCTAAGCTATTGAACAAGTTGTCATGGAAATGGTAAACAAGGACACTGGCAACCTACAGAGACTGGACCCATCACAGTTTGGCTTTTTTAAGTGAAGATTATGGCTACTTAACCTGGTAGACTTTTTGAGAGAGTCACCAAGACGATGGAAGAAGGTGAGACAGTGCATATAATGTATCTGGACCTTGCAAAGGCATCTGATACAATGCCCCACCCAGGCATTGCTGACAAACTCTTTGTGCTAGGCATAAACACTTATATAACTCACTGGATTGCTGGCTCACTCACAGACAATACCCAATAAGTCAGAATCAGTGAGATCACCAGCACCAAGAGACCGGTCATCAGTGAAATACTCCATTTTATTTTATTTATTTATTTATTTGCAGTTGGTTTACCAGGATAGTCCATTGGGCCAAAATGAACCCGTTTTCAATGGAGTCCTGGGGAGAAAAGCTCCAGTAAGAAGGTTACAATAGGTTTTACATTAGATTACAATGTTTACAAGTCAACAAATTAGAGCAAGACATTTCATGTAGTATGGCTTGAGAAACAAGGTTACAAGTAGGTTTTAGGTTATATTACAATATTTTCCAATGATGCAGTTTAAAGCATAATGTATCAAGTAGTACAGACAGGTGATAAAAGTTTCAGAAGATATAATACTGGTAATGAAAACATTTCTATATAAGTACTGAGAGGTCTTGTTAGGGCTGCTCCTGTTTGGCATCAGTTCTCAGAAGTCAAGATTAATGATAAAGGCCTCTGGCTTACCAAGTTTGCAGATGTCTGTAAATTGGGAGCTATTATAAATTCCCCCAAGACACAAACAACTTGCAAGTGGATTTAACACAGGCAAATGACTGGTGCCAAAGGCATGGCCTAAACTCAATGTGAAAAAAAAAATCATTATAACACCCTTTGGGAAACTGTCAATGCAAAATAATTACTCCATCGATAAAATGCCCCTAAGAGTTGACCCAGTAGTAAGGGGTCCTGGAGCACATGTAGACAACAATCTGGCTTTTGGCCAACATGTAGCTAAGATAATAAGAAAATCATTATCTGTCGCACAACTTATAGGTAAAGCTATGGCATCCAGGTCCAAGGAAGTTATAATACCACTCTGCTTATGTATCTAACCAGACACTTGCAACAGATGGAACACCCACAAAGGCTTCTCACCAGGAGAATTCAGGGCATGAATAACCTGTCCTGCACTGATAATCAAAAGACTCTGTAAATGAATTCAGTCTCCTACAGTCTGCTGAGAGGGGATATTTGCGTAGCTTACAGGGCTTCTTCAGACCCAGCCCTGATGGATCTGTTGCACATGTGCAAAACAAACAGCACCAGAAGCACTAGATCCAGGGATCTGAACTTCACTTGTGACATAAACAGAACATGCTGGAGAGATAATAGATATTTATCCTAAAGGATCCCCATGCTATGGAATAGACTCCTCCTCCATGTAAAACAGAGTTCATCCTCGACCATATTCAAACAAAACCTTGACAGTTGGATAGGAAATTATACATTTACAAAAGCACAGATGAATTCTGTGTGGTAAAGCCAATAGCACAAAATGTAGCAACAAAGAAAATCTAGTTGTGTTCAACCAAAGTTTTAATTCAAATATAGATAATATAAAAGTATATGAGCCCTTTTGTTCCTGACATTAGGAACTTCATCAGAACAAATAATCTAAAATACAGACATCATACTAGATATTTCATGGCAAAACCACACCTCCAAAAGGGTTAAAACCAATAAGATTATATTAATAATTTAATACAGTATTGAGGCTTAGAATTTATAAAGAGGCAAACCACATTTTCTGGATAATACAGCAATACTGAACAGGCATCATTCAATTCTGGTGTCTGTGTGGCATCCAGTAATAATTGCTACTTTAATTCATTTTTGTCTAGGTGATCATTGACCAAATAACCCCTAGGATCAAAAACTACCTGTTCAACAACAGTAAACTCGAAAAAATGCATTGAGAATTGCAATATGCCTATATAAGGCATTTGTATTCTTGCATTTTTAAATGTCAAGTAGGTGTTCATAAATTCTGCCCTTTAATCTCCTAGAGGTTTTGCCCACATAAAATGCTGAGCATGTGTTACAACAGGCCAGGTAGCCGACCTGTTTAGAATCGGATGAAAAATTCCCTTTTATAGAATAGGTGCTCCTTCTGACCATAATTTGCTTTCTCGCTAGTATGTTAGAGCACTGTGCGTACCTCCCACATTTAATCATGCCTTTTTTCTGACTGTGCAAAATAGCATTCTGCTCCAGTAATTTTTTGAAAGATGTATCCTTTTTATAAACAACATATGGTCTATCTCCAATTTTATTAAGTTCATAATCAGCAGAAAAAAATATTCAATTATTTTTAAAGGCAATTAAAAATACCCTTACTGTCCAAATTGTAAGTAGTAATAAAGCCCTTGTGCTGTTGATTCAACAGATTTCTTCCACTGCTGTTGGCTGTATCAACATTATTGTCAGTGGGCATTAACACTGGGACATTTGTCCTACCTAGAATGGGTTTGTAAATCCCTGACTATCTTTTTGCAATGGCCTCCTGTTTTATTGGTTCCACAAAGGAAATAGGATAATCTCTCCTAATAAGCATGCTCTGGATATTGTCACAATTCACTATAAAGGTTTTTATGTCTGTAATCATCGTGGCCATTCTCACAAGCTGCCCCTTCACCACTACCTTTTTCTGATGCATGGTGTCAGCTCGAGAAATGCAGAGATAAGTATTAGAAAAAGTAGACTTGTGATAAATGTTAGCAAAAATGCCTTGTGGTCATGGTTTTTGGTTAATTCAATGTGTAAAAAACAAATGTTGTTCCTGTTATAGAACCATGAAAATTTTAAAAAAGGAACAATATTATTAATGTAATTAAAAAATTCCACCAATCTCTGTTCAGTTGGTCCACAAAATAAAAAACTATCATCCAAAAATTGACTGAAATCACTGTTCAAAATATAATTAATCTCCCAAAAGGCCATGACCAAATTAGCATAACTGGAGGCACAATCCACCCCCATTGCCACACCAGTAACCTTGTTGCCTCACAGTAAGACGCTGTCCGGTTAGATTCTCAGCTAGAGCGTCTTCTGCGTGGAGACATGCATGAATGGGTGTACCTTCGTTGAAGGTTGTGTATCAGGGCTGGTAACTCGGCACGTACAAATCAACTACCAATTATTAGCGAACCGGAGTTCCACTGTGGTGACCCCTAACCGGGAAAAGACGAAAGACACAACAACAAAGAACAGAAAATTATTTATGACCACTAATTCCATGAGTCTAACAATGATACTAATATAGAAAAATTCCATTATGTTCAGATCCTGCAACACTTGTTCAAACCATGAAAATTCCTCCTCATGAGGAATGACAGAAAAAAGATTGTTAACATCTATAGTAACAAAAATGAAATTCTCATCAAATGAGAGGGTATTAATTTTTTCTAGGAAATGTCATGAATCTCTGCATATTTGTGAAATGGCAGCTACCAAATCTTTAAGTGGTCAATACACTTGGCAATATAATGTGGTTTTGACCTTTTTACATCTATAATAGGTCTAAGGGGGGGGGGGGTCAGAAAGATTTTTATGAATCTTGGGTATGCTGAATATTCCGGCTATAACTGGTATATCATTAAATAGAAATTCATAATTTCTCTAATTCAGTTGGCCCTGCATTAACATGTTGTACAGCACAGTGTCAATTTTTGCATAAACAATAAAAATGACATTCCTAGATACCTCTTCATAGGTATCAGACAGCACTAATGACAATATCAATCCTAGGACCACTTCTTTTTAATGTCTTCACAAACCAACTCCACTCAGCTACCTCTAAAGCCAACATAGTCCAATATGCTGATGACACAACTCTCACATGCCCTGCACCTAGCATCCAGCTTCTCCAACAAAAAGCCCAAGAAACCTTCTCTGACATAGAGAACTGGCTTAACAACTCACAACTCATAATAAATCCCAAGGAAACACAACTAATGCTATTCCACTCTACTAAAATGAGCAACCTTATCTTCTCTATACTTTCCACCAGCAAAACCAAAATCACCCCTGTCACTGATGCAAAACTCCTAGGAGTTACCATTGACCAGCAACTCAGATTCACAAAGCACATAACAACCATCACTAAAGTCCACAAAATGCTAAGTTCCCTCTATCGCTGTAAAAGTTATCTAACCACCGAATCTCGAATTGCAATAGCCAGGACTCACCTCCTATCTACTCTACTTTATGCATCCCCAATTCAAGCTAATCTTTACAAAACTGACCTTAATAAACTTTCTATCTGTTACAACAAAATTGCTAGATTTGCTACCAATGCCAAATCACGTTCCCACCACTGCCTTTCCCTAGAAGCCTTGCATTGGCTTGAATTTCCAAACCTATTAAGGTGCCATCAACTCATCCTAGGTCATCGAATTCTGTACTATTCCGAGAAAACCCCTAACCTGACTGGCATACTGAACTTCTGCAATTCAAATAGACAACTTTGGTCCTCCAACAAAACCTTAATCGAAACCATCACAGGCAAAAACAACTCTGGGGAATCACTATTTGCCCATGAAATAGCAAAAATATGGAACAACCTTCCTCCTGACCTCAGACTACAAAATTCCATACCCTCCTTCAAAAACCCACTTAAAACATACCTCTTCACCAACCATCTATGCAATTGTAATTGACCCCCTGAAGCCTCGTCCACTTACTATTTCTACACCCCATTTGTCCACGACAAAACAAACAACACCATCTAATTATACCTATCTATGTGTGAGCAATAACCTATATATGAGTGTATGTACGTGTGTGTGTCTGTACGTGTGTGTGTGTATGTGTGTGTATATATATATATATATATATATATATATATATAGATATATATATATATATATATGGGTCTATATTACATAATCGAAGAGACACTTCTTCGAATATATAATCATCGACCCCTAAACACCGAAATGCGAAAACTGCAAATGGCCAAAACTCAACTGAAGGCAGATGTAACCCCACAGATACACAGGGAGAACATGCAAACTCCAAACAGGCATTGATCAGAGGTCAGGATTGAACCTTATACCTTGTGCATGGGAGGCAAAGACCTTAACTGTTATGACAACTGTAGCTCATACACTGTCTTTCTAGAAAAGTTAAAATAGCTCTCCACAAACAAACACGCCTACATTGTTACAAGTAAATATGCTCCACACTTCTTCGATTTTATCACTGAAACTTCTGAGATCAAATATTACCTTTCCTGACTACAGGCAACAACATACTCAGTCTTGTTCATACTATCAAAGACCCTGTTTACTCCTCACCAATCACCATACCATCACTGGTTAAATGACATCACTGTGTTGTTTTAGTCACCATACTGCCATGGTGCAGGTGACAGTCCAGCCCAACCATCTTTACAGATTTCTCCAGCGCCAATTTTTTTCTGCTCAGTGATGACTTGAGGCAGTTCAACAGCTCCTGTCTCTAGAAAACACTATAGCTTATACTGCTGCATATAGTCAAAGTTTATACTCTCATCAAAGGTTTGTGTTCTTATTCAACTCAAATCCAATGCCAAGCTAAGAAACAAAACCCACTGGTGAAACTTGACTATAAATAAACTCTGCAACAAAAGGAATCAATGAAAAAAAACTAGAGTATTATACTGAACTTAAAAGGATTAAAAAAAGAACTCAGGAGCAAAATGAAATCCTGCATAGCTAATTATGAACTGGACATTGTCACAGCAAAGGGTAACTATTGGAAATTATTTATTTATGTAAATGACCTGAAATAATAGCCATGATTTTACCAAGCTTGTGTCTAATGGCAGTACCTACTCTGACCATGAGGCTATAGCTGACAATCTTGCAAATAAATTCATCTGCAGTTTCTCCCTTCTATCACCTCTAGACCTTCATTAAAAAGTACCCGGTCCCTAATCCTCCAAGTAATTACCTCTTAATAGATAGTAAAAACATTATTCAAGACCAAGAATATGAGCGCTGTGGTTCTAGATAACATACTGCATCATTTCCTAGTCAGCATGACCTCATCCTGTAGTCATTCAACAACAGCCTCTATTCTGGATACATGCCAGGAGTATAGGAACTGCTTTAGTAGCTACCTCTATGATGGAGGCCCCACCATGGATGCAGGCAACCTCACCAGCATCATTTTCAAGCTTAAGGAATGAATCACACTCAAAAACTGGGACATAGGACACTTACAGTCCCTAGACCCTACTAAATATGTCTTTGTGAAAGACAGATCATACTCTTTAAACCTAGCTGATTTCTTTGAAAATCCCTTAACAAGCTTCTGTTTTAAATAGTATATCTGGTGTACGATAATGTCAAGTAAGTATATATATATATATATATATATATATATATATATATATATATATGTGTGTAGTTTACCATTACACTTTTGCCATGCAGTTGCTCGGCTATGAAGTATTCGAACAACAGATGTTCGAATGTTTCATATTTCGGCAGGTTACGTGAGCAAACGGTATAATTGCGAATGTAATGTGCATTCGCAATTATAACATTCGCTCATGTAAAGGGATTGCGGTACAGTGCGGTTAGGGAAATACATCCCTTTCCTCACTGTAGTGCGATCTCGGAGTTGGAATATTAAGTTAGTGGGGGTGTGGGGGGTGCAGGGGGGCTTGCCCCCCTGCATAAACATGATTTTAGGCTAGCTAGTTACGGAGTTAAGGGAAGGGTGGGATTACTGTTAAGTGTCAAAAATGTCGTGAATGACATTTTCAACATTAACAGCTGTTTTCTGACACTGGGAACGTTCAGAATTGTGTACTTTCGGCGAAACACTTCGTTAATAAGTGCACTTTTTTATTTTCGTAATTATGATAGTAAACCATATATATATATATATATATATATATATATATATATATATATATATATATATACTGTTATTATATATTGTACAGCTGCATTTTCATTTGATTTGCATATAAAGAGTGACTAATAAGAAATTAAAAAGTAAAAGAAAAGAATTGCAGTAATTGCATAACTATATAAATTACATAGCTCAGTAAAATGTGTCATGTTCAGTTAAGCAAAAATTCTTTCAATGTGATCTTATTGAGAACATTGTCTGTAGGGCTGGCTAGTATTCATTTGAGAACTAAAAGGTAAGTCTGCCTTCCAAAGCACCAGCCGGGGGTGGAATTCTCAATACGAGCTACATTTCATATGCTGGGATCAGCTGCACCAAGGGACTCATTGTTACTAACAGCTTAACAACAAGACTGCCTTATAACACAGCAGGGCACTCTCAAACTATTCCTGGAACAGAACTGTCAGAAAAAAGGTTCATTTTTAAGCCATGCCTTCAAATCTAGTAACCTTTAAAAAACTGCATTAATTTGCCCACATAGCAAGGCTTTGTGTAGTATGCAGGTAAGCAGTGTGTTAACCTTTTCTGAGAACGTCAAGAAGCAGACAGCAAAGTTCACAAAGCAACAATGGTAACAACAGTTTCTACTTGATTTGAACAAAGTTTTAAAAAAAGAGGTCTCATCTCAGGTAAACGTAGAGATAATTTGTGAAACCAGCTCTGGACATAACTTTTCTGAACATATGAACTTTAACACATAATGAAGAACTAATGAGATTTTAATTATATTTAGTATTAGACTCCTCGCATCTAACCTGACAGAGAAATCACAATTTTCTAATCATGTTTTTGAAACATTAGTACATAAGTTTATCATAGTTACAGATGCTGAATCTGGAACAATCTATGTAATGGTGTATAGATGCACATGACAAAATGCAGAAAATAGCTGTATTTATGTTAATTTTTCTTATTGAAGATATATGCTGTGAGAATTTAATAATGCATACCCATGTTTCTTATGATTCTTCATTACTTCACCATGGCCTTCCCTGTTTAACGATGCATGCTGCTCTTATATCTCAGTCGCTGTCTTGAACTCGATCCCCTTGATCTGTTTCAGTGAAGTAGGGCATTTTTGTGCCACTTTCGACAATGACCTCTGAGGGTACAGTGCATTTCTTTTGTAGTTTAATAAGACATCTGCCCCACGACATAACTTTGGTAAGTCTCTTAGACCATGCCATGGTCTCTGACACCATGGCATCTACTGCAGGAATAGGTCTGATTCATCTTCTCAGTAATATCCTTCTGTAGGTCAACTAGGTTGCAGTTTCTTTTTCAGGGTAAGACAAGTTGTTTTGCTGTATCTCGCCAACAAAAACTCTGCTGGGCTGATCCCTGCAATGCTCAAATAGCTATCTATAACACATGACAGCAAATAAATGAGCTTCTTTTCTGAGTTTTATTTATTTATTTTTGGCAATTGATTCTGTTTTTTTTTTTCAAACTATCATTAGTTTGGGGATTATCAGGAGGGGAAGTAACATATATTGTGTCTAACTGGCAGCACTCAAGATTCAGCAATGCCAAACTGTGTCTCATACTCACTCAATACCAGTTGTGTTGCCTTCGGTGCCCACTGTATTATAATTTAGTACCAAATGCATTATCATTCAGTACCAGCTCTGAAATACCAAAGTGAGCCAAGAAAGTGGACTTGAGGATGAAATGAATATTTCAGTATAATAGCCTGAAATAATCAGTTTGATGTATCTGTTATGTTACCAAATGTGTAAAGCTGTTGTCTTCCAAAGATGGGCAGCGAGTGGTGAAAGGATTAAATGTTCCTTCCTCTATGTCTGGCCCAGTTTGCAAGGTGGTTTCAGTGGTATAATTTATGAGATTTTTACTGACCACAGTGAGACATTGGCCCTGTTCCCACCTTAAATAGACTGATGATGCCCTTCATGTGCCCCTTCATGGATAACGGATGTGGAAATCTGTGGTACCACAGTTCTCAATTTTCTAATAATGAGATCATCACAATCTGGCAGGTCACTTTTCACTGGGTAAATATGTTTTAACTATAACTGATTTGGCTTGAATAAAATGACTGAGGATTTTTTTTTTATTTTATATATTTGTTAAGTGGGTAAACCTGCTGAACATAAGCATCTTTACCCAGGAGTCATCTGGGAGCGCTGTGTGGTTAAGTGACTTGCTCAGAGTCATACAGTAAGCAGATCGATGTGGAAGTAACCAAACCCTATACCTTTTGGTTGCAGAAATCATCTCATTAACTGTTCAGAACCTTAACCTGCTGTGCTAACTGCCAGATGATCTATAGTTTTCAACTCCTGTGGTTATCCTGTAATACAGTCCATCTACCAAAGCATTGTAAAGATGCCTTTTATAAAAATTCTGTGCAGTGACAGAGACCTGGTTCAAGGCTCCAGAGAGCACCCCTGCATAACCAGGCTATAATTCATACCACACCATTCGGCCACCTAACCTGGACCGAAACACTAAAGGCGGAGGTGTGTCCATATTCATTAAGGATATCCACAATTCTAGGCTAGTTGCTCAACATAATGCATCCGAAATTATCCAAGTGCAACTAACACTGGGCAAGACTGCAATCCAGGTTGTAGCTTGTTACAGATCCCCCACCATGCCTCAGGATTCCCACTTTTCATTTTTTAAGATACTGGAAAATATTATGGTACAACCCAATACCTTAATTATGGGCGATTTCAAGTACCTCATCATCAACTGGGAAAACTACTCATTTACCAATTCATTCGCTCAACGTTTTCTGGAATTCATAAATTCCAATGCCTTGGATCTGCTTGCCCACACCCCCACCAGGGCAGCAATATCCTGGACCTGGTCATTACCAATATTGGTAACCAGTGTTTCATGCCAGAGGTCAACTCCTTGCTGGTCAGATCTGACCACAAGCTAATCACCCTAGACATCCACATCCCACCCCCACCCCCATTAAGGATACCACTGTCAAAAACTACTCCAAAGCCAACTTCATGCTTCTTAAGACAGAAGTGACAAACTTCACGACACCCATGCAGACGGAAAATAGAGCTACGACTGCTGAATCTTACACAAATGCACTGTATAAGCACATACACAAGTGCATGGATTGTGTCATTGCCAACAGAACCAATAAGCTATCCTCCAAAAAAAGGAAGCCAGTCTGGTGGTCCCCTGCCATAAACAAACTCTGCAACAGAAGGATGATGCTGTTGCAAAAAAGAGTAAAATCCCAAGACTGGAGGAACTCCATGGTCAGCCTCAGCAAGAAGCTGAGATCCCTCAAAATCCTCTAAAGCCAGTTATGAAAATAAAATCACCACTGATTCCAAAGACAACCACAAAGCATTCTACAGCTATGTCAAGAATCTCAATGGCAACACTCAGATCTGCTTTGAGCTACAGCACAATGGCACTAAATATACAGAACCAACCAATATTGCCAACATCCTGGCAGATAGGTTCAGTGCTAACTTTACCACCCTCTCACCCTCCAAAGGGCCTATCTTAACACAGGAAGAATGCAAAGCCCCTGTAATCATGGATGACGAAGTAAAGACTGCACTCTCCAAAGCCAAGAACAGAGCATCCATGGGACCAGATAACATCCCAGGCTGCGTACTGCACGAACTACAGAACAAACTGGCACCCCACCTAAGTACCATGTTCAGTCATAGCCTCACCTCAGGCTATGTGCCTACTGAATGGCGCACAGCAATGGTTATCCCACTCCACAAAGGGGGTGCCACCATGAACCGCGGAAACTACCATCCCATTAACCTGATAAGCCTGATCTGCAAGGCCATGGAATGTATAATCTTGGAGCTTATAAACAAAGACATAGGTAACCTCCAAACCCTGGACCCCACTCAGTTTGGGTTTGTAAAAAGTAGATCATGTCTACTAACTCGGATTGACTTCTTTGAAACAGTCACTAGAGCCATAGATAAGGGCAAGGTAGTGCACACAGCTTATCTTGACCTTGCCATGGCTTTTGATACCATCCAAGACAAAATGCGAAAGCTCTCCACCAATACTAAATAAACCAACAAAAGAGAGCAAAGTGCGAATTTATATTAAAGTTTTTGGCTATTTATTCTCTCTCCAAGCACTTTGCTCTCTTTTGTTGGTTTATTTTGATACCATCCCCCACTCTGGAATTATAGATAAACTCACTAAATTGGGCATAAATCCCAATGTCACAAGATGTGTGGCCAACTGGCTCACTGACAGAACCCACACAGTAAATGTAGCCGACTCCAAGTCCAACTTCAGACCAGTGACGAGTGGAGTACCATAGGGTTTGGTCTTGGGTCCTCTCCTGTTCGGCATCTACTTCCCTGAAGTGCAGGCCAACACAGAAGGTCTTTGGCTAATAAAGTTTGCAGATGACTGCAAACTGGGAGTCACAATAGAATCACCTAATGATGTATGCATTCTACAAAAGGGTCTCACAGAGACAGATGCTTGGTGTCAAAGTCATGGCCTCAAGCTCAATGCCAAGAAGTGCATTGTCATCCTCTTTGGGAAAAACTCGGTACCCATGAACTACCACATAGGCAGTAGCTCACTAAACACTGAAAGTGTGATGAGACCTCTGGACACAGGTGGACAGCAGTCTCTCTTTTGATAACCATATCACCACAGTAGTCAGGAAATCCTTCTACGTGGCACACCTTATTACAAAAGGGTTCTCCTCTAGAAAAAAGGAGATCATTGTTCCTCTCCACTCATCCCTCATTAGACCCATTATAGAGTACAATGCCCCATTTGTCATGTATCTCACAAGACACCTACAACAATTGGAAAGGCCACAGAAATATCTCACTAAGAGGATTACTGGCCTCAAACAGATGCCATACGCAGACCATCTCAAAAAACTCCAGCACTACTCCGCTGCATATCGCCTACTCAGATGTGATATCTGCCTAACTTACAAAGCTATGGCAAACCCAGAGCTGTTGGACATGCTACACTAAAAATAATTCCAATCTCACTGAACCACACGCTCCAGGGACCTAAACCTTGTCACCACAATAAACAGAACATGTTGGAGGGATAGATTCCTGTCCCAGAGACTTCCAATACTCTGGAACAAACTGCCCATTAATGTCACGCAAAGCTCCTCATTGGTCCTCTTTAAGAAAAATCTTGATGACTGGATGGGAAACAGAAAATTCAGCCTGGGGATCACTTCTGTGGCACTGCTTGACAGGGGCACAGGGAAATAATTTTCTTGGGTGGCGAAAGCCAGGAACCTTTTTGGCTAGGCTTATATAAGCCCCAGGGCTGATAGCCTAGTACCTACCCATAAACCTATAATTACTATGTAACACTCAACTTCACTAGAATTGTCCATATCTTTTACAATGCTTTTCAAAAAAATGAAGACAACTTGGCTGTCAAAATAAGGTATTTGCTTGCACTGTACTCGGATGTTGTTTTGAACCTCATAATTCACATCAAAATGTCCTGACAACACAAAAGAGCATTAGAGAATGGGCAAACAGTACATTGACACCCTGATTGGAGAATTAATGTTCTCCAGCAGGGTATTAATGTACAAGTAATGCCCACTGACAGCAGCATATCAAGGTGCTGTGGAGTTCGGACTGGAAAAATCAAACTGTGTGTGTGAGAGAGACTGAGAGATAGTGAGAGCAGTCTTGTGTGAGTGAACGCTTGTATGAAAACAGAGGAGCCTGTGTGTGAGAGATTGAGAATGAGAGTGATCTTGTGTTAGTGAGTGTATATATGAAAGCAGAGGAGGCTGTGTGTATATATGCATGTATGTGTGTGAAAGCAGAAGAGACTGTGTATGTCTGTATTGACAGAGGATGGGCTATATGTAAAATTGTTGTGTTTTACTTGATTATTATTTTTTTAAGCACTATATTATTTTTTATATATGTTTGATGTAAAATTCTTCCTCCCAACACCATTAACTTATACTACATCAAGTTTGAAATATTAGATGGATGAACTATGTATGGTTCCAGAGATATGAATATTTGTTTGAAATGTGAGGACATAATTTGGGTCTGTTAAAAGGCTTAGGCTCCTCCCATTGGAAGTTACAGTACAACAATTTTACAGACAGTCCATTCTCTAAGCCCAATAATGCCCTCCAGGGTGTGTGTTAATGTATAATTAATGCCCTTCCAGGGGTATGAAGGCCATCCGTTGCACCCTGAGCGGGCATTAATTACACATTAACACACACCCTGTCAGACATTATTGCTTGCTTATCTAAGACCCTGCTGTTCATCAATGGAAATGACAGCTTATGGTCTCTCACCAACATGAAACTTTCCAGGTCTAATGAGTAGGTTTCAAACTTTTCACAAACTTAAGCAGATAGAACAATTATTTTTCCATCTAACAATACCTGTTTCTACCTCTTTAAGACATCCAAAGCAGTACGCCTCTAGCATCTACTTTTTTGATCCCACAAGTGTTAGCACCTACCGAAATGACAACAATGTGGTTAATGTCATAATAAGTAAAAACTGAGTTTATTGTTAATAGTTCTTTCAAGAGTCCAAACTTATGATTTTTTTTAATATAGTCCAATGTCCATGCAATTCTGTTGTTCAGCAGATCATGCAATAGCTTTCACAATGTGGAAAAGTTAGGGCTATATTTTCCCAAATATTTTACTATGCCAGAAACACTCATTCAAAGTTCTTTGATGATTCACATTGATTGATATCTTTGACATTGTCTTGATCTGACTTGTCCTCAGACTTTTTGAACAGGTATACAAAATGAAAGGCTGCTTCTGTCCTAGAGAACTGCACACCCCTTCTCTTTTATGTTCAGTTCTTCAGAGCTTCAAAATTGTTTTACTACACCAAGGACACAAGCAAAACATTGATGGGTTTTTGACAGTGGCAGTGAATCACTGATGTACAGTGCTGTCACACTGCATACAGGGTCATTTTGACAGGTCAGTGAATCACTGATGTACAGTGCAGTCACTCTGCACACTGCGAGTTTTTGACAGTGTCAGTGAATCACTGATGTACAGTGCTGTCACACTGCATACAGGGTCATTTTGACAGGTCAGTGAATCACTGATGTACAGTGCAGTCACTCTGCACACTGCGAGTTTTTGACAGTGTCAGTGAATCACTGATGTACAGTGCGGTCACACTGCATACAGGGTCATTTTGACAGGTCAGTGAATCACTTATGTACAGTGCTGTCACACTGTACACTGTGTCTTTTTGTCAGTGAATCACTAATGTACAGTGCATTCACACTGCACACTGCGTTTTTTTGACAGTGTCAGCGAATCACTGATGTACAGTGCTGTCACACTGCACATAGTATCATTTTGACAGTGTCAATGAATCACTGATGTACAGTGCCATCACACTGCATACCATGTCATTTTGACAGTATCAGTGCATCACTGATGTACAGTGCCATCACACTGCATACTGTGTCATTTTGACAGTGTCAGTGGCTCAACAGTCAGCATATTTGCTTTTGAGATTGGAAGATCAGAAGGTTGTGGATTTCTTCTGATATGAGGTACGTGGGATCACTTTTCAAAACTGGCACTGTTGTGTGTGCCTGTGTGTGTGGAGGGACGTTATTATAAATATAGAAGGGTATAAAGATATGGTAAAATATTGGAGTCAGCCAAAGACATATTGTCTGTGTAGGAAAGCTGATCATTTGATAAGTAATTGTGAAAAAAAGGAAATGTTTTGGGTATGGAAAGACAGAGCATGATATACAAAAATGTGAAATAAAGTGCTATAAATGTAAGAAAGAATGAGATTTAGGGATGGGATGTAAATATAAAGTAACAGAAGTAGACCAAGCGATGGTAGAAACATTAACTCATTCACTCCAGTGGAGTTCAGGAAGTTTGCACTGTAACTTCCAATGGGAGGAGCCTAAGCCTTTTAACAGAACCAAATTATGTCCTCACATTTTAAACAAATATTCATATCTCTGGAACCATACAAATTATGAAATATATATGGCAAACTCTTCAGCAAAAGCTATTTTTATAGTGGTAGTATTCTTTAGGTTTTAGGTCTTAAACCAAATTTTATAAGTCACAGTAAACACTATACCCCGGATTCACTAATCCTCCGTGTAAAACTAAATAAGTCTAACACGGAAACTGCAGTTGAACGGTATGACGTCAGTGTGCCATGCATATTCATGAGGGCACGCTGACTCATCCCCAAGTGTAACACGGACCGTGCAGGAAGGCAGGGGACGTGTCCGACTGACGAGTAGTGCAAAGGTCCACGCCCCTGCAAGAGTCAGATTTGTGAAAGGTCAACACACATGAGCGAGTCCGCTTAAATGTCAACAAACCCAACATTACACATCCCCACATACTAAACCCCTTTCAAATTGTAAAATGTAAAATTTGTATTTTTTTTATAATTCCCGATATAGCTGCCCGTATGTGCACGTGTTTGCGCGGGTGTGCCCATTGCTTAGCCACAGTTAGCAATTTTGACATCGAAGAGCATATAAGAACTATTTATGCAAATTAAGCCAAATAGCAATAGTGTAGTGGTAGAGACTTCGCCCAAAGAGGAGGCAGTCATGGTGCGAGTCCCACCACACCCCTTTCTATTTCATGTTTTAAAGTAGTATATGAAATAATTCCTGACATATATAAATAAAATTTTACTAAAATGCATTGAAATGGCCTATGTATCAGTGAACAAAAAGTATATTATTTACATATAAAAAGGATCCTGACATCTAATTGCACGTAGCTAAGCAGCGTATTACCCAGGGCAATAAAGTTGCCCATAGCTTAGCAGCGCTTTACCAAGCTCAATATAGTTGCCCATAGCTAGGCAGCACTTTACCAAGTGCAATATAGTTGCCCTTTGCTAGGCAGCACTTTACCAAGCGCAATATACTTGCCCATAGCTAAGCAGCGCTTTACCTAGTGCAATAGGTTTGCTTGGAGCTACGCACCGCACTAACCAGTGCATCGTAGGGCAACGTGGCTTAACGTGGAGCAACGTGGAGCAAAGCCAGCTAAACACAGCCACATCCCCTAGCCTGTCTGGACAGTTGTAAAATAAAAAGCAATGACAAGGTTCGAACCTGGGACACTATGCACCATAGTCAAAGCACTGAACCAGTGAGCCATAACAGATTAGGAGAAATATGCACTGTTAACATACATATACTAATAAATGGAAGATTAACCATTGCTAAGCAGGTCTGCAGTCAGCCGAGAAATTACAAAAACGACCAATCACAAAAAAGTGCGGGAAATTCGGTATATATTTAAGCTCCATAGGCGAGAATACTCGCCATAACTGATTGTAGCTGCCATCTGTAGTCAGAATGTCTGGTGCTGGAGAGGGTATTCGCTTTAGTGTGCAATGCTGGGGTATCGAGGAGTCGAAATACATGGTTTGGCTCCTTGTTCACCATCATGAGTCAAGACTCCTGCAGTGACCCTGTCCAAGGGACGGAGTACAAATCAGAGGCTGGGAACCGGTTAGCTCATGATCTCACCAGTGCCACAGGCATCCCTCGGACTGGTGAGCAGGTCTGTCACCACCATGCAGACCTGAAGAGACGGAAGCAGGACCGACTGAACCAATGGATACAGGAGGCACGTGACATGCGAGATTCCCCACCACTGAGTAGGTAGCCATGGAATGAAGTATGTTGGACATGCTAATTTAGTCTATATAATGGATAGGAATGTTTCAATATCCCTTCATTTACTCCACAGCTGCAGGTGACCATGCTGCGAATCAGCAAGCCTATGCAGATAGGCTGCTAAGGCTGCACCACCAGGCAGGTTAGTAATTCTTCTGCATGTATTGTTATTTAAAATAGGTGAGAGTGCCTGGAAAAAAAAGTGTTGTAGCTCCATAATAAAGGCATACAATGCCCTGAATAATGTCTCTGCATGTACTGTTATATAAAATAAGCCAGAGAGCCAGAAAAAGAGTGTAGTAACCCATTAATAAAGGTAAAAGAAGTCCAGAATACATATCTCTGCATGTACTGTTATATAACATAAGTGAGTGAGCCAGAAAAAAGTGTGGTAACCCATTAATAAAGGTCAAATAAGTCCTGAATAATATGTCTGTATGTACTGTTATATAACATAAGTGAGTCAGCCTGAAAAAGAGTGTTGTAACCTATTAATAAAGGTATAATACATCTTGAATAAGTCTTCTGTGTGCACTGTAATACCAAATAAATGAGAGAGAGCCTGTAGAAAAGTGTGTAATGTAATTAATAAAGGTATAATACTTGGAGTGTGTCTGTGTCACTTACTTTGAAATGTTGTTGTACCCTTGCATTTTATAAATAGTACTGTTGTATTAAGTGCTGTCAACCCACAGTTGGGCAGTCCCATATAAAGTGGATGAAGGAAGTGCCAGTAGTTGTGAAGCATATATACAGTCCTCAACAGTTGGTAATTGGCTGGCATGCATAGGTAAATCCGGCACATGAGTAGCTTGTTAATGTGTACCCCAGAAATGTGATTGTGCTACATGAAATGTAGGTTTCTGTAGAAATGTAACAGAAAATGTCACGTGAACACATCCAGATATGTAGATATATACATATATATAAAATATATAAGTATGTAGCAGTAAAATCTGCATCTTGGACAGTTAGTATGTCAGATATAGGTCAGGTATATAATGAACTAGCCAAACCCATTACACAACCTAATGCACGTTGCCAAGTGTAATAATACATGTAGGGGATATACACCTGCAGTCAATAGGAATGTAGTGTAGACTAAAAGTACTTATAAGATGTTAATGGAGGTATCTTTTTACACCCTAATGTATGTGCATAAACAATGCAATTCCACACCTCAATGGGTATGTCTAATCTCAACATTTGTTGGGACATATGTCCTATTGTTCTATAAATATCTGCATGAACTTTGATGCATGTGCCCTGTTCAAACACCCCAATCTTGGTGGCCTGTTGCCACCAATCATCCCTGCATGCTGTTGGAATGTCCACTGTCGTTCAATATATGCATATGTTATGCTTGCTGTTCAACTGTTGGAACCCTGGTGTGTTGGGTTAATGGGAATATTACTGCATGCTGTTACAACTAATTTGGAATGCTGTTGTCTATGTTGTAATTAAACACACCTAAACACAGAACGTATGGGAAGGCCGGTCCCAGCGGACCCACCTGTCCCTCCTCAGCTGGCAATTGCACCTGGCACCAGCAGGTCCGGTGCCCAGCCCAGGCTCCCCTCCCCCGTAGGTCCTGTGCCACCTTCTGGTGGAAGCGCTGCAGGGGATGGGGCTTGCCCCCACCATGCAAGTGTGGGTGGAGAAGGGCCACCTGTCACCCTCCGAAGGGTCCGGGCTGTGGTGCGTAGGGAGATCCAGCATTCAGTCGCTGATCCCCTATGCCAGCTCGAGGCGAGAGTGGCGTGACTCACGGGTGAGCCTGCCCCTCCTACGCAGCCCCCAGCACAGCCACCCTCGGGGCTGTGAAGGTGCAGTGGTGACTGCCCATGGGTAGGGATCTCAGTTCCACTGTTACCATCTGTGGGCTCATGGGCTTGCGATTTCCAAACATCCATCCCAGTCAATTGTGTACACCCACCCCATGTGTTATATTCTACCCCTGTATGCATAGCTCGAGGCGAGAGTGGCGTGACTCACGGGTGAGCCTGCCCCTCCTACGCAGCCCCCAGCACAGCCACCCTCGGGGCTGTGAAGGTGCAGTGGTGACTGCCCATGGGTAGGGATCTCAGTTCCACTGTTACCATCTGTGGGCTCATGGGCTTGCGATTTCCAAACATCCATCCCAGTCAATTGTGTACACCCACCCCATGTGTTATATTCTACCCCTGTATGCATCTTGTTTGTCTTGTCTGTTTACCTCCCCAACCTACCTCCCCAAATATACCTACTTCCTGTACCTCACTTTCCACTCTCACCTGAAAAAAAAAAAAGGGCAACCTAGCTGCCCATTTCGCACACATGTCCGCTGGACATGTAAACTGAATTGGTAGTACAACATACTTTGTTGTCCTCACCCATCTCTCAGGGGTGGAAGGTTCCAAATTTCACTCCAAATCTATTGCATATGCACAGCTGTTGCTGGTAAAGAAATGGGCAGCTATGGACCTTGCCTACACCCATCCTGCACATCCTGAGCTAGTTTCCCTACTGTCTTTTTCTCTTTGTGCCCCCTTTTTCACCACTTTCCTATCTCCCCATTTTCTTTTCTTTCAAAGAAATTAGCGCGGGGGTTAGTGGGAGTAAGCACCTTTAAGCAGTAGTTAACGGGTTTGCACCAGTGTGTGCATGTGTGTGCTTAGCATTGCTAAGTGTCACGCAAACCCGCTTACAACTGCTTAAAAGTGCCTTAGTCACTCTGTATGTCAGGGCCTTTGTTCTGCTCAGCAGCAAAATAAAACACCTCTGTCAGTCTCGAACCCCAGACCTTGGACACACTAAACTGCATGAATTACCACTAAGCCACAGCAGATATACAATAGTGTGGTGCTGAAATAAATATATCATGCATTACAATGAGGGAATGTAAAGGGAAAATAGGAATGCCATAACACAAATCTTGTTCTGTGGGTCTTTACCAGCAGTTGTTGTGGAACTGCATGACATAACTGTGAAAAGAGAACCAGCCATTCTAGCAGGGAATAATGTTACAGTAGCACCTTACAAACCCCACACAGTATCAGACCAAGATAAACACTGGCATAGTTGAATAGTGCAGAGGCCAGACTTCCCAACTGTGACTGCTTTACAGGGATGTCCCTGATTCATAAACAAATGTTAGCTGTGCCCCTCTGAATCACTCTGAAAAGTACTAACATTAGGCCGAAAAGTGGGGAATCATACTTAATGAATAATGTCAATAAGTGAGAGTAGACACTGCTTGCACGTCAGAAAAGGTGTAGTAATACATATGCTCCAATTCCCTCGAAGTCTCAACTGAAATATGTCTGTAATATATTGCAGGTGTATCTCACTTATATGTACCTTTCCCTGAGGCTGTTTAAATATATACCTGAGAGTATCTGAGGCCTGGCAGAGGCAGAAACACACAGGCATATCAGCATTTCTGCTATTACACACTCTGCAAATAGCTTTGGAAGGAGTTCCACAAGGATGCCCTTATGTAGGAGTACACCACAGAAATATCAAAGGATGTAGCCATGTACTGCTAGCAACCAACTGTGACAATGCCATTGTTCCAGTGCTGAAAAGACTGGTGTGGTGTACAGACAAAGAATAATAGGCTAACCTCTGGCTACCATCTGGATATGTCCACAGGTGGGAGCTACACAGACAGACTACTTGCCTTGATAGACTAACAGATACACAGCAACCCTGTATGTTCAGCAAGATAAACATCACACTATAATAAATAATGCTCTCTGCAGTTCTGCACCCCTACCCAAACGTACTATATACCTGTGTATTCAGGCAAAACCAAGGGTGTAGGTAGGCATACTCAATACTGAAATTTCTCCAGTTGTCTTGAACAGTCTGTGCTAATGTCAACACAAGCAAACCGCAAACTGTTCAGAAGTGAGTAACTTAATAATTACAGTATAGCAGTTCAAAAACAGTGCACGTGCCAGAGGAATACATTGCAATAACTACTTTTGTATGGCAGTTAATTGTCTAATTCAAAAAGAAAGTACATACTCCCATGTATCCTGTGTTAGCATTTGGAGGAGTGAGTAAAAGTCTACACTGAGAAGTGTGTACTGGAAGCAGCAACATTCAGGTTTGAGTACAACATGCATATCACTGGCTACAAACCTAGCTTCAGATATGAGACATATACCTACCTTTTGACTGACACAACGGTGTCCAGAGCAAACAAGCATGGGCCCTACCTTGGAAAGCTGAAAGGGCTACGCCTACCTAACCTAGCATTTTATAGCAGTGGGCTGCAATCACAGTGAGTACTGCAATTACCACACAGCAGGCTGCCTGCAATTACTAAATGGTGGGCACCAGTTGGTGCAGAGGCCGATGCACATGTGCCGATACCTAGAAAAGCAGGCTGTACCTGCTGTCCACACATGCAATATTATCATTGCAGGACAGAGAGAGAGAGAGCGAGAGTGAGAGGCAGAGACAGAGACACAGACAAAAGAGACAGAAACAGAAACAGACAGAGAAAATCCAAAAAAAAAAAAAATAAAAAAATAAAACAAAAACAGTAACAACAGACAGAGCAGAGAAATACAAAGTTAAGGTATGTAACACATATGTATTTGCTGGCATGTAGTAGATGTTCTTGAAGAGTACTCTACATACTGTGAATCATCCATATGTGGCAGCAGTATGTATCTATATGTATCTGCACATGTGCATAGGGCAAGGGACCTACTGCAACTGTTAGTGAAGGGTGGACATATATATGTTGTTGAAGGTTGTTATGTGCATATATCTATGTAGGTTGTAGTGTGTGGCATAGAAAACAGCATGCAGTGCTGGTATATGTCATGTGGTGGTTAAACACTGTGGGACTGATTTGTCAGATCTGCTGTGTTACAGCCAGTGAGGCCTGCTAAAGCTACATGGGCTGAGGACACCAAAATGCATTCTGCACAACACTGTGCAATATTATTACATAACTGTATATCTCACAACTGTTGCATAATTGATATCCCCACCATGAAAGGTGGACTATATATGTGCCTATATGTACATCTATATGTACAGCAATGGATGTTTAGATGTATGTGTATATATATATATATATATATATATATATATATATATCTATATAGAGAGAGAGAGAGAGAGAGACACGGAGTCATACGTACTGCAACAGGTGCATGGTGACCAAGGCATGGACTGAAGACCAGTGTCGATACTGCAGTGCCATCCCTCCTTTCCAAAACACTGTACCCATTAACTACCACATAGGTGGAAATCTACCTAACACTGAAGGTGTGATAAGGGAACATGGGACACAGGTGGACAGTAGCCTCCCCTTTGATAATCACAGTGCCATTCTAGTCTTGTAATCTGTCTATGTGGTACGTGTCATCACAAAAGGTGTGTCATCTAGGGAAATATAGGTCAGTGTTCCCCTCTACTCATCACAATGCCCCGTGTGGTATGTACCTCACATGACAACTACAGCAAGTGGAAAGGCCACAGACATACCTCACAAAGAGTAATACTGGCCTCAAACAGATGCCCTATGCAGACTGACTCACAAAACCACAACTAGACTGTGTCGCATACCACCCACACAGAGGTGACCTCTGCCGGACATACAGAGGTATGTCACACCCATAGCTGTTGGACAACCACCATGTCAACATATCACAATCCCTCTGGGCTACACACTCTAGGGCCCTAAACCTCGTCAGCTCACTAAACAGCACATGCTGGAGGGATAGGTTCCTATCTCAGAGATATGCCATACTCTGAAATAACCACCTATCAATAGCAAACAAGGCTCCTCATTAGCAGTTGTCATAAATACCCCTGATGATTGTTTGGGAGATAGGTAATCCACCCCGGTAATCACCTCTGTGGTTCTGGTTGACAGGGGCAAGTGAAATAAAATTACATGTGTGTCAAAGGCCAGGGTAGCATATGGCTAGGCTGCTCTAGGCCCTAGGGCCAATAGCATATTACCTACCTATGACACAATGCACACACACATGTACTCAGTGCAATACCTGCTATGTGAGGTTGAATGATTGTGACGGTGAATGTGTGCAAGGTCTGTAAAGGTGTGATAGCTTAGTGTGAATTTGTTTCTGTCATGGTAGTTTGTGTCCTAGCTGTGTGGCCAGCAAAAGATGTGTATGTTATTGCTAGGCAGACATAGTAGTATGGCATACGTTGTAACGTAGTTCCTTGTTGATGACTGTGGTGTCCCGTTGTAGGCTAAAGCAACACATGTATGCTTAGTGAGTGGTACTGCTGGTGAATCCAACTCCAATATGAACTGTAGTACTACCTGAAGCTGTAGGCTTAAACAGCACAGTATGGTGTATGTTCACATTGCTTGGAAACACTGCCTTGTGTGTTTCCTGTAGTCTGCACAGGTTACATACCTCAGGCATAAGGTTTTGTAAGTAGTGGCACACAGTACTGTATGGTACACAGGTAAAGCTCATCTGGGTTGGCATACATTTGTGTGTTGTATGTATGTCTGATGTGTGTGTAATTATGCCTGTACCATGCCCGCAGTCATATGTGTGTTACAGGGTATATGTGTGTATCTAGCAACATGTAAACTCTGTTACAGCAATATGCCATCTATATTAACAACTGTGCACATATGTTAGGCAGGGGTATGGCATCAATGACTAGGGTAGTTTACTGGTAATACTGTAACTGTACTTTACATTCAATGCAATGGATGACATCTTTCTTCATGCATTAGCTTGATATATACCCCTGTGGCGAGGTTGTGCATTGTATCACAAACAGTGTGCCGGGTACTGGTGTATAGTGGTTTGATATATAGAGTGTGCCAGGCACTGTCAGTCAGTTGTGGCCAGAGCACCAATATGTGGTATTGAACGTGTGTATCCTCTGACAGACAAACGGATGCTATATATGGCAGTTAAGTGATATCTGTAGTTAAGGGTGTAAAGTGTGCCACATGACTCGCGCACACATATTGCTCATTTCTCTTTCAGGGCGATGGCCCACCAACGTAATCCCTGTTACACAGCAGCGGAGGAACAGGAAATCCACCACAGCCTGGTGCAACACTACTCCCTGCTGTTTTCCAGAAGCAGCCAGCACCAGCATGAGCAGACTGCACCATGGCAAGATCTTGTTCATCGGGTAAATGACATAGGCATGCATAACCAGACATATGAGCAGGTACGTCATCACTGCAGTGATTTAATTAGACATGTCCGGCGGTGTGCGTCTGATATCCATAGACAACAGCTTGCCACAGGTTGTGGGGTGGCCATTCATCCTCCCATCACCACAGTAGAGGAGCTGCTCCTAAGCATGGTGGCTCCTGGCCAACAACAGCAACAGACATGTGTCATCATGGAGGCCGGAGCCACCCAGCATGTTGACATGGAGCATGCAGGTAACATGCCCTATCTGTAGGCTACTGTTACCTGTATTGTTAGATTATGCATATGTGAGATGTGTTCTGTGTTTTTAGCAGTTGTGCTGCCTAGTGTTGTGCAGTACTGATATTTGGAATATTATCTGTACACCTGTGACTGTTGATTGTTGTTCTACTGTAGTTTAGCAAACCCACAGTAGCAATGACACAGTTGTGGCCACTGACAAACTGTCTCATATTCTTGTAGGTCCCTCTTGTGTGTCAGCAGGGCAGACAATCCATGCTGGTGAGTGTGTTATAACTTTAATATTGGTAATGAAATGTGCATGTCATAGGTGAGGTGTAGGCCATGTACACGTAACACATCTACGCATAATGCATGCTGTGCATGTTTGCTGTGAGACATTGCACATCTCAGTAATGTCAGTAGCTGCCTCAATCACATGCAATGCACAGAGCATCAGACACACCTGTGGCAACACCGTACTGCACATTGGATAGGCATAGTTGATACACATGTACACAACATAACATGTTTGTCATACGTAGTACACCTCAACATGCTACACATGGCATAACCACGCACCCGCTGTAAGGTCACACTTCAGTATCCCACGTCATCCACACAGCACACATCATATACCTGAGGGGTAGAGGCCTATCATGGGGCTGTGCAACACTCTTCAACACATAACACAGTCATGTTAGGCAATGCTCCCTATTGGGCACCTCACACACCCATGTACAAATTGTCTGTTTAATTGTGAATGTAGCCACGGCACTGCAGTTCAGGTACAGCATGCTTGGTGGTGGTCTGTCACACATTAGTAGCCTTGAGTGACCACATGATGCATGATGATGATGATGGCTCATGGTACTACACCCCATCCAGTTACAGCGACCACAGTACTACACATAGCAGTCATTGCGTTGCACCTCAATGTTGTGTGTGTGCAAACATATGCACCAATACACAATATGCATAGCATGTTGTGTGTGCAAACATATGCAACTATACACAATATGTATAGCAGTCACCATCTGTACAAGGTGACACATATATGTCCTGGAATGCTATTGGGTGTATAGGTCACATGACACATATTGGGTATGTGTGATGTTTAATGTTGCAGTCATGTAGCATGCCATGTCATGACTGGCACTGACATATCTGCAATATGTCCCACACTCACTATAACCACTGTACAATGGCCATGTCAAGCATTGGTATTCCATCACGTATACATGCACCACTCATCCCGTGTGTGTACATAGCATGCATGTGCTACACCTGTGCCCACAATTATCTGCTACAGACACAGACACTGTAATCAGACATGGAAATCTATGTGACACACAGATAACACATGCAGCCATGGTATGTATACCTGTGAGTGATGGTGCACAGGACATTGCAGAGCTTATAATACTTGCACAGCAATGTTGTGTCCTTGTACACATTGTGTTCCATGGTGTAGCCAATCACTAAACAACTACACACATGCATCAAAGCCATGTATACTGTTATTAACTAGGGCTGTCTACACCCACACTGCGTGGTCTTGAGCAACACATATTCTGCATGCTGACACGTGTGAGGTGACTGTTTGCCTTGTGATACTGTCACCCACCTTCAACCACTATTGAGTATGTTTTAGATTGCTGGTGTGTGTGTGTGTGTGTGTGTGTGTGTATCTGCTGTAGTGAGGAGTGTATTAGTGTGCATGTGTGCATGTGTGCATGTGTGATAACATCATGTACAGATTGTAAAGTGTGTTTCCTGTCTTCCTCTCACAAGTGCTGAGGTTGGGTTGGCTGAATGCAGCATGGAACCTGAAGTCACTGCCACAAATAGTGGAGATGATGATACATGTATTGTGGCACAGGCAGGTTTGACAGGGTCTGTCGTTGGTCTGCCAATCAACAGTACACAGCTTTCCACCCCATCTATGCACACACTCATACTGCCAATACATCCCTCATCATCAATGGCCTTAGCCGAGGGACAGCATACAGTTGGCATTGACCAGGATAGTGTGGTATCCATGGCACATGCATCCCCTCATAGCAGCCATACCCAGATTCCTGGAACGGTACCACATAGGTAGATGTCCAGGGGTTCTCGTGGGAGTACCGCTGGTTGTAATGCCCCTGGCAGACATGCCCCCACAGGTCTTACAACCTCAGGTATGTTCCAGGCTGTAATGCAGGCACAGGCACATATGGAACGGTACACCAAACAGGGACTAAGGGTGCAGAGGGCCCATAACACCGCTATCAATGACAGTATCCATGACCTTGCCGGTGCCATCCGTAATTACACCGAGGTCATTGATAGATGTTGGGGGAGACATTAGATGCCCTTCACAATGTGTTTTCCATGAGCCAGGACCATGCGGGATGGTTGAGACGTTGATGTGGACGTATGCCAGCAACATCAATGGCTGGCAGTTGTCGGAGACGACCCACAGATCACAGCCACTTCTGTAGTGGCAGTACCAGCCCCAGCAATGCTGGGTCTGGGCTGTCGATTGACCGTCCTAGTAGACCATGTGCACATGTCTCTGGCCAGTCCCAGCAGGGACATGGGTCCAGTCGACATACCTCTGCCTCTGATGATAGTACCCAGTCAGGCTTGGTACCTGATACTGTCCGTAGCACCCCTGCCAGGCACATGTACCATGTCCGTGCCCAGAGACAATGATCTGTACAGCCTGGCAGGTACAGTCTGTGGCTGTCCCATAACCTCCCGTATATGGCAGCCACATGGTGGAGCTGTGTGCATGCAGACACACACACATAAACCAAACACCTAGGGCTCACACATACACACACACATTACATCAACATTGGCCCATGCTGTACTGTTGTCCCTCACACACACACACACACACACACACACACACACACACACACACACACACACACACACACACACACACACACACACACACACACACACACACACACACACACACACACACACACACACATGTCGATTGGATGGGTCAGTGTCGGGCTCTGGCAAACCAACAACACACCCTGTGCATATGATGAAATCTGTGCCACCCCCTGTCATCTGTAACATTGATGCAGGAACAGGCTAACATGGTGCTGATGCACAGGGTGACATTATAGCAGTGTAGCAATGTTAGCATGTTGTCAACAGGAAAGTGTAATGATATCCTTGTAGGTATATCTGAGCAGGCATGATGCATCAAAGCTATGATTGTCAATGTAGTATTGTTTACACCAGTGTTAAGTCTGAGTATGTATTGTCCGCCCATGTGCCACTTGGCTGAAGTGTATAGTGTTGCCAGCATGTGTTAGTGAGTGGACAGTATGTGTGTGATGTGTGCAGTACAGATTAGCAGGTGTACATCTGTGAACATGGTGGGGATGCACTGTCTGCATGTACGTGCATAGTGGACACATGGGACGTGTGACATACCCTATATTACACAGTGTTAACATCTCATAGTATCTCTCAGTGGCCATTATGCATTCTACTACAGATATGTTCTAACATGGGTACACATGTGTGTATGACATGGTTTGACACTGCTGTGGGTGATACTGTTACTATCCATCAATGTTTTGCATTCTGGTAGTATACACAACCTCAACAGCCTGATTATAACTAATCATTAGATGATGTCCTGACAACTGACACACAGATGTAGGGAACTCAGTAACAGCTGGATCCTTCCGGTACTATACTATAACAGTAACCAGTGGTATTGACCACCACCCATTCCTGGGACCACACCTGTTTGGCATATAGCCCTGTTAGGTACATGCAAACACACTAGGGATATATCCATCCACATCTGGAAATGCATGCATTGGCCTACAATGAATTCTCTGGATGGGACACATATCCTACACAAGGGTATCATACAGACAGATACCTGTTGTCCAACACATGCTGTATAGCTCTAAGCCAACTATAGCATAGTCATCCACATTTACTATACATAGTATCCCGACAGTATCACATAGGTGGTAGCCCCCAACATGTATGTCGGGTACCAATGTGTACATACAGCCAAGTGTTATGTCATCTGTCCTTTGGTATCCACATATCCAAAGGTATTGTGAAGTCCCTCGGTGTATCACATAAAAAATTAGGGGCCTGTATGCATATCCACAAGGCTGTTGTACACCTATAATGACTGCCCATTATTGCCAGACTTTGTGTATGAACATGACTGACATATTCCCCAGGCATGTACCCTCACTCACACTAGTCTATAGAAACTGTCATGGGTGTGTGTGACACAGATGACCTTGGCCACAGATCACTACAGTGGCCGGCCTTGTCACATACATACATATGTGACCTACGATCTGAGAAGCAGTGACACAATCTGTCAAAGGTAAGAAATGTATTCATGTAGTATGCAGGCTTCACACCTATGTATTAATTGAGGTCACATGTACATATATTTATTTGTCACACAGACACCTGATGTGTGCAATGCACATACTGTTTTAATCCTGATATGTCATACTGTAGTAAAAGCAAAACCCACACTGCATTGACCAACAGTGTCACACACTCAGCAATTACAGGATTCAAACCCCTACCTAACTATGTTATGACACTAGAAACATACGCATCACCACAACATGCTATATGCTTTACTGGGGTTTTTATTTCCACTGCTCTATTTGTAGAATGCTGACATCATCAGACTTGCCAAAGAGGAATAAACCTCTTTTAAGGTGTTTCCCTAGTCTCCAAAAAGGGCATTCCTCTCAAAGAAAGTCACACAGACACATACACTCAGCAACTGCAAAATTCAAACCCCTACCCAACTAGGTTAGGATACTAGAGACATACGCATTAACACGACTTGCTATATGCTTTACTGGGGTTTTTATTTCCACTGCTATATTTGTAGGATGCTGACATCATCAGACTTGCCAAAGAGGAATACACCTCTTTTAAGGTGTTTTCCTAGTCTCCAAAAAGGGCATTCCTTTCAAAGGAAGTCAAATAGACACATACACCCCACACAGCAATTGCAGGATTCTAACCCCTATCTAACTATGTTATGATACTACAGCGATACGCATTAACACAACACGCTATATGCTTTACTGGGAGTTTTCCTTTCCACTGCTGTATTTGTGGGATACTGACATCATCAGACTTGCCAAAGGGGAATTTACCTCTTTTAATGTGTTTTCCCAGTCTCCAAAAAAGCCACTCCTCTCAAAGGAATTCAAACACATACCCACCCACCTGCACACACACATTCAGTCAGCAATTGCAGGATTCAAACCCCTACCCAACTATATTATGATATTAGAGAGATATGCATTAACACAACATGCTATATGCTCTACTGGCAAATTAGGTTTCCACTGCTGTATTTGTGAGACACTGACATCATCAGACTTGCCAAAGTGGAATCTACTTCTTTTAATGTGTTCCTAGTCTCCAAAAAGGGCACTCCTCTCAAAGGAATAACAGACACATAGTAATTGCAGGATTCAAACCCCTACTTAACTATGCTATGATACTAGAGAGATACGCATTAACACGACACACTATATGCTTTAGTGGGTGGTTTCTTTTCTCCTGCTATATTTTTAGGATGCTGACATCATCAGACTAGACATGGTAATGTGTGTGCACTTTGTTTTATGCAATCCCAGGAATGAACCATGTGGGTCAGCAGGTGTTAAAAGCTTGAACAGGACTCCACAATTCTTAGCTTGTGTGATCTATCTGTGGACAAATTGCCATTCCTTCATATGACAATACATATTTATGCACAGATTGTTGATTTTGTGGATACGACATGTGTCTGGGATGTTGATAAAGGGCTATTCAAAGTCTATGTGGTACGTGTGCAGCTCCTTTTAGTGATGTATGTCCTGGGTGGCTGCCTTGCAAACAGTCTAGCAGGTTTGGGAACTATGATCTGCCCATGACCAAACCAAAGTTGGTAGGGTTGTGTGTTTGTAGGCTTCCAATAGCACTGTTTATGACTTCAGTCATGATGGACTCCATGGCCTTGCAGATCAGACTTCATAGGCTTATAAGACTATAGTTCCCATGGTCGGTTGTGCACCAACACTTGTGGAGTGTGCCATATGTTGCTGTAACACATTCAACAGTTTCAGATCCTGTAGAGAGGGTGAGGCTCAACAGACTGTTCAGGTGCAGGGTCTTTGTTCTATAGTTCACTCATGACACATATAGGGAAACAATGTAATCCAACTGATGCCATGTTTTCGGCTTTGGGGGGAGAAGTTTACCCATTCTACATGTGATATCTCCTGGTATGATGATAGGGCCTTTTGTCAGTGGAAGGTGGGTATGTATATATGGGCCTGTCTGACAGGATGTTGGCATTGTCAGTCAGGTACAGCTGGCCCTGACTCAGGACATATATGAGTGTACATTGCTATTTATGACATGGCTGAAGGAGGGGTCATGGTTCTGTCTGGACTCCTTCACAGATAATCTTTCCAAAACACCGACAAACCTAAGCACTAAACCCCTGTTATACTCTTTTACACACTTAACACCCTACTGATACTTTGTGATCAGTCAACAGACTATGTCATCATAATATCCTGGCATGTCCAAAGGTTGGTTTCGTGTGTACTCTCCAGTCCAGCTGGTGAATATTGGAATTCTGACGCAATGTTACAACTGCCTTATGTACACAGACAACCCTCTCCTCCTCCCAACAAACTCAGATATATGTGAGAGATGTAACTATATAGACAAACAGGAGGCTGAGCTCTCTCGACCCATGACTGGCACAGTCTATCAGGTGGTGAAGGTAACCACACACACCACAAATCCAGTCTCACATAGACCTATAGCGACAGCAAACAAAATACATTACCACACAAAAACATACTCGGAGGCTCTAAATAAACTCTGGCTAAGCAGCAGAGACCTCCAAACCAGACACCCAAACAACTGCTACCCCACAACAATACCCACATATCACATAGTTCACAAAGTCAGTGTGCCTCACAGTCACTGCCCTTAGGGCTAAACAACACACCTATTACACTTGTAATAGGTGACTCTTATTGTCAGACACACTGACGTCCCACTCAACAGGCTGAACAAGGGGAAGGTCACTTTGAGCTGTTTGTTGGGTGCCAGGATTCGCCACATAACACATGCACTCAGGTCACTCCAAAGCAAGTACAAATATGGCTCCATCATTGTCTATGCTGATGTGAATAACCTCAGATGTTCCTCCCTGGACTACATGACAAGAGACACAGAGGAGCTCTCTGATCATGTAGCACAGGCCAGTATGACCCTGACCTTGTGTAGCATCTTACCCTCACCAAGAATTATGTCACAGTATACAGACAAACTGATCACTTTTAACAGTTGGCTAACATATTGGTGTCATTCAAAGGGGATCCAGTGTCTGTCAGCCTGGGATGACATGCTCGACATGCCACGTAGCTTCGCTATGGATGGCTTGCACCTGTCACCCCTGGACTTTCGAATACTGGCTAAGGCTCTTGCCACCCCCATAGTGGCTTTTTTAAGCGAGGCTCAAAAGACAAACCCACCTCCATAGACATTACAAGGTAAAAGAAACTAAGGGTAATGCTGCTCAACACCAGATGTCTAACCCTCAAAATGCACGCACTCAGGACTCTCCTCAGTATGGAGAATGTTGATATCTGTGTTATTAACAGACACCTGGTTCAGGCTCCCAAAAGCACAGCAGCAATACCAGGTTACACTTCATACCATGCTTTTCGGCCACAAGATTCGGACCGGCCAACAAAAATAGTGGGAGTATCCATATACATCACAGATATACACACCTCCAGGTTAGTAGCACTGCACGAAGCATCAGAGACCATACATGTGCAACTAACAGTAGGAAAAACTGCCTTTCAGTTTGTAGCCTGCTACAGACCACCCTCCCAAACTCAGGAACCACACTCAGCTTTCCTGGGAACACTGGAGAATATGAAGGTCTCTCCAAACACCATTATATTGGGTGACTTCAACTACCCAAACATTGATTGGGAATACTACTCAAGACCCAACACCCTCGCCCAACAGTTGCTAGAATTTATAACCTCAAATGCTATGGCACAACAGGTCACCACACCCACAAGAGGGGAAAACATATTGGACCTGATTATCACCAACATGGGGACTCTATGTTACACACCAGAGGTATACCTCTCATTGGTAAGGTCAGACCATACATTTATCTCACTGGGCATCCATATCCCATCCCCACCCATATCCTAGGTAATCTCAGTGAAGAACTTCTCAAAAGCAAACGTCACACTTCTCCAAACCGAGGTGGTATCCTTCAAAGACCCAGGGACAGTGGTAAATATGGCTCAGACCACTGAATGCTTTACAAATGCATTCTATGGACACCTGCTGGAATGTATGGATCATGCTATCCCAAATAACAACAAGACTCACTCATCCAAAGGCAGGGGACCTGTCTGGTGGACCCTGGCCATTAATAAGCTATACAACTAAAGGAGGAGGCTACTACATGATAGAGCAGAATCCCAAAAAGGGAAGGCATCTCTGACCAGCACTAGCAAAAAGCTACGATCAGTCATGAATTCATCTAAGGCCCACTTCTAATGGAAAATTGCACCAGACACTAAGGACAATCACAAGGCCTTCTTTAGTTATGTCAGGAACCTGGGTGGAAACTCCCAGATATGCTGTGAATTACCGCATACTGACAGAACATACACTGAACCCACAGACATTGCCAACATCCTGGCAAACAGGTTCAGTGCAAATGTCTCCCCCCCATCCCCCCTAAAGAGCAAATGTCTATCCCAACAGAGTGTAGCCTCCCTGACATCACAGATGAACAGGTGAGTGCTGCCCTCTCCAAAGCAGACAACACAGCATCAATGGGACCGGATGGTGGCCCGGCCTGCATCTTACACGAGCTTCATGACGAACGTAACCCTCACATTAAGTCACTGTTCAATATCAGAGTTACTACAGGATATGTACCCAAGGAATGGCGTACAGCAACAGTGGTCCCGTTCCACAGAGGTGGTGCCACAACGGACCCCGGACAATATCGCCCTATAAGCCTAACTAGCCTGGTCTGCAAAGCTATGGAGCGTATCATCATGGAACTCATACATATAGACATTGGGAACCTACAGACACTGGATCCTACACAATTAGGCTTTGTTGTGGGCAGATCTCCCCTCTTGAACCTGTTCAACTTCTTTAAACAGTTACCAGGGTCCATAGACATAGGGAAGGTTGTCCACACAGCCTACCTGGACCTCGCAAAACCCTTCAACACAATACTCCACTTGAGCATTATACATAAGTTCACCAGCTTCGATATTGACACATATGTCACAAGATGGATTGCTAACTGGATCAGGGATAGCACCCACATGGTCAGTATTGCAGGTGCCATGTCTGACTATACACCAGTTACACGTGGCATCCCACAAGGCTCAGTCCTGGGACCTCTCTTGTTCAGTATATATTTCTCTGACGTACAGGCTAACACAGGAAGAATATGGCTGACCATGTTCACAGATGACTGCAAACTGTCTACCATAATCAACTCTCCAGCTGGCACAACCATCCTCAAAAAGGGTCTCACAGAGATGGATGACTGGTGCCAGAGCCATGGCCTACAGCTATATGCCATTAGATGCATAGTCATCCCCTTTGGGAATAACAATGTGCCCACAAATTACCACATAGGTGGTAATCCATTACGTACGGTAGGAGTTATTAGGGATTTGGGGACATGAGTAGTTAGTACTCTCGCCTTTGACAATCACGTTGCCAAAGTGGTTAGACAGACCTTCTATATAGTACACTTTATCCCATAAGGTTTCACATCTAGATCAAGTGAGGTCATTGTGCCCCTATACTCATCAGGCCCATGCTTGGATACAATGCCCCATTTGGGATGTACCTTACCCGATACCTGCAGCAACTGTAATGGCCATAAAAATACCTCACCAAGTAGATCTAGGGACTCACACAGATGCCCGGCAAGTTCGGATAAAGTAACTCCAGCTCTACTCAGTCGCTTACCGCCTACTCGGATGCGATCTGTGGCTGCTGTTTAAAGCCATGTCCAACCCAGAATTAATGGACATGCTCCACCTCAGGATATCCGAATCCCTTAGAGCTACACGCCCCAGGGACGTAAACCTCAGCACAGATATTAATAGGACATGCTGGAGGGACAGATTCTTATCCCAGAGGCTCCACTCACTCTGGAATGAGATCCCAGTCCCGCATAGACAGAGCCCCACTGACCACCTACAGGAGACATCTTGACAAGTGGATGGGTGATCGTATGTTTACCCCTGGGATATCTTCTGGGTCCCTGCTAGACAGGGGCACAATAAACTAAATGTAAATGGGCTATCTTGTGTGACCTACTATTCACAGGCACAGTCTACTAATCTAACAGGGTTGCGAAAGCCAAACACACAATGGCTAGGCTTATACATGCCCTAGGGCAGATAGCCTAGTATCAACCTCTGAACCTATGATAATGTTCGGGATGCACATTGTTTATTGATGATACTGATTGCAGGTTTTTTATCTTCTTTGCTTTCCCACGTTCTATGAACAACCTAAGTATCTGCAGAACATATTTGATTATGACAGGGTTCCACTATATTATATATGTGTCTGTTGTCATATAAATGTGTGCACAAGACGGATTGCTGAATAGTGAGAGGTTCCTGGGTTAACACATGCAACTGCCGGATATGTAGGGCCCACTGCTGTACTCAGACATGGCCTAAGTGTGTGAGCATGCCCAGTTCGGCCTTTCAGTGTTTTGTTGCCTGACATTTGTCTCATTTATTCAAGTGTGTGAGCATGCACAGTGTGACCTTTCAGTATGTTGCTGTCTGAGGTCCACTACATTTGTTGATGTGTGTGAACATGACCAATATTAACATTTATACTATATGTGTGTTGAAAATCAGGTTCTATTCTTACTGCAGGACTCACCTTTGTGTCATAACTCGACAGGGATTATGCTGTGCCTGCAGGGTTTCCATGAGATACTTTGCATAGACTTATCAACATTTCTTCATACAGGCTGACCACTGAAATGCTGTCATGGTTTAGTGGTTCAGTACTATGACTATAGTGCACAGTATCCTAGGTTTGAGGCCTGCCACTGCTTTATATTTTCATACTGAGCAGACCAGATTGCTTAAGGGCCAATAGAGCAAATATGAGCATGTTGGCTTTTGTTCAGCTATGCCCAACTTAGACCAAGCTTGTCCAACATTGCTCAACATTAACCAACATTGCTGAACGTTACCCAATATTGCTCAACATTGACCACAGTTGTGCTAGTTAGTGTGTGCAATTTTGTTTACATAAACTGAATGGTGGTAAAAGCTGTTTAGCCATGCTTTATATTGTTAAACACATGGCAATCATGCCTAGGGTGGTGCTGCAGGGCTGCCTATGTTGGATGCACATACTACACTTCCTATACATATTTGAAAACAGGTAGTGTCAAGTTAGGCATTCCTTTTACTATATGTGCGTGTCAGAGTGAGGTTTCACTTCCAGGGTTCCTACTGAGCCAGAGTATGTGCTTTGCCTCTTTGCCAAGGCCAAAGCATACTGGGCACGCCTCCTTCTGCCTACTGGGGCAGGCTCAGGTTGTTCCTCATCCTAGTCATGCTCTGCCTGTGATGGCCTTAGCAATGGTGGGGGGCTGTTTGGCCTGGGCCTATGCTGGTCCTGCTGCAGCTGTTTTCGCAGGATCATATTATGTAGCATAGCACATACCATGACAATTTGGGTACATGTAGTTGGTGAGTACTGCAAGGCTCCACCAGATGTGTCCAGGCACCAGAACCGTGACTTCAGCAGCCCAAACACATGCTCGATTACATTTTGTGTTTGTGCGTGCGCCTCATTATGGCGTTCCTGTTCAGGTGTGTGTGCGTTTCTGATGGGTGTCATCAGCCACGGCTCCAGTGCATAGCCAGCATCCCCCACTAGGTGACCATGAGGGATGTCCCCATTGGCAAATGTCTGGTACAGCTGTGTCAGATGCCAGATATGGGAATCATGGTAGCTTTCAGGGCAGTCAGCACACACATTCAATATTATGCCCTGAGCATCACACACAACCTGGCAGTTGATGGAGGGGAAGCCCTTGCGGTTAAAGTAGACCCTACCCCGCTCACTGGCTGGTGCTTTGATGCATATGTGTGTGCAGTCTATTGCACCCACTACCTCAGGTATTCCGCTATTTCCTGGAAGAGACGCATATTGCTGGCCAATACCTCATGGGAATTGAGGAAATATACATGATCACCGACATGTGCTGACATGGCATCCAGGAACTGGTGCAGTACCCTGGATGCTGATGCCTGTGATATCCCCATCATATCACCAGTTGGTCTCTGGAAGGTACCTGCTGCTAATATTCTTAGGCCAACACATACCTTGGTTTCCACTGGGATGGGTTCCCCTCTGTTGGTTCTGTGTGTGAGGTGTGGCCTGCACAGCTCAACAATTTGCTGCATGAGGTCTCTGTCCACTCTATAGTGCTCCACTATCTCCAGCTCATGTAGCCCCTGATAGGTTACCCTAGGCCTGTACACTCTTCTCCGTCTCCTCACTGTGGGTTTTTGAGCAGCATTTGCATTGTCACCACCCTCAGCATGTTGCATATGTCGCCTTATAACAGCAATGGCAGCCCCTAACATTTCTTTGTCTTAGTAAAGTTTTTTCAGTTTTCACTTCTATTAGCATACTGCAGTGTTGCAGTGTCTCTGAGAGAAACATAGTGGAATGTTGTTTGCAGAGTTTTAAGTGCTGGGCTGGGCTGGGCTAGTGTACTGCCTGTGTAATTGTCTGATTCTGATTGTTTTCACCTGCTAGCTCTGCTAGTACTCCCTGGTTAACTTCCAACTATTTGTTTTGTTTCCTTTTCCCTTTCTGTTTCCTCAGGGGGCAGCACAGCGTGCACAAGCGCAAACACGCGCACACCAGCTCACACGCGTGCACACATGCTTGCACGGACTAAAACTTGCTTACTCTTGCTAAAACACATGCACACAGGTGCAAACACGCTTACACAACTTTAAACAACCTTAGACATGTTTACTCCGGTTTAAACACGTGCACACAGGTGCACACATGCGCACACAGTCTTATTCGGATATACAGGCGCGCACCCACTCGCAAACACATTGCAAGCACTTCTACAAGAAACTTTAGTGTTATCCACGGCATACACCTTCAATTTCTTGCCTTTAGCTAGGGTACCTGTTGACACCCCTCTTCCAGTGATGAGTAACTGACAGCAAACACATGCCACTCTGCTCCAATGAGCTTCACTTCTTTCATACATACCCCCCTCGTGATGTCACCTATCTTCTACTCTGATACTCCCCTTATCCTACTCCTACACTCTACTGACTGTGCTCATTTGCTGTGCAAACTTGGGATTCACTATCCTTACCCTCATTTGCATAGGATTGCCTACTAATGCTTGGGTACATCTCTTAGACTATGTTTCCCCCCTTAGCAACCTCTACTCGGTAGCCATGTTGTCTTCGGCCTGCCATTCCCTTGCATTGTAAATTAAGAATTACAATAAAATCCACATTTGTGGATTTTAATTATTGGTTTTCTGTTTTATAGAAAACAGCGTGTTTGCGCGGTGCTGCGCTACGCTTAAACATCGGTGATCGGGATAAAAAAAAAGATTCTTTAATTTTTATTTTGCATCGGTGAACATTGCCAGTGGCCATATTTTTGGCCATTGGCGTGCTTCCTCAACTGGATGCATCCTTTTTTTGGAGCTGTCATGGCTCCGTTTTGCTATTTGCAGAACCGTACTCAGTTGTCAACGGAGTACATTTCTGCAAATAAAAGTGCTCTTACTCGGACAGGTTCGGGTTTCCTGGATCGCAAATTTACCTCATTTGCATAGCTTTCACCTGCTATTGAGGTAATTTGCATATCCTAGCCCTGTCCGTGTAAGAGTCGTTTTAGGAGATCTGTTGCACGCCCCTACCAGCTGTTCCTGGATCACTCGGTGGACATGTTGGCTGCATGGAGTCTTACTCTACTCTTAGGCTCCATGCAAGCCTTCGTGAATCCGGCCCCATAACTATTATGTTTGTAATATTTTGTAAACAACTTACAATATCTCAGCAACCACTCAAGTCACACACATACTGTCAGCAGCATTTGATTCATCTAGCTGAGAGCTTTCATATGAGGCTAAGTAGTTCTGTCTGTGTTAGTTATTGGGATATTTAGAAAAATGTGAAAATTATATCTATATAAATAAATATTATAAAAACAGTTAATATTTCTTCACCTGCACTAGACAGAGGTCAAATATTAATGCAGTTGAGTTTGCTATTGTGTAAACTTTAAGATTAAATCTTTTAAAACCTTGTACATAGCATGGCTTGGAATTATTGATGTAAATATGAACAAGCAATATTTGACACCTAGAGGCATCAGTAGGAGGTAACTGCTGATGCACCTGGAGGCATCACTCAGTTGTAATGAGTTAATCATGGCCAGCCTTAGGCATAGGAGAACTAGGCAACTGCCTAGAGCACCGTACATGCCAGCCTCACAAAGGGCGCAATTTTATTTATTTATTTTTCATTATCCATTTGAAATTTCTGTTCTTCTTCACTTCTTATCGCCCCGTACTGCAACGTTTGCGCCCTTCCACCACTTCCGTAGTCCAAAGCAAGATTCGCACAGTACATAGCACTGTCCCCTGCTGTGTTCTTCCATTCCCTCCCCCCTGCATCTATGTGATCAGACAGTAGCTAACATTACTAAGCATCATTGAAAGCATCCAATCAGTGATGCTTTCATACCACTGACGTCCCTGGCTACTGCTCCAATCAAGAGGAGGGTGGATCTATTGAATTTCTTATTTCCCCAGAACTGGACATGCGTGAATCGATGGCCTGATTCTCTTGACCACAGGCAGACAAAGATCAACTTTATTTTAATTTTTTGTTTGCATGCTTGCTTTAAGGTAAATGAGTCTTATTATAAAATTATCTGCTCAACTCATTTTACACGCAACACAATTGATGAGAAACATCTGCAGGTAGTTGTTAATTCTTAACTTTTATTTTTATTAGTTCTTTTCTTACCTGGCAAGACTCACGAGGTAATCTATAATGCAGATCTTTCTCAACAACTGTACCTTATGAATCTTGCCAGGTAGTAAAAAAAATAAATAAAAATAAAGGCTAATGTAACAACTGTCTGCAGATGTTATGTTATCTCAGGGTCGGGAAAATCTGCTCCTTTTTTTAAAATTTTTTTTAAAGATAATTAAGCCGGAAAATAATGTGGCATGCTGCATGCATACACTTGAGTTTAATTTATTCAAAATGCTGCTGTGTGCCAACATGAGGTTTGACTAAATGAATGTAGTCAGTCAGTATTGGCAAAGATTAGTTTCATAACTCACTGAACTGAAGTTGAAATTCAAGCTTGTAGTTCTATTAACGTTTGTTAATAGAACTAGCTTGAATTCAAATTGCAGTTCAGTGAGTTATGAAACTAATCTTTAGCAGTACAGACTGACTGCATTCTTTAATCTGTTAAAAACAACGATTTTAACACTTTGCTCCCCCCCTCCTTATTTTTGGCTTTGTCCAGAATTCTAAGCAAAGGAGTTGAGATGCTTGCAATTGTGCCTGTTCTTTTGTGGTCAAAGGTCAAGTGGCAGGAAAACCTGGAAGTGGGGGGTATGATCTTGGAATTCTGACTTTTCTGTGGGACATGGGATACGCCAAGACCAACCTGGGTGGGATTGCAGTATCAGATATTGTTTGTACACATGATGTTTAAGTGAAAGACGCAGGTTGAGATTTTACATTTTAATTTTGAACTCTGCTAGTTAAGCTTGTTGACTGCAATGGGTAGTCTGCATATGTTGTATTCTAGGGAGATGCTGTGTTTGTTTTACTAGTTTTAGTACATTGGCTGAAAGAAGCCATATTTCATTTGAAAGCACTTCACTAGTCCAGGAAAATTGGCTAAGCATTGGAGACCCCCCCAACACACACTTTTACGTTTTTGTTAATTTTATGTTGCTGACACTGTTTAATGTTTATAGCATGTTATAATTTTGATCCTAGACTTGCTGTGGTGATAACTGTCTTTCTAATGATGGAAGCATGTGTTTGTCTTTAATGTATTTGACTTATTTATTGGGTAGTAAATACTGTGGGAAGAAATAGCCAGGGAATTGTTGTGGCTAGGCTTGTAAAGGCCCTAGGGCCGATAGCCTAGTACCAACCTAGGAACCTATGAACATAATTTAGGCCATTGGAATGGCTAGGCTTACTAAAGTTTTGGTCTAGGGGCTAGCAATGCATTTGGGTGGCAGGTCTATTTATGACCGAGGTGTGTGAAGGAAAGCTATTGATATTTTTCTACCACTTACCCAAGATAGTTTGTTATTGTGGATTTTGTTTTCCTACTTTTACAAATATCCAGTGAAAGGCAAATTGTTATACTTTACTATAAGAGCTTTTAAATTAATACCTGTACTGCTGCAGTTTCAGTTTTTTGGTCAACAGTGTAAGTTGAAAATGTTTTGTAGACCCGACATGGGGAAAAACTGAATAAATGGCACATGAAAAGTGGTCTCAGGTATCAGAGATGCAACATCACATAGTCTTGTTACTACTTTTGCACAGTGGTGTCACCATCAGCCCATACATGGTCAGTTTACCACTTGCTCAAGAATTAAGCACACAGCTAAAACCCCTGCCAATAACAGACTGTAATTCCCTATCTACCAGGTTTATAGAGCTACTTGCAAAATAATATAAGAAGATGACAGCATTCAGGTTCATTTATCCCAGTAAGATGCCCAAAAGTGTAAACTGCTGTAACTGGGAGGAGGGAGGGAGGTTACTAAGCATTGTGCTGGATTCTGTGATCTGTTTGGGGTCCTGAAAATGTCTGGATTTGTTTTGTTTTTGCCATTTGTCTTCAAGTGTAAGCTACTGTAAACCAGGAGGGGAAGGCTGCTATGCATTTTGTTAGGGTGGTGAGAATGTCTGGATTTGTTTTGACTACTTGTCTCTGCTTGTACTTGTAACACATCTGGAGTGATTGAATTTGCACAAAGATGTACTGAGGCAGAACCAAGCAGTCTGCTCAGAACGGATGCAGAAAAACGGCATTTTTGGTTTGCTTGCATGCATTGCATGTGTAGGTAAATGAATGCAGGTTTGATAGATGCAAAATTAGTTTCTGTAAGCAAATTCTAGGCAAATGCATTGAATATTGCCAGCCTGCATTTTCAGTGGCGTAAGTGTACTGAAGTGGAAGATGTGTGACTGAGTTTTTATGGAAATTGCTACTTTGACCAGTTTAAGCTATGTAACAAGGCGACCAATTCAAAAGTGCTCAATGACTGTCTCACGCTATAGCCATTTTGCAAACCGGTCTGTATCTGGTGTCAATATTTCCATAGAATGTCCAGATTTTTGCCTTATTTTTTGTCTTTTTCATAAAATTGTGGTTTTGTGGCAAATTAGTGGCAAATCATTAAAGACTGAAGTTAGGAAATGACAGACATGAGTTTCAGAATTTATACCCTTTAGAAAATTCATGTTAATGCAAACCCTGTTACTCTAGCAGCTTTCTAAGTTTAAGAGCAATATTTAAAACTTGTCCCTTTTTTAGGCCTTTGTCCCACTTTTTTATGGCTTTGTCCAGATTTCTTGCTCTAAGAAGTTGAGAGGTATGAGTCCTGTGTATGAACAAACATTGTTGGAGAAAGCATTTCTTTCCATCAAAGGTGAAGTTCATTTGACAAGCTTCCCCTTTCCTATCTGATACAATTGCAGTAGATTAAGCTAAAAATGCTAGATGCATAATGATGTAGACACTTCTAAAAAGGCAGTGGTTTACAAATACCTGTTGTGTGGGCTTTTGGTTTCATGAAGTCATTACCATTCCTTTTCATGCTAGTTTTGGTGTAGAAATAGATGTTGTACAGTGGGCTGTTTCATAAGTCATTACCATTCCTTTTCATGCTAGTTTTGGTGTAGAAATAGATGTTGTATAGTGGGCTGTTTCATAAGTCATTACAATTCCTTTTCATGCTAGTTTTGGTGTAGAAATAGATGCTGTACAGTGGGCTGTTTCATAAGTCATTACCATTCCTTTTCATGCTAGTTTTGGTGTAGAAATAGATGTTGTATAGTGGGCTGTTTCATAAGTCATTACAATTCCTTTTCATGCTAGTTTTGGTGTAGAAATAGATGCTGTACAGTGGGCTGTTTCATAAGTCATTACCATTCCTTTTCATGCTAGTTTTGGTGTAGAAATAGATGTTGTATAGTGGGCTGTTTCATAAGTCATTACAATTCCTTTTCATGCTAGTTTTGGTGTAGAAATAGATGCTGTACAGTGGGCTGTTTCATAAGTCATTATCATTCCTTTTCATGCTAGTTTTGGTGTAGAAATAGATGTTGTACAGTGGGCTGTTTCATAAGTCATTACCATTCCTTTCATTCTAGGCTGTGTGGTCAGTTTAATTATAAATTATGTACAATACAAATCACAGCTTTCTTTCTAATGCAGCGAAGCAACTACATTACACAATATCTTTGTTACAGTATGGCAAGGTGTTCACTGATTTTTTATGCATTTAAACATTTGAAAGAAATAACTGGAGTGGCTTTTGTGGGAGTTATCTACCTGTGGGAGTTGCTCAAATAGGGGCGTTCCTTGAGTATGGTGTGGGTGAGGCTTAAGGGGCACCAGAGGCTTCACCTAGGGTGCCATTTCAGCTAAGGCCAGCCCTGGAGTTAATAGAACAGAATAAAGAGAGTGAGGATATCGAAATAGAGAAAAAAATGAACAGTGTACAAATAGAATGTGAGGAAGCAAGAAGATCTACAAAAAAGTCAGTAATGCAAGTTTTAATTTTAATAAAGGAGAGGAGGAAGAGTCTGGGTCGAATGATAGTGAATACATAAAATGGAATTTAGTCAAACAAAAAATAAATTCTATTGGTAAGAGGGTTCGAGATAGAAAAAGGAAAACTGTAGAAGGGCTTAATAAAGAAAAAAAGAAAGGGAAAGATTAGGTTTAATAAAAACTTAGCATTTTGTGTAAAACACTTGCTTTAAATATTAGTAATTTAAAGAATGTTATAAGAAGGATACGCATCTTTGAATGGTATAAGAAGCAGGAAAGTAACATTTTTATATTAGAAGATACTGGGTTTTTAACAAAAGAAGAGAGACAAGAATTGGAACTGTGGTGGGGAAAATGTAATTGCTAACCTGGAGAGAGATATACATAATCAAGAATAATTATTTTGTATAAGGGAATGATAAAAAAATGTAGATATTGCATTTGTTAATGTAGGCCATACTATGATTCTTGATTTAAGATTGGGAGATCAGGTATTTCGAATTTTAGTGGTTTCTGCATTTGTAACAAAAAAGGAGAGGTAAGATATGTTTAAAGATGTAATTCAGTATGCAGGACTGATTATGAGTATAGTTGTTGCAGATGATTTTTATTGCAGCATAAGGTAGGAAAAAAGCATATGATGTTAAGGTGATGATAGATATAAGATATGGAAATTTATGTATTTGAAATAACAGTACATGGACTTATGGCGGATGTTAACATAAAACAGAAATTATTTTTTTTTTATTTCGATAAGGTTAAAAATGATAGATGAAGGGGTTGTAGAAACAGTTTTCTTTGGATCATAGGGCTATATGGGTTACATTAAAAAATAACTCCAACTATATAAAAATTGGATAGGGAATAAAAGGGATTAATGAGGTTAAATGGGATGAAGAAGGGAGGATGAATATAATAAATTTATGGAAAGGCCACACAGAAATGAGGTCTTTTATAAAGATTGGTCTGAATGGTGGCTGTATTTTAATCAAAAATATAAAAATGTATTATATAAGCTGGGAAAGTATAAAAAGAATGAAAGAAAGACTGCATTATGAGCAATTAAATGAGGATATTTGTAACAGCTTAGAAAAAATGAAGAAAGTTATTTTATTAAAGCACAGAAATTATATGACTTAAAAAGAAAATACAGTATTTGTTATATAAACAAATATATTTTTGTAAGGAAAGAAGGTGGAACTTGCACCATATTTGACAATATTTGAGTAAACTTATTAAAGAAAATTATAGTATTATGAAACAGATGAAGGATGCATCAGTTATATTAGTACACAAGATAAGATAATGGAAATGATAGAAGGATATATTAAAGGAGGTTTTAGATGAAAGAAAATACAATCTATTAAAGAATGGAAAATTATCACTTTTTCAGATAAAGATAATAAAGATTTGGAAAAAAGGATTAAAATGGAGGAATTGGAAAATATTTTAGGAAAAGGAAAGTTAGAATCTGTGGCAGGTCCAGATTGACTAGAGTACAGAATGTATAAAAATATAACATAAATTAAAAAAAAAATAATATATATATATATATATATATATATATATATATATATATATATATATATATATATATATATTTCTTTTTTAGAAGTGTTAAATGAATGGCTAGGAAGGGAATTTCAATATAAATAATTGTGTAGTGATATAATTAAGTTCATATGGAAAAAAATGACAAATGTGAAATACAGAATTGGTGACCTATTTTGCAAAAAAGAATGGAAAGTACATTAAGTAAGATTATAAATAAAATATGACATAAAAGGTAAGAAAGTACAGAATTGTTAGCGATTAGAGAATTAGTGGATGACATTTTATATAAGACAGTCCAAGCAAAATTAATGGTGAGTGATCTAAATAAAGCATCTAATTAAATTCAACATAACGCCCTTTGGAGAATGCTTGATATCTATAATATGAGTAACAAAATAAAAGCTGTTGGTATTACACCATATAGGTTAAATATAGTTAAGATACAGATAAATGGGTGGTTTAGTAAGGAAATTATACTTGAAAAGTGTATAAGACAAGGCTGCTCTTTGAGTAGTATTATTTTTGTGTTAGTAATGAATGCGATTTATACACACATTAATACAGAGATGAGGGACATGGCATATATAACTAACGAAGATATTAATATTCCAATTCCATATTTTGGTGATACTATTTTTGTTACAAGAAATCATAAAGGCATGATTAATGTAATAAATTATTTACAGGAATTTATACAAGAAATATTTTTTCTATAAATAAATACAAAGTTCAAGGTTTAGGTTATGAAGGCATGTCAGGAGGTATTACTTTAAATAGAATAGGGTTAAATATACTTGGATTAACTTTTGAGGAAAGAGTAAACATGAGAGTTATATGGGAGGAAAAGTTAAAAGTCGTGGAAAACAGGTGCATTTTTAAAGACCTTTAGATTATCTTTTAAGAAAAAAATATTTGATTAATCCAGTTTTACTAGCTAGAATTGCTTATTTAGCAAGAATATTTAGAATTCCACTAACATTTGAAAAGTACTTTATAGTATTATACTTAAGTTTATTTGGGGATCAAGATTAAATCCAGTAAAAAGAAATTTTATATTTTAAAAAAGAAGAAGGTGATTTGGGGTTGATACATCCTATAGGTATGCAGCCTCTTTACACTTGTATAAATTATTAAAAAGCTTGAAGGATAATGATAATTCTTTATTGGTGAAAATTTTAAAAACTAAATATAGTGCTGAATGGATACACTTTTGAGTTTAAGAGAAGGAAATTATATGATTCTAAGGAAATGAATAATTATCAAGACATTTTGCTTTAGAAAATGAATATCAGTGAGATTGAAGATGGGAAAAAGTTGTTGTATCATAATATTGTAGAAAAGTTTTATTATATTTATCCTTGGAAAGATGTGTGCAAAAAAAGGCTGCAAGTAAGGCAAGAATGGAAAGATATAAAAACGTGGGAATGTTCAGATTTTTTATGGAGGTTAATGATACAAAAGTTACCAGTAAATGCAAATATGCCTTACAAAAGCAAGAATAATATAAACGGTATATATTGTAATCAATTTGAAAACAGTGAGCATATTTTTATGTTGTAAAAGAATTACACCATTATGGAAAAAGGTGATGGATTTAAAATATTTAGACAATTATACAGATGTAAATAGTGTTAAAATAGATTTGATTGAGGATGGATATTATCGGTACAAGCAAAAAAGTTACATCAATAGAACTGATAGAAAGTTGTTATCTATAATTTGGATAATATGGAATCAAAGAGTGAAGGAAATTATATTCAATGAAAAGTGGGATCTAGCAAAAATGTTAAAAAAATAAGATTGTGGCTGTGGAAAGTGAAGTGGGAGTCCAATAATGAAACATGAGTAAGTGTGATGTGTAGAGTATGTATTTATAAAAACTGTTAAATTTTTGTGATTAATGTATATATTGTAAATAAAATAAATTGTATATATTGTAAATAAGACATATTGTATATAATGTAAATAAATATTATTTAAATAAAGGACTCATACTCTTTTTGATATATGTCATGGAATCATGAGCTACTACCAGCTTAAGCTGATGGGATCTCAGTTTAACATCTCATCTAAAGGAGGGCACACCAAGGAGTGCAGCACCCTCTAATGCTGCATTGCACTATCAGCAATTTGAAATGTAATCCAATCACCTGGAGTGGGAATAGAACCCACATTCTTCTGGGCTTCCAGCATCAAAGACTACCTTTAGACCACTGACACTTTCCCAAGTTAGGTCAAATACATTATTTAAATCAGCAGCTATCAAAAACTTGTCCCTTCATCTTTCAGTTTCCAACATTGCTTCCCTCATTTACCACAAAATATATTTTTCTTTCTTTCTTTCTTGCTTTCTTTCTCTGTCTTTCTTTCCTTCTCTTTCTTTCTTTCTTTCTTTCTTTCTTTCTTTCTTTCTTTCTTCTTTCATTTTGTTACTGGGGAAGCGACTGTTAATTCACTGCCTGCATTTTCATCATACATCTCCCTGCACTTATTCATGACTATTTCTTGTATCCTCTTTTATTAGTCTTCTCAAATCACTGGAGTAGGTCTCAAGTTTTCAAATAGCTGATCATCCTCTGCTTTTTAAAAACTATATACATTTCTCATATAGCTTTGTACAGTCTCTATCTTTGGGTCACAGGATTGTGGGAAATACATGATGATTGAGTCACACCATTTACTCCTTGCCACTGCCCATCCTTATACTGCAGCACTGTCTCAAGAAGGGTAAAGCATGTCAGTCCTGGAGTACATTTATGGTTAACCCTCCAGTCATCCAGGTTTAATTTGAAGGATGCTAGAGTATCGCTTTGTTTAACTTTAACTGGTGCTATTTTTTAGACACCCAGGTAAAATATCAGGTTCCATAGAACTAACATTTTTGGTTTTAAAGAACACTTTTTGAGTAAGTTCAGAGTATTACTGGGTGTTATTTCTTAGTTTCCTTCTGTAACTAAATAAATACTTAATTTGCCCTACTAGCACTTTTGATGCAATATTTAATATGAAGAATCTTATCTCATTTATATGATTTAATATTTTTTCCTGTTATAGAGGTGGACCCCTAAAGAGGTTTGTACATAAACTTCCATTATATTTGGCTCTAGTTGGATCAAAAAGGTCTAGACACTTATCTATGTGGGAATAGAACTCCTCTGAATAAATGACAGCTATGTCGGTATGATGCTTTGCAATATTATGTGATTTTAAGTGAATTTTGATCTCTCTTCATAGAGTTTGAAGTGGTTTGCTCATTTGAAATCCTTAAATTCAGAATTATTCAATGCAGAAAGTTCATAGATTTTGAATGAGAAGGTTACAAGTTTAGGTTAAGATTTAACAAGGGCTGGAGACACTAGAGGAAGAGTGGTTATATTAGCTGCAACCAGGTCAAGAATATTATGTCCTCTGATTGGTTTGTTAATAAATAAAACTTTCCTGTAACAGATAGTAAAGTGTAAGAATCTCTGGGCATACTCCAATTTGGAGGTACAGTTGCTCTGGGTTATTGAGAAGCAGTTGAAATCCACCATTATAAAGGTGTTTTTGTTAAGAGGTATTTCCTCAAGTACATTTAGGAATCTTTCATGGTTAATAGAAGATATAGTGAGTAGGCTATATCAGGCTATAAATTGATAGTCTGTCTTGTTCCAATTAATACAGTGTTAATTGAGTTTAATGTGTGGATCTCTGTAAATCAGTCTAGCAATGATGATGTCCTTGACAAATATGGAAACATCAGTTTTCATCAGGCCCAAATGTATGTTAGGTGCAAAACCCAGGTATGGAGGCAGTGCTATCAATACATTGAAACCAGGTCTGAGTAAACTACACAAGCATGTATGTGTTCAACTTGTGGGGGTGCTTCATGATCAGGCAATTTGTTGTTAAGACTTCTGTCATTGAGAAGAGTCACCTTGATATGGTCTGATTAGGGATGAAAATGTCTGCATTGATATTTGATCTACTGGGATTTGCATTAGTTGAACTTTTTCAAAAGAAAAAACATACACTACCCGGGCAGCATAGGCTTTAGTCAGTAAGCAGAAGACCTGGAATGAGAGATATAGGCCATCAGCGATAATGGAGACCACTGGACCATGGTAATATGTTTGCTCAGAATGTTAAGGCAGTAGCATAATTTGACATCTGCCTACTACTGCCCTAACATATTAAACATTATTTTCGACAGTTAGAAAATTACTGATCCATCACCTGAAGTGCCAGATTCTGCAGAACAACTAGGATTTGCAATACACTTTTGTAGCTTCCCTCATAAAATGTTTGCTTTTCTGTTAAACCATAAAAAATTGCAGTCTGACAATAATGTCAGACCTTTGAATTTTATACTTATTGTTGAGTTTGTTTCAGAAAGTTCATGTTGATGCAAAACTGTTGCCCTATTAACTTTTTAATGTCTCTGATTGTTATCTTGTCCCTCCCAAACTTCTTACCATTCAGAAAACACATGTTGATATAAAAACTGTCTTCAGTTTAACTGTATAACAGCCTTGATTGTGTCCTTCATACTTTTGCCCCATTCCAAGTACGTTGTTTGATTTTAGCGTCAATGCATAATGATATAAAACATGTTTTTTGTTAATGTTTTAAGTGAAATGAAAGCAAAAATAAAACAAGCTTCACGCATATTGAAGACCAGCCTTTGTAGTGAAGTAAAAGAACCCAGCACTGCATTCACAGCCGCAAATTATACATGATCTAGTGTTCTCCATTACTGCTGTCTGTCGTTGGTGAAGCAAGTGAGTCTATATCACTTTACTGAAGGGCTATTCGGCAAATAGCCATTCGTTGAACCCCTATTTATTGAAGCTGTTCTTCATTGAATGGTGAATTTTAACTAGGGGAAATCAGTGGTTGGCCAACCAAGCTACCGTAAAAAAAACATAAAATTTAAAACCTACTAAGGTGGGGGGGGGGCTACACACCCCATACCCCCAATGTCTGTGCCTACCACACTCCCCCTAACTAACTCCAAGATTGCACTACAGAGGGGAAAATGGCAAATTCCAGATGCTGGCCATCCTTTGATTTGCCCTAGTTAAAATTCTCCAGTCGTTGAAGATAAATAGGGGTTCAATGAATGACTAGTCACTGAATAGCCATTTGATAAAGTGATATAGACCTGCAGCAAGTTGGGCTGCCAATCATCTCATCCCATGCTGACACATACTAGACCACCACCCCCAGAATGACACCATCTCGTAAGTCAGTTACTGAAGCCAATCAACTTTTCTTTGTATATAGGTGTCATTTTGGGTGAGGAAAGCATTACACATAAATGGTGAGATCCAGCATATTTCTCTGCATGTTTACCAGGGTTGTGTTACACAAGTCATACAGACCCACATAGATTACCACTGGGTCATAATCATATCTCTCCAATGAGAAGGACTTTAGAGCCCTCGTGATGTCATTGGTCTGGGCACCAGAACAACAACTGATTGTAACCCAGTCTTTGTCCAGTGTTGTGAATCACCAATTACTAAGGCATTGCTGTTTTTACTCTTGGAATTTAGGTGTTAGCTAGTTTATGTGTAATCTATCTTCTGGTGAGGTATGTGCGAGCAGGGTGCTGATGTAACAATAGACATCTGGTGAGATTTACTTTTCTTAATCTTAAGAGGTTTTGTTAGTGACTTTTTAACAGCTTCAGCATAAATCAGTTTAGTGTATTTGTGATTAGAAGTGGTTGGTAGTATGTGATGTTTACTAGCCATCTTATTGTATGAGAGGGATGCCCCTAGATTACATAAATATTTATCTCTCTTACAGATTGAATTACTTATGTCAAGTAGAAGCTCACTGTGAACATATGGCACTTCCTACTCTGCTTGAGAGTTCCAGTTATTATAATGCTGGCAACAGCAGGGATACGAGCAGAGTTACTTCTCATTTAGTCCAGATGGGTCTTGGATTTAGTTTGGTCTGAGTGTTTAAGATATACTGTCTGTAGCCTGGCTAGCAGTAAGAAGTAGAAGAAGAATTAAGCAAAAGCACAGCTAACTCTGAGCAGCACTGTTTTAGCACAGCCATGAACAAATTATAAGATCACAGGATCACTGGAGAATACCAGATAATGACACCAAAGGGCCTCTTTGATCCTAGCTGTGCTTCCCAGAAGTATTAGAAAGGTGTCAGTCCTATAAGTTATATGGGGGTATATAAACTTGGACATGAATGGTCGAGCATTGACAAGCTTCCACTCCCTAATAGAGACATATGTGTCAGACCACAGATAAATTTGCAATTTCCTATCCACTTATCAAAATTTCACTTGAATAAGTGTAAGAAAAAACTTTCCAGACAAAGGGCAGCCACTGAGACACATTTCTGTACCATCAGCATGTCCTGCTTATGTTGTTGTCCTTCATTTAGGTCTCTGGATCAGGTTTTCCTGGTGATATTCATTTTGAAGATATGTAACAGGTCCAGTAAGGCTGGATCACAGGGTACTTTACAGGTCAGGCATAGGTCATCTCTCATCAGTCTGTAGGAGACCAAGTATAAAGGTAATGCCTTTAGGCAATCAGTACAGGACTTGTTTTCTTTGCCATGTATTCTTTTTTGTGAGGAACTGTTATGGTTATTTCAGTCACTGCATGTACTTTCAAGTACATTCCAAAGAGAACATTGTACTCTGTGACTGGTCTGATGAGGGCAGAGTACAATGGAACAAAGACATCTTTGGACCTGGATGCCATACCCTTGCTTATAAAGTTGTGCAACATGGAAACATTTTCTTACTACTATAGACACATGATGGGCAGAGGCCAGGTCACTGTCTAAGTGTAATCCTGAATGCCTAACTACTGGATGCATTCATAGGGGAATATTATTGATGTAGTTATTTGCAGGAGTGGTCATCTTACCAAAGTGTACTATTATGCACTTCTTATCACTGAATTTAAGGCCGTGACTCAGTCACCACTATTGGGCAATGTTTGTGTCTTGGTGTGATTCATTGCCTACACCTAATTTTCAATAATCTGCAAATGGGGTTATCCAGAGGGCTTTGCTCTTAGCCTTCATTTCAAAGAAGTAATACTAAACAGGACTGGACCCAGCACTGAGCCCTGAGGGGCTCTGCTAGTGACTGGCCTTTTTGTGAAGGTAGACTCCATTATCTTAACTTCTTACATCCTATCCTGTGAGTAACATAGGAGTATATACCTAATTCAGAGATCTTGTCTAAGATTACTGAGTGGGGAATTGTGACAAATGCTTTAAATGACTTCAGGTAAGCAGTATGCACCATTTTGCCCTCATCCATTGCTTTAGTGATCTTCTCGAAGAAGTACACCAAGTTGAGTAGGCATGACCTTCCCTTGACGAAACTAACCTAAGTTTGGTCCAGTGTCTGAAGGTTTCATAAATTATTTTTTATCATGTCCATAATAAGTCATTCCATGGCCACACATATCAAACTAGTCAGACTTATTGGTCATTAGTTTCCTGGGTCCATGAATGGACCACCCATGTTTAGCAGAATAACAGTTTAATTCATTCATTCACTTGTTCCAAAGCCAGTGACCGAAAACTCCTGTCTATCTACAAACCTAGCAAATCTGCTGGGCATTGTCTGTACTCATACAAGTAAAGTTGTGGGTTCTATCTCCACACCACGTTGATGGATTATGAATTCTGCAGTGTATCATAATTGAAATGCTTCACCTATGAGTATGTCATCCTTTGGATGAGATGTTAAACTGAAGTCCCATCTGCTTGAGTTGGTTGTAGCTCAGGTGGACATAAAAGCTCCCCCGGCATCTATCAAAAAAAGTAGGGGTCCTTTATTTAACACAACATAAAAAATATTTGCATATTTACAAAATGTGCATATGTATGGGACTATTTTGAAATCCCGATGCCCAGAATATTGATGTTTAAAACACTGAGACGAAAATCACAAAACCATGGTAATTCAAATGCTAGATTTTTACTAGGGTAGGTTAGCACTTGCCCTACATGCCATTTTCCCCACTGTAGTGCAGTCCCTGAGTTGGTATATATAGTTACAGGGGTTGTCAGGGATGTAGCCCCCCACCTAGGTGGGTTTTACTTACCTCGTTGTGCATTTTGTTTCCATTTGGCCAAGTGTTTATTTACCCTAGTAAAAATCCGATGTTCGAGTTTCCACGTTTTTTTGATTTTCGTCTCAGGATTTTAAATGTCGATATTCTTGGCATCACACACTCATTTATTTATTTTTTTACTATTTATCATTTTTCTTATAACATCCTCATTGTTATTCTTCCATAATTGACTCCCATTCCATCTTTCACGACCATAATCTAATTTTTTGCAATATATCCAAGATCCATTTCACAATAAACAAAATTTCATTCAAGTCTTTCATTCCAAATAACCCATTTTCCATATAATAAATTCTTATCTACCCTTCTCACATATTCTTTTTTTCTTGTTCTTATAATGTCTATACAAATATCATATTTATATCTATATTGTTTATGTCATTAATATTCTCATTGTTTTCAGACAACTTTTTCCAGAGTTTCACTATTCTTTTACATTTCAAAAAACATGCTCCATTGTCTCTTCCTCCAGCAAAATAAACACACTCTTCAGGTTTCTTTTTATATGGTATATTTCCTTTTACTGGTAACTTGTTTACTTCCAATCTCCATAGGAAATCCTGACACTCTACTATCTTGGTACACCACTGCTTTTCCTTGCTATAATAGTTTTAATCATTTTTTTAAATAAATTTCACATGGATTTACATAATAATATTATTTCATCATACTATTGTATCACGTCATTCTATTGTTCTCTCTATCTTCATTTTTTATTTTCCATGTTAGTATTTTTTATCGATAGTTTTTAGTTTCTTCATTTATATATTCTTTTTCTATTTTTCTTATTCTCATCATCTTCCAGAATGTTTTGTATTTATAGTTAAATATTCTCACTATCAATTTTTCATTCTCTTCCTTTACATATATTAATTCTCTGTACAAGTTTAAAGAAGCAGAATAAATAACTGGATTTGTTAACCCCAGTCCCCCACCCCACTTCTTCTTCACTTATATACAACATAATTCTTTTCATTTGGTTTAATCTTGAATCACATATGAAAGAAAACATCAGTTGCATAATTTCCTTCACATATTTTTCTGGGATCATATAAACATTTGACATATATGCTATTTTCTCTATTAATACAGAATTCAACAGAAAAGTTTTTTTCCTGAATGTAAATCTATATGTCCTCTAAAGAAGACATGTTTACTTCATTTCTTTAATCAAACCCTCCCATTGCATCATAACTACATCAGTTTTCCCAAATTTTATTCATAGTAAAGATACTTAATTCATTGAAAAATACACCCTTCCCCAATTTTCACCACATCACTTCAGGATCATTCCCATTTCCTTTAAACATCCATTCAAACAAAGCAACAGTTCACTCATCCATATTTTGTTCCTATCAACTATCATTATATCATCTGTGTATGTCAAAAGTACTGGACTCACCACCTCCTTTTGTATCACATATTTAGCATCTTTCATTTTATAAGCTTTTTCACTCACTATCACATTTATTACCACTGCAAACAATATTCCACTAGTGGGACATCCTTCTCTTATACCACTCTTCATTCATATTTCTTTACTCAGCCACCCATTTAATAATGCTCTCACTCTATTATTTTGATATGCTGACATACACACATTCCTAAATCTATTACCTCTTCCACATTTCTCCATAACATCCAACAAAGCATCATGTTCTACTGTTATCAAGTGCCTTGCTAATATCACCTATTGTAAGTTTCACATCCTCCGTTTTACTTTATAATATCATCCACAATTTATGTCACAGCAAATAACAATTATTGATATCCCTTCCCTTTTATTCCAAGTATACTTTCTTCCATAATACCCCTCAGCCTTCTTTCCATTCTCCTTTGTATTGTTCTGATAAAAAATTATAATTTGTGGTATTTAATGTGATGGGTCTCCAATTTTTATTTCATTTTTTTAATCTTTCTTTCATATAAATTTTAACATCCCACTACATAACCCTTCATAAACAAACCCTTAATTCCACCATTCATTCAGTTCATTTACAAAATACTCTATTTACCAATCCATTAATTTCTTATACATTCCATACCTTATACCATCTGGGCCTGATACCGAATCAGCATTTACTTTCCTAAGTACCTTCGTTGAACTAGTCCGTTACCTTAAAGTCTGAGGTTAATGCAAGATTAGAAATGACACAAGACACCAAGGCTCAAACTTAACAATTTATTAAACAAAAATTACTAGATAAACAGAAAAAGACTAATAAATCATGTACTTACAAGCATATGCATAAACAAAATCATCTTTGCCACTGATAGGGAGACTTCAATCTTATCCAGTGCAGCTATCTGTTCAGTCAAGGCAAGGCCGACACTGGCAAAATGGCTCTAAGCTCAGTTCAGGCTGGTACTGTGATCAAATCCGGATGATGATGATTTCCATTTTAGCCTTTGAGCTTTTTATAGTCTTGAACAAACAACAGGGTCATTAGGTTCAACTAATGACATATTGATCACAAGCTCATCATGAGTTGATGGAATATTGTAGAAAATATGACATTACAAGATCATCATGAGTTGATGGGATATTTTAGAAAATTACAGATCATTTCCTAAGTTGTAAACAAGTCTCATAATGTCTGGTCTTATGCCTTACTTCCCTTTTCTAAAGAACAGATAGCTCACAAACTTGTGATATAGTTCCTCCTTGAAATCCCCATATCCTGGTAAACATCTTTTAAGCTGACAAACAACTTACAGGTCAACAAAAGTTCAATTAAACCAGTAATCAGTGAGCAAGGCCTGCTCTTAAGCATATTGTATTGTTACAATATTAGCAGCATATAGTGAGGTAGTAGCATGTCAGATCTAGCAATAATCAATCTAGCAATAATCAAACATACACAGTGATACGTGACTCGAGGCATAACAAAAACCTGGTAGACTGTGCGGATCCATCACACTCATCCACTAATAGCAATTTCTTTTACACATTCTTCCTTAACTCATTTTTTTTTTACTTTGCATTCTCTCTTGTTCTTTTTACATGCTGTATTAAAATATTTATAATTTGCCTGTGGTCCTTTTACCTCACATTTTACATTTTCATTTCTGTCTTTATATTAATATCATCTTTTACTGTTTTACCCATATATATAGATACCTCCTCTCTTCTCCCTTGTAAATAATATCTCTGTCTAAACAATAATGCCTTTTTTTAAATTTTTATATATTTCTCTTTTTATATAACAATACTCTCTGCTAAGCTTCTCTAAATTCTTTAATACATTTCTGTACATTTTCTCATATTTCACTTTCTCTTCCCTTCTTACATCATCCTGCCATTGAAAAAAACACTTTTTGTGCTTCTTTTTTTATTCAATCCGCCATTTAGACCAATTTTTATAGAGGTCCTTTATGGTTATACAATCCTTCCATAACTGCAATACTTCACACCCTCCAATTTCATCCCATAATTTTGGTTTATTCTTTTTATTCCATTTCCTGTTTTAATATACTTTCTTTCTTCAATCACCTCAATCTGTATTGCTAAACAGTCAGAAAAAGCTCTCACAGCTGTATCACAACCTGCTTCTCCAAGACTTCTGATAATACAAAATAATCAATGACACAGCTAAAAGTGTATCGTGACACAACTGAACACTGCATTATGATACTGCTTAATGTTGCACTATGAACCAGATGAATACTTAACAATGGCATACTAAATTCAACATTATATGACTGCTGACTTCTGTATTATGGCATTTCTGAATACTGCATTGTGACACTGCTGAATTCTACATTATGGCATGACCAGGATTCAGAGAGATTCCCTCCACTGATACTAATTTTCCAAGCAGGTTGGTTAATTATCATGATGGAAATGATCTCCAATTTAGAGACTTGGCAAAGTCACACAGAGAAATACCCCAATAGAAGAACAGTAACATGTCTCTGGGTTGAACACAGTGCTGTTAGTCCTGACTGCACTAGAGTTCTCCCTACAAACCTAAGCATCACAGCAGCGTAGGTTCCCCTCTATAGGCAACAAACATTCACACACGCGCACGCACACACGCACATGCACACACACACATATGCAAATATAAGATCACACAGACTTGCTGACACTCATGGAAACTATCCCACACACCTGCACCACAGACACACTGACAAACATACACAGACACAGTCACATACAGAAACACACAGTTTTGTATTTGTTTGGCGGGGAGTCACTGTTTGGATGTTTCACTGCAATGGAATATGGTTTATTTGGATTTGTGTGATAAATAAATACACTATTTCATTTCATTGGTGTGGGCCACGCTTCCGTGTTTTCAGTGTTTTAAAAGTCGTTTTACTGATGCTTGATATTATGAATGTACGGTGTTCTGACATGTCGGTTACTTGGTCTTGTTGTTTTAAATGTCATTCATGTGAAATGTCAGTCTACTGAAGTAGACCCATGTGGACACACGCACACAAACACACACACACACACACACACACACACACACACACACACACACACACACACACACACACACACACACACACACACACACACACACACACTCTTACTGTGCTGAAATTGGTAGGGTAGCTAGACTGAACTGAAGGGGGAGATTGCCCCAGGTGCTGTCATGTCCAAGGTGCAATTTGCAGATGCACTAAAATAAATAAATAAATAAATAAATCTATCTATCTATCTATATATATATATATATATATATATATATATATATATATATTTAATCACATGTTTTTTTATTATTTCTCTTTAAGGGAAATGGCAATGCATATGTCCTAAATGGATGTATGTGATGCTCTTGTGTGCCTCACACTCCTGCTTACATTATTTTCTTTAGGCACTGCACCTAAAAGACCTATGACTAGCTGCTCAGGGTAGAGGGGTGGTGCCACAATGCAAAGGCAGTCTCTTTGTCTATATGTTTGCCGCCCACAGTGAGCTGAAGGATATTGTGTTTGGCAATTGAAATCACTCACTGTGGGTGCATTAAACAATTGTTAAAATTTTTCATTCCTGCCTGGCAGTGGCTCAGTTTCACTGACTGATTCAACTGCTGGGGGTCAGGGCCTGAAGGGACAGCAGCAGCTTTCTTATGTGGGGACTTGGTGACAGAGACTGAGAGGGCAGAAAAAAAGAACAAGTAAGGAGGTTACTTACTAGTATGCTTGGGCATACATGGGAAAACTACTGAAGGGATCATTGGGGTAAGTGTTTCATTCTGGTATCATCTGAGTGTTTGTGCTTATATCATGGATAAACTACTGAAGGGGTTACCCGTTCAGTAAAATTTTTTACTTTGGTGTCAGTGAAAGTGCTTGTGTTGTGTGTACATCATAGACAAACTGCTGAAGGATCTTTGGGGGAACTGTTTCATTCTGGTATCATTTTGCATGTGCATATATCATGGACAAACTCCTGAAGGGATTGCCAGGAAATATAGAGAAAGAATGCAAATAATGCAGATGCACTGCTTGATAGGCAGCAGTGTAGCAAAGCCAAGAATAATTTTAATGGATTTTAAAACAAGGATATAGTAAATTCTTCCGCTATGACTCACCAAAGATTAAACAGCCTGATGATGAGATGCACTAAAATGTAAGTATCTTTGCAGGGGGAGCAGGCTCTCCTGCATCCCTAATGTGGGGGTGAGCCACCCACACCCCAGATTTATATTACTAGTCTTTTTTGGGTCATTGAAAAAGTAACACATGTCTCTGTCTCTCAAGAAAGCAGTGCCAGGGTGGGGCATACCTCTTAACCTCTTAGTGCAAGAAATCTGGACAAAGCCTAAAATAATGGACTCAAAGGACCAATAATAGGGACAGGTTTTAAATATTGCTCTTATAAAGTTTAAACTTTGAAAGGTGCTAAAATAACATTATTTGTATGAGTATTCATTGTATTAGTATTCATTTTTGAAGGAAATGAAGCCCGAAACACAAATATATGTAATTATTTAATGAGTTCAATCATCACTGATTTGCAAAAAAAAAAAAAAAAAAAAATGCAGGTTTTATGAGGTGAAAATCTGGACATTCTCCAAAAATCTGGACAGTTGAATGGTATGGCCACAGGCAGGGTAAGTATTCAGCACATGTTGCATAATACTTTGAAAGTCCATTTGTTGCCTAGGTGAAATAAGGAGAAAATTAATCAAAAATATATTTGTCCAGTCAAAAAATAAGGCATCACTGTACTCTGTATTCTTAATAGACTTCTTGAAGTCTCCATTAGAGTGTCTGAAAATAATTATGATTACTGAAGGTTTGCAGAATACCAAATTGTGTTGGCCAAAGTATTATACTGCATGTCTGAGCCAGAGATTGGTGTCGGGTTTTGGAAACCTCTCTTCCTTTAGTTTTTAAGCAGCTAAGAGTATCATAAAACACATGTATATCTAATGCAGTATACAAATAGTTATTGGATTTGATATTTAGCATTACTACTGGGCTTTTATAAAATGTGGGAGGGGGCTAGCATAATGGTTAAAGTGCTTACCTTCTAGACACAGGATACAAGGTTTGATTATCAACCTTGATAGAAATTGACTAGTCGTAAAACAGCCCACATAGGCAGTTAAACTAATACTAACCTATTAAAATGAAGCTGATTTTAGGTCAGAAACTTCCTTTATTGATGACTAGCATGAAAATTGTATATAGATCTATCATGATTTGTTATGTGTGGTAACAAAAGAATTTTGTGTGTGTGTGTGTGTGTGTGTGTGTGTGTGTGTGTGTGTGTGTGTGTGTGTGTGTGCGCGCACATTCAAAGATAAGTGCTAGGTTATCTGCCCTGTGGGCCATTTTAATCCTAGTCCAATTTCCCATCAAGAATCAAACCCTGTACCTTGTGCAAATGAGATAAATCTAGTATGACTCATACCATCAGAAACAATTTAATCCAATGGACTATTTTTTTCTTTTTTTTCCAATAATTTTTGTCTATTGCTTACTTAACTTGCTTAGACTTTTCATTTATCTTTATTTGTTATATTTGGGGGGCATGTTACAACTGAAATAAGGCATGTATTGTCTAGCTGAGCACACCCCTGTTGCTTAACAGTAAACACACTCAGTGTAAGCATCTGGTATGATATTATGTCTCTGGGGATGCTGTTGGCAGACAATAAACCACACATTGCTGTGAAGATGATTGCATGTTCAATGTAAACCAACTTGAAAAATGACCAAAACAAGAGGAAACAATGTGCTTTTAGTGTAAACTGTCATTTATTATCCACTTTCGTCCAAGTCTTCATCAGAAAATCCAAACGCATAAATGTTCACAATACTGCACAGTTTAAATACTTCTGCTACCAATAAAACCACTTTACAGTTATGACATCATTATTAGCTACTAATTAAACATTTAAAATAACATACACCTTATAACACCGAGAGAGTATTACTTGCGTAAATGCACTCTATGTTTTTAAAAAAAAAAAACATTTTATGTTAACTACATTGTTTAAACCAGGTTCTTTATCTGAATCTAGCCTAATCTGACACATAGCTTCCCTTTTCTCTAATTCTGTTTTAAAATTTTCACCTCTCAAGTTATGAACCTTCTGGTCTAGCACTGAAAACAAAAACTTGTAAGGAGAACATCTTAAGGTATGCTTATAAAATGCATTCTTATCATCCTTCCTTTTTATATCGTAATAATGTTCCCTGATACTAACACTCAATGAACGTGTGATCATCCCCATGTAAAAAGCAATACAGTTGGAACAAACTCCTATGTAAATTAACCCTTTGTCCTTGCAATTGAAATGAGCAGGAACTCTAATGGTATATGGTAAATGTGTCAAGTTAATGAATGGCCCTTCTAAAATATACCTACACATTTTGCAATTACCACATTTGAACATACTCTTAGATCTGAATACTTTGTCTTTCTCAAACAAGAATTTCATATTATAATGATTCTTATACACAAAATGTTGTCGAATACCAACTGTCTTGTAAAGATCCTGATTCCAGTTCATATTTACCAAGAGAGTTGTTGTTGTTGTGTCTTTCGTATTTTCCCGGTTAGGGGTCACCACAGCAGAACTCTGGTCCGCTAATGATTGGCAGTAGATTTTTATGTGACGAGTTGCTGGCCCTGACGCACAACCTTCAATGAAGGTACGCCCAGTCCCGCATGTCTCCACACAGAAGATGCTCTAGCTGAGAATCGAACAGGACAACGTCTTACTGTGAGGTGACAATTCTACCGCAGCACCATCACCGCAGTATTTACCAAGAGAGTAATAGTATAATTTGTTATGCTGCTGTTGGCATTTGGACTGTACCTGCAAAAAAAAAAAAAAAAATGGATTGCGCTGAATTCTGCTTTATTTTTAATATTTATATGGTTTCACTAAAGCTGTGTTGTGTTTTGTCATGCATCACATGACAATGAAATTATTAACTCTGAAAATGCTTCAGAAGAAAAAAACTCCTGTTTGGACATGAGTTTGAGCTTCTAGGTCTCTTATGTTTTTGTGAAAAGTTGCTGTCATGGCATTTTTCTCATCCCTGTTGAAAATAATTGTTTTTGCTGGGGGTGGGTGAGATGAGGGTCTTGTCCTGGGATGCAAATGGCCTAGCTATACCTCTGGTCAGCATACCCTATCTAACTCTTGTATTGGGATGGCATGGAGATACACACACACACACACACACACACACACACACACACACACACACACACACACACTTACACTCCTGTAGCGAGATTACATGGAGATGCACACACACTGTTTACTGAATTATGACACCACTAAATGCTGGATTATGAATGCTGAACTATTACACTGCTAAAAGTTGCATAATGACAGGGTCAAGTTCTCTACTATGTAATTGCTAAATACTGAATTATAACACTGCTGAAAGATGTATTATGACACTGCTAAAATGTGCATATGACACTGCTGAATATTGTGTTATGACACTACTGAACGTCTGTTACACCACTGCTGAATAGTACATTATAATCCTGTATTATGATACTGTTGAACGTTGCATTGTGACCCTAATGAAAAGTGTATTATGGCATAGCTGAATACTGTATTGTAACACTGCTGAATAGTGTGATGTAACACTGTTCCATGCTGCATTCTGACATTGTGAAATATGTATTGTGACATTGCTAAATACTGTATTATCACATTTCCCATTTCTGCATCATGTATTAAAATGGTGCTGAGTTCTGCATCATGACACTGCCGAATAACATAATTTTACTGCCGAATGCTGTATTATGATGCATCCGACACTGTATTATGATGCATTATGACACTATTCCATACTGTATTATTGTACAGCAAAATACTACAGTACAACATAAAACAAAAGTGCATTATGACTGTTGAATACTCTGTTATGACCACTGAATGCTGTATCTTTTCATTGCTATAAGGTACATCATATGACTGCTGAATACTGTATTATGACATGTGACTGGTCCAACCTATGGCTACTTCCACTAGATGAAGCGGTCTCATACTTTAACTCTACATTTCTTGCTATCCTGGATAACCATGCTCTCCCACGCAGAACCAATAACAAAGTAGCACCATGGCTGTCCAATGATACAAGACAAAAAATTATTAGCAAAAACAAAGTGTGGACCTCCTGGAGAACTACTAAGTCCCCAAATGACCACCTTATATATAAACAGCTGAGAAATGATACAAAGAAGTCTATTATGCTAGACAAAAAGAATTACTACTGTAATCTGCAACAAAAGCAACAAAATCAACCACAAAAATTCTGGTCAGGCATAAACAAACTTCTCCACCCAGGCCAATCAACTACCCCTACCCCCTTAACAACCTCCTAAAATTGTTGCTAACACCTTTAACACTTTCTTTACAGAAACCATACAATCCCTAGCCAGTAAGCTATCTCCCTATACCCCAAGTACCACCAACCCCAAACCTGATAATAAGATCCCCTTTAAGCTTGATCCAGTACCAACATCTTTTATTAAGTTCCTACTTAAAAAACTGAAACCCCTCACCCTTTCAGCAGACCTACTACCTGCAGAATATCTCCAAAAAGCCACTAATGAAATAATATATCCAATATCAATTTTAATCAATAGAACTATCCACAAAGCCTATATCCTCCACATCTGGAAAATCTCCCACATTGTTCCTCTTCATAAAGGGGGAGATTCCACTGAACTTTCAAATTATAGGTCTATAGCCATTCTGTCTCCCTTGGTTAAAATAATGAAAAAATGTATCCACAAGCAATTTCTTGCCTATCTGAATCAAAACATTCTCCTAGCTCCCTCCCAGCATGGATTTAGACCTTGCCATAGTACAACCTCAGCCCTTCTCTCCTTCTCCCATACAGTAAATCAAAACCGTAATGACAACAAGCTCTCCTCAGCCCTCTTCCTTGACCTAGCCAAGGCATTTGATATGGTAAATCACCAGCTACTCTTAAACACATTAAAATCACTCTCCATAGATAACCTAGCAATTACCTGGTTTCTTTCTTACCTGAGTGACAGACAACAAGCTGTACTATGGAAGAATAACCTATCATACCTTTTACCAGATACCCTTGGAGTCCCACAGGGATCTATATTAGGTCCCCTCCTATTCTTCATATTTATTAATGACCTGTACAAAGTCATCCCTGATGCAACTTGTATTCAGTATGAAGATGACTCAACCCTAATCTGCTCTGCCATTTCCCCCACAGATTTACAATCCTTGTCCCAAATCACTTTCAACAAAGTAGAGAACTGTCTCACTGGTCGCCAACTACTATTAAACCTAAATAAAACCAAACTATTACTCTTGTCCCCCACTCACAAGGTCCCCTCACCACCTCTCACCATAATATCGAACAGTGGTACCATAATGTCCCCAGAACCTAGTACTAAACTACTGGGAGTGATCATTGACAACAACCTCAACTATTAAAACAGTTAATAAAAAAATTAGGCTCTTTATACAGGATTAAACCATTCCTAACCCCGTCTGCTAGAACTGTTATTGCCCATACACATCTGCTATCGACCCTTCTTTATGCCTCATCCATCTTCGTAAACCTAAGCAAATCAAACCTCAATAAATTTACTAGGTGCTACAATAACATTGCCAGATTTGCCACAGGATCAGCTTATAGAACCCATCACTGCCTTAACCTTCAGTCGTTAGACTGGCTTAAACTACCCTATCAACTGCAATATAACCAACTAATAGTTGTTCACAAAATCCTCTACCAACCAGACAGTACACCCATACTGAAAAATATTATTACCCCTACAGTTATCTAAAATCCCTTCGCTCTTCCAAAAAATTGCTAGTGCAAACTGTTAAAAGCAACAATTCAGCTGGTGAGTCACTATTTTCCAACTGTGCCGGTAAACACTGGAAGCTACTTACTGCTGAATTCACCACTGTCCCCTCTTTATCCCAGTTCAAAAAATCCCTTAGAAAATGCCTAAAAATGCAGTGGCTTTGTCCCTGTACAAACCCTGACTAACCCCCACTCAAACATAATTCATAAATGAGAACCTCATTGCAAGAATAAAACTCTGACTCTCTAACTGTTTAAACTTCTGTGTATCACCCACCTACTGGAAAGATTTAAAGTTAATACTACGCCATGTATGATAACCACCTTAATATATGTGTTTTCCTTTTTCCGATGAAATCTTTAACTATTTCTTTCTCAGCTACTTGCTTCTAACCTTTGCTGTGTTTATGTGAGAAAAACATGTATGTACCTGTGTGTACATATCGTTAAACAAATCTCAGTTTTGTGATAACTCACTGTAATAATTTCACTGTATTTACACTTGTTTTTGTACATTTGGAGCTTTTCACCCCGGGCCTCCACTGAAAATGGACCTGTATCCAGTCGGACTTTCCCGGTTAACAAATGTAAAATAAATAAATAAAATAAATGACCACTGAATGCTGTATCATGTCATAGCTACAAGATGCATCATAACTGTTGAATACTGTATTATAGCACTGCTGCTGAGTGTTGCATTATAATGTTACTGAAAGGGGTGCCATAAAACAACTGAATACTGTGTTATGCCATTATGGCATTACTGAATGCTGCAATATAACATTACAAGAAAATGTACTCGGATACTGCTCAGTGCTGTACAATGACCCTGCCGAATGCTCACTATGACATAAATTGGGGAGGTTTCTGGCACTACTGAATAATGTATTATGGCACCGATGAATTGTGCATTATGACGCTGTTGAAATTTGAAACCTCATTAACATCACTGCTGACAGATGTATTATGAAACTTTCAAATTACAGTAATATGACACTGCAGAATGCTGCATTGTTACACTACTGAAAAGTGTATTATGACAGGGCTGAGCTCTGCACTATCTCCCTGCTGAATTATGACACTAAATGGTGAACGATGACACAGATGAATGCTGTGTTGGGATATCGTTGATTACTGGATTATGACACCAATGAAAGGAGCAGCCTGGCACTTTTGAGTACTCTGTTATAACACTGATGAATGATGCTTTATGACACAGCTAAACACTGTATTATGACACTGTTAAATATTGTTTTACAGCACTGCTGAATTATGTATTATGACACCTTTTGAATTCTACTTTATGACACCATCAAAATGAGTATTATGAAAGTCTTAAATGCTCTATTATTGCAGTGCCGAATACTGTATTGTGACACTGCTGAATACCACATTTTCGCCCCTCTGAATATTGTATTATGGCACTGTTGAATGCTGTATTACAACACCACAGAAAGGCAAATGATGGCTTGTTCTGTGATATAGTTGTGTCTTTTGGCTTTTCCTGGTTAGGGGTCACCACAGTGGAACTCCAGTCTGCTAATGATTGGCAGTAAATTTTTATGTGCCGAGTTGTCAGCCCTGACATGCAGTCTTCCACGAAGGTACACCCATTCACGCATGTCTCTACACAGAAGGCGCTCTTGCTGAGAATCGAACCGGACAACATCTTACTGTGAGGCAACAACATTACTGCAGCACCACCACCGCAGTATAAGGAATGCTCAAAAGAGTGAATACAAAAAGAGCTCTTTTTAGATCTATTCTAAAAAGATCCATATATATATATATATATATATATATATATATATAAACTACAAGATTGCACAACAGCAGGGAAAGGGCAAATTCCCAAATCCTGTTGTACCATGATCATGCACACAAAACAGCTGGCAGGCTGAAAAACAAGACAAAAAGGGCATTTACTCTTCTGAGAGTTCGTTTTTACAGACTGCAACCAAATTAAGACACTGTTGAATACTTTATTATAACACTGCTGAATTCCGTATTATTATACTGCTAAAGTCTACATTGTGACACTACTGAATGCTGCTTTAAAATTGCTGAACAGTGTATTATGACTCTTAATTACGGCACTATGACACTGCTGAACGCTGCATACTGTGTTAGGACACTGCTGAATTATTTATTATAATACTGATGAATGCTGCACTTAGGACACTGCTGAATTATTTATTATAATACTGATGAATGCTGCACTGTTGCACTACAGAAAGGTGTATTATGACACTGCTGAACACTGCATTATGACAGTGATGACTATAGCATTATATCATTACTGATAGGTATATTATGACTCCATGAAATTATGTAAAATGCTGCTGGTGAATGGTGCACTATGATACTGCTGAAAGTATATTGTGACATTGTTCAATACTGCATTATGACCTTGAGCAATTAGTCACTATGGCAGTACTGAAAATTGTATTATAACACTGCTTTAATACAATGTTATGGCAGTGTTGAATGCTGCATTATTACACTGTTAAATAATGCATTATAATACTGCTGAAAGGTGTATTCCGACACTTCTGAACACTGTATTGTGACATTACAACACTGCTGAATGCAGTATTCTGCATTATGCCCCTACTGAATTCTGTACTATGCCCCTACTGAATTCTGCACAAAGACACTGACAAATACATTATTATGACACTGTTGAAAACTGTATTATAACATTACTTAAATGTGTGACACTGCTGAGTGCTGCATTGTCAGAATGGTGAAAGGCGTGTGCCAAATACTGTTAAATTCTGTATTATGAACCTGCAAAACAATTTGTTATAATCTTAAATGTTGCATCATATTCACATCATAAATACTGTATTATGACCCTACTGAATGATGTGTTATGACATTGCAGAATGTTGCATTATGGCACTGTTAACTACTGTATTCTGATCCTTGCTAAATGATGTATTACAACATAGCAGAATGGCACTGTTGAATTCTATATTATGATATTACTGGCTGATACATTTTGACTCTACTGCATGATGTAGTATGACAGTGTTGAATACTGTATTATCACAGTGCTGAATGCAACATCAGGACACTGCTAAACGATATACCATAACACTGCTGAATACTGCATTATGAATGTACTGAAAGGTGTATTATGACACTGTTAAATACGATATTATGCCACTGATGAAATGTGTATTATGGCATACTGAATTCAGTACATTGCCTCTGGTGAATTACTGCATTATAACATTACTGAAATCTGTATTATAAGACTGCTAAATACTGCGGCATGATATTACTGAAAGATATATCATTATACTGTTAAATTCTTTAAAATACTGCTTCTGAATACCACAATGTGACACTACTGAGAGTTGTACTATAGTGTTGCTGAATTCTGCACCATGACACTGTTGAATACTGTGTTTATGGCACTGCCGAATGCTGAATTATTACATTGATGAATGTTGTATTATGACTTTACTGAAGAGTGCGTCATGCCACTGGTGTATATTATTATAACACTGCTGAATGATGTAATATGGCAATACTGAACACTGCATCCAGACACTGGTGGAAAATGCGTTATGACATGGTTGAATTCCATACAATGGCCTTCTGAATGATGTATTGCAACACTGGTAAACACTGCATTATGACACTTTAAAATACTGTATTATGATAACTGTTGCATGCTGCATTAAGACACTGTTGAAAGGCATTTTATAAGACTGCTGAATATTGAATTTTGACACTGCTGAATGGTGCATTATAACATTTCTAAATTTTGTACAATGGCCCAGTAAATATGGAATTATCAAAGAAACCACTTCTGAGAAAATAAATACGGCATGGAGAGAAAATGATAATGCAAGAACCTTCAGAATAACAAACTTTAAAATTTACCAAGGTTCAAGTAAAACAGCTAAGTACAGATAAGAACTGTGTCAACCAATAAGAGAAGCAGTATTCAGTGTCATAAAAAACGTGATACCTAAGAAACCCTGTAGGCATGTGACATCAAAAGGAAAAGACGTTAATAAAAGAAAATCAAGTGGTCACGTATTCCACCGTAAGGAACATTTTAAATTAAGGTTGTCATTAATACCAGGTGGAGACTCAGCCCCCAACAGAAGCTGCCAACTTAAATTGTTTCACTTCGAGTAAATTATTAAAATCATCCATGAAAGGTTGTACTTGCAAAATCACAAAAAAACTTACATTTATCAAAGTTAGGGCATAATTCACTGTGTTTACCTAATGCATTGAGATCTAATAGCTGCACAGTGCTCCTTAATCCTGTCTGATAACCTGTGGCTAGTTTTTCCTATGTAGAAAGCTGAGCAGGAGACACAAATAGCTGCATGTACTACAACTGTGCTGTGACAAGTGTAGTGTTTGGTAACGGTAATAGTGTAATTACAATGTGCAAATAAATATGAAGAACCTATGAGGATATATGGACAAACAACACAATAGTTGCACATAAACATGCCAGCAGGTGCATCAGAAAAGACATTATCAGACAAAAGAAAATGTTGCTCTCTATTTCCAAACATTGTCCATAATATCCTAGTTCTTTTGTAAGAAAATGAGGGACCATTGCCAAGTAAGCCATGCAAGTCTCTGCTAGAAGCAATAATGTTTCGGTTCTTTTGCAAAATATTACTAATTCCCATCATGTCTCTGCAATTGGGGATAGGAAAACTGCTGCATCTGTCAGATGACTGTGAGTTTATAAGTGGATTAGGAGAGAAGCCAACCTTTACAATCGCTTCAAATCTTGAATTTCTATCACCAGTGACTTCATGACAATAATAAAATGTGTAGTATGGTTCTTGGTAAATATTGTATTGATAATTGAAAGCTGTGTCCTGGATGGTGGAAGGTAGAGACCACAAATTAAGAATTACGTACCCTTGGACAAAGATGGCCACCATTCTGTAGACACTGTACATCTACAGCTCTCCAGATACTCGGAATAAAAATCAACCCTGAGTTTATACTATAAGATTTTTTGTATTAATCATTGGATATAACTATTCTACTACAATCAAACATTGTCTGAGAGGTAAAAGAACAGAAGGAAACTAATTCAAATTCACAGGATTAGAGCTGATTGTCTGCCTGACTCTGAAAAGAGTATTAAACAAAGGATCTGTCTGACTTCTGTTTCACGATGTCAAAAGAGGAAAAAAGCATGGAAACAATAACAACTAAAACCAAATTATCAGCACTGCAGTCACCAGAAAAAGATTCAACAATCAAAAGGCAGAAAACTGTAAAACAACAGGAACTTTTAAAAGCTGGAATGACAAATAAACCGGATCAGCTGGCTAACATGGAAGACATCAAAACTGCTTTGTTGCCCATACAAGAAGCTTTAAAAGAACTTTCACACCAGGTACTTTCTTTTGGTGCCACATGCAGTCAAATTCTTGAAAGGATAGATAAATCAGAAGCTAGGATATCCGAAAATGAGGACAGAATAACATTGCTTACAAAAAAAACAGATATTCATGACCTGGACATTCAATCTATGCAAAACAAGATTCTGGACTTGGAGGCAAGATCCATAAGGAACAACATAATTATTAGAGGAATTCCTGAAACTATTCAATATAATGATTTAATGTCTACCATTATACAAATACTGGAAACGTTGTTCAAGGACTCTGATATGGCTAAGCAAATTGTTATAGAAAGAGTCCATAGAGCTCTCAGAGAAACACAAGCCTCAAATATTCCTAGACTGGTTTATGTCAAAATTCTCAATTACCAGGATGTAAATAAAATAATTCTAACTGTCAAAAAGAATGGAGGTTATGTTATGTGGCAAAATAATAGAGTTTCTATGGGACATAATTTACCATTGCAAATAAGACAGGCCAGACAAGCATTAGCTCCATACTGCAAGTTCCTTATTGAAAAGAATATTAAATTCCAGATGAAATACCCAAACACATTAATTTTTACAGTTGATGGATCCAAATATTCCTGTTCTACAAAAAAAGAAGCAAAACTTACCTTTCTGAAGATTTTCAAATCCCTCCCAACTTCGGAAGCTTAACTGGAACATTCAGTCTGTTTACAACAACATGGATACTGGGATTCCATGCCTACTATACCTCAAGGCTCCAAAATCCTTTGTTTGTTCTTTTTTCTTCACCAGGCCCCTTGGTTAATAATTAACTAGTTTTTTTTTGCAGGTCCAGCTTGTTTACGAAGATTCCACGAACTTTTCCAGCTTCTACGAACTGTGTTCCTTCGTGAGGCAACAGGAAGTCCTTTAGATGCTGCTGAGGGTCTGCTTTCGTTGTGGCATATCCGGAAGTCCGTCCACGTAATGGCTCCCCCTTCGCAAATTCGAAAACAAGATTTCATGACCAGGAAGTAGATAGAGCTCTGTGGAAGAAGGGGAACCTACTGGGAACGTAAAACGCAGCTTCGTGGACTTTTAATGTATGTTTCAACTTTTATTTCTGTAAAAGGGAATGTGAATTCATTCAGGTAGGATTTAAACTGAATATTAATGTAGTGGTTAAAATGTGTCATGTAACTAATATGGTAGAAGTAACATAAAGGTATCATAGTTATTCTATTTTCCTAGGTAGTTTGCCTGAATGTGGATGTGCCAATAATATTGTACTGTACTGCAGTATTTATTCTCCTGCTTTTAGATTGTGTTTTAATACTGTAAATGTTTAGATACAAAGGGGTTTTAATACTGGGATAGTTAGTAAATTAAAAGCACATAATATATACTGGTATTTCTAGGAAAATGAAGGTTATTTTTCTGATGTGGTTCTGAATGTTTTGGGAACTGTCCTATTTAGATATTGTTTATATATTTAAATATAGTATCTGCTAAGCATAGTTAATGCTACTTGTATTCACCAATGCTGCTGTCATCACAATGTTAAATAAATTAGATTAGATAAACAATGTCAAATTTAATGCTTTAAATATAAATTAAACATATAGTGTATTATTTTGAAGTCAATAACATTACTGTTTAATAGGAGTACTGTCATATATCTGTTTAGGTTAGATTTAAATAAGATAATTAGATATTCTAGGGTAATATAACCAAATTATAGAACTAATAATATATGTTAACTATTAGAGAGGTAGAATAGTAATTTTACATGTAAGGAATATCATTTGTGTTAACTAAATAATGTGTTCAAGAGCTGTAGATAGATACCAGTATTTAGTAGGGAATGTTTTGGTTAGGTTTTGTAGAGTTAGATGTAGTTATTATAGGTTTTTTGCATGTTTTTAGTGTCTTATTTTGTAAGATAAAGAACAGATGTTTAGCAAGGATGTGTATCAATAGAAGTTTATACAGTGTAAAAAAACTATGTATGTCCTGGTCCAGGGGAATAGTGGATAGGCACTGGTTAGGGATAGGACGTCAAGATTGCTTCCAGATATTATATACTGTGCGAATACATCTGAATCTAGTATCGTCTTTCAATTTTAAAATATACTTTAAAGTTTTAAAAATCTTAGTATGTGGATAATAGACTCATGGAATGTTAAAGGCTTCCAGAACTTGAAAAAAAGGAAATTATTTTTTCATTTACTCCTCCAGTCAAAAGCATGTTTTATTTTGTTACAAGAAACCCATTTGACTAACGATCAATGGACTGCCCTCAAAAATAAGAAATGGATCAGAGAGGTGATAGCTTCGGAAGGGACAACTAATAGTGCAGGGGCGGTGATTATTATTAAAAGTCAGTACCAAGAGAAAATCCTAGATTTTAAAATGGACAAAGAGGGAAGATGGTGTTATGTGATTCTTGTAACCAAACTTTACAATAAACCGGTGATACTTCTTAACATATATGCCCCATGTACCAACCAACAATTTTTCATAACATCACTTTATTTTATCCTGAATCAATATAATAATTACTATATAATAATAGGAGGTGACTGGAATACATACCAAGACCCTAAATTAGATAAATCAAGTTCCCATAGGTCCTTTAATAACCAAGCAGTGATAGCACTACAGGAATTTAAAACAGATTTTAAATTATATGATCCATTTAAATACAATAAGAATCAAATGAATGCAAATAACTTTACATTTTATTCAAGTTGTCATAAAATGTGGTCCAGGATCGACTTTTTTTTAATTTCAGACGCACTAATGTTTTTTGATCCCTATATATACATACAAGCTCGACATTTGTCGGATCATTCTAGGATCACATTAACTTTCAATAAGGACACTAATCATAAGATACGTTTTAGAGGTTATAATTGGACATTAAATCCATATCTATTGCATAAAGAAGATGTAATAAAAGAAGCTCAGGAGTTCTTTAACCAATTACTAGCTAATCTTTCGGAACACCGTCATCCGTCTGACATAGAATGGGCAACTAACAAAGCACAAATTAGAGGAATGTTTCTCCAAAAGGCTACTTATTACAAGAAATTACAAGTGAGGGACATACAAGAATTGGAAACTAAAATTAAATTACTGGATCAAGATCTAATTGGAAATTATAGTAAACAAACTGAAACGGAGTTATTAAAATGTCAGAAGGACCTTTTTTTACTACAAAACAGTAAATTATCATTTTATGAGCAGAAAATGCTGGTAAAATATGCCAATCACATACAGACCCCTTCAAAAGCACTAGCACGTATTATTAATCAATCAAAAATACCTTCTCAAATCTCTGAAATACACTTTAATAATAAAACATATACCAATACTGAAGATATTATGAAGGCATTTGAACTAATATTTTCACAAGTATATGGTGAGCAACAGGAAGTAAATATAAAAATTTCTTCAGAGGAGATAACTGATGCAATTAAGAAGTTGAAGCCATATAAAGCTCCGGGACCGGATGGTTTGACCACAGAATTCTATAAAACTTTTAGTGATATATTGGGGAAAATACTTCCACAAGTATTTAATTATATAACTAACAATAAAATTACTGACCCACACTTTAATGCTTTGAAAACTATTCTTATACCGAAAGAGAATACTGATTTACATAACCCTGATAATTATAGACCTATTTCAATTTTGAATATAGATATGAAAATTATGACATCGATTTTGGATAATAGATTGGAGAAGGTAATTAACCTGATAATATCAGAAGAACAAGCCGGTTTTATAAATGGCAGACAAACTACAGATAATACGTTATCACTTCATACACTGATTTCTTATGCCACTCACAGGAACTTTAATGCATATGCACTCATAATTGACACACAAAAAGCTTTTGATAGAGTGAACTTAGAATGTTTGTTTGATATTTTAGCATGTTTTAATATACCGCAAGAATTCATTTTAACTTTAAAAAAACTATATAGCAATCCTTATACAAATCTAGTTATTAATAGGAATCTCTCAAAAAGAATTCAAATTAAGAATGGTACCCGCCAAGGCTGTCCGTTATCTCCTATATTATTCAATTTATATTTGGAACCATTATTTCTACATATCAAACAAAATATTTATCACAATGCTCCAATAATTTATGGTACGAAGATTTTCATGGCTGCTTTTGCGGACGATTTGAATATTTACTGCACAACACCTGTTTCAGATGTTAAGAAATTATTAAAAGCTGTGGAAGACTTTGCAAAAATATCTAATTACAAAATAAATTAAAAAAAAAAACAAGGTATTCCCATTAAAGACACCTACACCCTTCTCGCTTTTACCATTGGTAGGGCAAGTAAAATCCGAAGAAAAAATAAAATATTTAGGGGTTGTTTTTTCAACAGATAATAGAGACTTTTACGTAAATAATGTTAAGTTAATTTGGGAACAGATAGTCTCTGATTTAAAAAGATGGGATAATCTGCAATTACCAATAATGGCAAAGACCTCAATTATTAAAATGAACATACTTCCCAGAATACTATATATCTTTAGAGCTACTCAAGTTCAAATTTCCGGGAAATTCTTCAAACAACTTCATACAGAATTAGCTAGATTTGTATGGGAACCTAGAAAAGTTAGGATATCTTATGACAAACTGATGACTCCGAAAAATAGGGGTGGATTGGAACTACCGAATTTTGAAACATATTATTTAATAATAAATGCTAATAGACTTCTAAGAGTAGTTAACTTTGATAGGATCAATTCGAATTGGGCTCCTAAGTAGTTGATTTTAAATCATAAACATGTTGCTGGTCTGGATATTAATTGTAAGGCATTACCTTTTTTAAACAAATATACCCTTAAAATGTACGCTTTGATGGAGCATATCAAAATATATATAATATCAGTACAAAGTCTGTTTAACTCACTAAATCTTTTACAATATATGATGATTTTTCAACCATTTCATAAAAACCCGAATTTGAAAATTGGTAATCAGTTGATAGACCTTAAGAAATTCCCACTTATAAGTAATTTAACCATACTCGATTTATATCCCTTTCTAGGTATCTCAATACATAACATACTAAGAGAGATGGATCTCCCTAACTCGTATTTAATTATAATAAGACAGTTAAAGGACTTATTAATAAGCTATTTTAGTAATAGGAATTTCAAAATTAAAGAAGAAGATTTAAACATTTGCCTAAACTTATGGCAAACCTTAACACAGGAATGTAAATATATAACAGCGTCATATAGTTTGATGAAAGAGGTGAAATACAATAACCAAATAGTTTTATTGAAATACTGGAAGGAGAAATTGTTAATGATTTAAGATAGTAAAATAGTGAGAGCAATTAACCTAACCTTAAAATCAGTGTCCCTTCAAAAGTTATTATTTACTCAGTTGATGATATTTAATAATGCGTATTATACGCATCTCACTTTACATAAATTTAACTCAAAAAATTCACCCAAATGCCCATATTGTATAGATCAAACGGCTGACCTTTTACACATGCTCTGGAGTTGTAAATGTATTTTTAAACTCTGGAATTCTTTGAAATTCCAACTACAAAAAATGGGATATCAACAGTCTACACTTTCTTGGGAGTTTATGATTCTGCATATTCCGCCAACTAATTTGGATAGATCCCAAAGGATCATACTTGTAAATATTTTTTTGTTAATGAAGCTGTATATAGATACAAATTGGTTGAATCCATCCCAGACTTCATGGGAAAATTTCAAGAGTGTAGCGATAAAACATATCTTAGCACACAAATTATTAATTAGTGATCATAAGAAAAGTGTAAATAATACAAAAATATGGGAGCAAATCTTTAACATTGTCTTAGCATAAGGTTCCATTCCACTTTTCTCCGGGAAGTACAGACTAACTATGGAGTTGTCTATAGAAAAGCCTTATATTGATACTAGATTTTTATTCTTTTTTTTTTCTGTAATATCTATTTAGAAGTGTATAGTTATGTATAATGACTCTATGTAACTGTTGGAAGCATTCATGTATATATTGCAAATAGGTTGTAGTATTGTATTAACATTTAGAAAAAAGAAAAATAAAGAATTATTATTGAAAAAAAAAAAAAAAAAAAAAAAGAATTATGTACCCTTAAGTCCAAGATTACCATTTCCTGGAATATTCCCTTTTCTGCAAGGAAGGGTGATCTCCCAGTTGATATCTGTATCTAAGTATATCTAAATATCTAATTATATACAATATATATATTTGAGTGTGTGCATTTAGGGGTATTTAAAGGAGAAGAATAATGTTGCATATTTGCTTTTCTCATGTATTTTCAGTTTTATTCTGGTATTTTGGTATCCTGAAATTTCATTAGGGAGCCTACTCTATTATGACATTATTGAATACTGTACTATGACACTACTGAAAGATACACCATGAGTGTGCTGGGTATTATATTACAACACTGATGAGCAGGGATAGATCTAGCACAAAGTAACCTAGACAGCTGCCTAGGACCCTCTACTTGCTGGGAGCCTGGCCATATACTAAATAAAAAGAATGTGAATAAAACCTCCTGCTGCTCCATATATTACATTAAAAAAACTTCTGCTGCTCTGTATACATTTAAAAAAGCCCCTTTTCCATACACACAACTGATGATCACTTTAATCCATATGCACAAGACATTTGTGGTGCAGTGATTTGAAAAGGCAGGAATTATCTTACTGGTTTTGAATAAATTTATGATGTGATGCGATCTTTCAAATGGGAAAACCAAGAGCTGCTTTTCTGAATGGGTGAGATGCCAGAAATTAATCTGCTTATCTGAACGAGGGTTTTTTGTGTGAACTGTCCCATTTAGAGGGTCATTGTTTACTTAAGTGACTGACCGTGATTCAAACCTTGTACCTTAGCTGCCAAAGACAAGAGCCTTAGTCCTACAGACCAACTGCTAGACTACATAAGCTCTATTTTCCTTTGGGAACTTACTGAGAATTAAATTAAGTCAGTGTCAGTTTTTGTTGTTAGCAAATTACATGTTGATGCAAAATATGTTTTTCTGTGAACTCTTTATGTGATTTATGGTAGTCTGTTCTTATCTGTCTCCAGTTTTGCAGAACATTTCTGAGTTTGCCTATATTCATGTCATGTCCTTGAGTATGTCATTTAACCAGACAATGTTTTGCATACCTATTCATAGGTTCATAGGTAGGTACTAGGCTATTGGCCCTAGGGCCTATATAAGCCTAGCCAAAAAGGTACCCTGGCTTTCGCCACCCAAGAAAATTATTTTCCTGTGCCTCTGTTGAGCAGATCCACAGAAGTGATCCTCGGAGTGAATTTCCTATTTCCCATCCAATCATCAAGATTTTTCTTGAATAGTGCTAATGAGGAGCTCTGTTTGACATAGATTGGTAGTCTGTTCCAGAGTATGGGAAGTCTCTGGGACAAGAATCTATCCCTCCAGCATGTTCTGTTTATTGTGGTGACAAGGTGTAGGTCCCTACAGCATGTAGTTCGGAGGGATTGGGATTTCTTTAAGTGGAGCATGTCCAACAGCTCTTGGTTTGACATAGCTTTGTATGTCAGGCAGAGATTGCCTCTGAGTAGGCGATATGCAGTGGAGTAAAGTTGGAGTTTTTTGAGACGGTCTGTTTGACGCCAGTAATCCTCTTTGTGAGGTATTTCTGTGGCCTCTCCAGTTGTTGTAGATGTCTTGTGAGGTACATACTAAAAGGGGTGCTGTATTCTATAATGGGTCTAATGAGTGATGAGTAGAGGAGAACAATGACCTCTTTTTTTCTGGATGAAAAACCTTTTGTGATGAGGTGTGCCACATAGAATGATTTACTGACCACTGTGGCAATGTGATTATCAAAGGAGAGACTAATGTCCACCTGTGTCCCAAGGTCTCTTATCACACTTTTGGTGTTAAGTAGACTACCACCTATGTGGTAGTTCATGGGTACAAGGTTTTTACCAAAGGGGATGACAATGCACTTTTTGGCATTGAGCTTCAGGCCATGGCTTTGACACCAGGCATCTGTCTCAGTGAGGCCCTTTTGTAGGATATCCACATCATTAGGAGTTTTGATTATGGCTCCCAGTTTGCAGTCATCTGCAAACTTCATTAGCCAAAGACCTTCTGTGTTAGCCTGTACTTCAGAGAAGTATATACCAAACAGGAGAGGACCCAGGACTGAACCCTGTGGTACTCCATTTGTCACTGGTCTGAGGTCGGATTTGGAGTCTGCTACTTTCACAGTGTGGGTTCTGTCCATGAGCCAGTTGGCAGCCCATCTTGTGACATAGGGATTTATACCTAGTTTAGTGAGTTTCTCTATAATTCCAGAGTGGGGGATGGTGTTGAAAGCCTTGGTGAGATCTAGATAGGCTGTGTGAACAACCTTACCCTCATCTATGGCTTTGGTGACTGCTTCAACAAAGTCTATCAGATTTAGGAGACATAATCTGCCTTTTATAAACCTGAACTGGGTGGTGTCCAGAGTTTGGAGATTATCAATGTTTTTGTTTATGAGTTCCATGATGATACATTCCATGGCCTTGCAGACCAGGCTCGTCAGGCTAATGGGGTGGTAGTTCCCGGGGTCCGTCATGGCTCCCCCTTTGTGGAGTGGGATAATGGTCATGGTGCACCATTCAGTGGGCACAAAGCCTAAGGTGAGGCTATGATTGAATATGGTACTTAGGTGGGGTTCCATTTCATTCTGTAGTTTGTGTAGAATGCAGCATGGGATATTGCCAGGTCCCATGGATGCTGTGTTCTTGGCTTTGGAGAGTGTGTTTTTTACCTGTGCAGCCATGATTACAGGAACTTTGCATTCTTCCGGTATAGAGATGGGCCCTCTAGGGGGTGAGAGGGGGGTAAAGTTAGCACTGAACCTATCAGCCAGGATGTTGGCAATATCAGTTGGTTCTGTATATTTAGTGTCATTGTGCTGTAACTCAGAGCAGATCTGAGTTAACCTCTAAACACAAAAAATCTGGACAAAGCCAAAAATATTGGGGGACATGGTACAAAAATATGGGCAGATTTTGAATATTGTTTTTATTAAGTTGAGAGAATAACAGGTTTTGCATTAGTATGCATTTCTGAAGGGTATGAAGTCTAAAACTCAAATGTCTGTAACTATTTGGTGACATCAATCCTCAGTATGTCACCAGAAAACCCCACATTTTGAGGAACAGACCAAAGATATGAGACAAAAAGCTAGATGTTCTGGGAAAATATGGACAGTTGAGAGGTATGGGGGGGGCAACTGGAAATTTAAGATTTGGGCTAGACTTCTCAATGGTCCTCTGAGTTGTAAGCTTAGTAACTACTTGCGAAACAGTGTACTTGTGGTGTAAAGGAAGCAAACTGTTTGTAGTAAAGAGGAGTATCATCTTATGAGCCATGTTCTTTGAATGTGATCCTTGGTGTCCTTCTTCTGTTAAAAGTTGACAGCAGAAGCATAGCTGATTCAACCAGCAACCTGGGCCGGTATTGTGAACCAGTGCCCCACCCCCTCCACTATTCCACTTTTCAGGTGAAGAAAAAAAAAGCCCTTCACTGTAATGTCACTTCATACATTGGAAGCTTGGAAATGATCAGCTTATTTCAATTAGATTTATGCCCTCAGCTCTTCAAATGAAGAGCAAAAAAAAAAGAATGCACAACACATACCCCTCCTTTCCGCCTCAGCCATTCAGATCCCATTTCTTTGCCCTACACCCAATCTACCCTCCAACAATTTCTCTTAATTTTTTTTTTTTTTTTTTTTTTACTTTTAAACTGTAACAAACAGTATTGCATTAACGAAAGACTGGGATCAGCTAGTTGTGGCCCTACCAGTTTGTGCCCAGGATAGTTACCCATCTCACCCCTCCCTAGCTATGCTACTGATTGACAGGGCATTTATTATTTAAATGTGAATAAATTAGACAGCATAAAGTCTGTGAGCTCAATGTTAATATTTCAACTATAAATACATTTTTAATTTAGCTTCTTTTTTTGCAGGCACACAGGTATGAAATGTAGTGTGTTTTGGCTACAGCAGTTTGCCTAGCACATGGTGCAGATGAGTAAGGCAATGAGCTGTTAAAGAGCTGCTTCCTGTAGTGCATGGTTTGATTCCCTCAGCCTTCATTTGTCTATGTGACGCTACCAAATTACTTCATGAGACCTCACTCCTAGGCTGCTCTTGAAAAGAGACCCTTGAGTCCAGTGGGCTGTCCCAGGCTGTTAGCAAATGCACTCCACATCTGTTTTTTTACTCCCTGCACCCTTCACATAGATGCTAATTAGTACTTTATCATCCGCTATTTGAGTATAAATTCCAGTACGTCTCTTGTAATTTAATGGGTTCCCAGATGCATTTTCACTAAATGTGACTTTCAAGGGAAGAAAAGTTTATTGTTTCTCATGCTAAGACTGTTTTCACTGTGGGAGTGTGTTGTTTTGTTTAGAAAATTGCTGTTGGCATACCTCTCAACTCTACCTGATTTCTAGGGACATCCCTGATTTTGACTCAAATTTTAGCTCTGTCCCCCTTCATTTCTATTAAAGCTGATGGCCTTTGGAGGAAATGTGGTGGATTACACAAATAGATACAATAATTAATTGCAGACTTCATTTACTTCAGAAAATGTATATTCATTCACATTCTCTTATTCTGTCAGTGTCTTAGGTTAATAGTACTAATATTTTAACTGTCCTTTGGTTGTCCTGGATTATTTCTGGATTTGGCCCTGATTCTGTTGAGATATGATTCTGTTTCATTGAGAGCTATGTCCGTTATTGTTTTTTTTCTGTAAAATTTGAAATTAAAGTTTTAAATTAAATCCAAATTTCTGTGATCACTGTAAAAGTAAAGAAGCAAATAATATGTACACTGACAGGTTTGTACAGTATTTATGGTAACTGGTGAAAGGCAGCCAAGTACTGGGATGTTGGTATGGCTAACAGGGGCCTGATTCGTTAACCTGCAGAGGACTCCATTTTTCCACGTTCTGGATCTCTAGATTCTGGATGTGTATACTGCAATAATACAGCATTATTATCCATTCAAGTAGGTCAAACCTGTACTGAGTGATGTCAGGGGAGAAGCTATTCTTGATGACAGGGAAAACACAGGGAGGTGAAAAATGAGATGCAGGTGTCCTGCAAGCAAGTATGCCCCCCTCCCAAAAGCTATATGTTATATGCATTAATATTTTGGATTTTGCTATGATGTGGGTTAATGATGAAAAGCTGTGACAGCATTTATATTGTCTTTAATTCCTTTGTTTTTTTCCCATTGCACTAAAGAATGAATTAATCATTAATGGGCTTGGATTGTGCAATATAGTCTGAAAGTATTGCATTTTAGTAGTCTAAATATGTTACATTTTAATAAGTTTTTGCAGTGCCTTCTTTACAGCCTCTAGTAACTGCAAAGGGGTTGACATTTGTCAGTTCATATAGTCTGTGTTATTAAGAATGATGATAAGAACCATCTGATATTCAGCATGCATTATGTAGTTATTGTTACATATTACTGTGATAGTCTTCTCTAGAAAGATTGGATTGTAAAGGATTTTTGCATATAGTTAAAAACTGTTACTCTGGCAGTTAGCTCTGACTTCTTAATGAGAAACTTCCTGTGGCAATGGTGCAGGTTTTAAAACTTTCTACCTTCATTTATCAAGTATGTAACATTGAGCAAGTCACTTTACCAGATAGTGCTTTGGAGCAATTAGGGATTTGGCCTAGACCACTTTGTAGTTTCCTACTGCATGCCTAGTAACTATGAACCTTTTGTCATCTGACAGCAATTCCCTGTTGCTTAGCTAATCTAGTTTAGGGAATGCTGTGGCAATATCACCACCAACACATCATTGTTCTAGTTAATGTAACACAGGCAATTTATTCTTCAAGGGCAGCAAGCACTGCAGTTATTGATGGAGCACTAAAATGCAAAGTTGTCTGCTAGCAGCAAGTTCTGCTTTACTAATAATTCTCTTTAATGTTGAATTATTCAGATAACTTGCACTTCTGTAAAGATTGTGCATATTGACTGAGCATATGGTATCAGCTGGTTAATGTTTCTTATGGTGTCATGAATACTCTTCTGTTTGCACTGTGCTACACCTGGCAGGATCTAATGATACGATGCTAGCAATCTTTATACAATTTCATTTAGTTCATCTAAAGCTACCAATAAAGTACATGCACGTTACTTGTTCATAACAGTAAAGGGTGCACACAATCAACAATGGCTATAGCTACTGGTTGGGGCTCTCTGTGGATCTGGTTGGGGCACTCCGTAGATGAAAGTACCTTATGCTCTTATCATTTGGTCATTGTTAAACAGCATTTAATCAGGCTTTGCAGGACTAGTGTGCATGTGTGTGTATGAATTATCATCTAGTTTATCTTTTTTAGTCCCACTTAAGTTGACATAATTACTGTGTGTTTGGGTGAAACAAATTTGAAATATGTGACTATGGTTATTATTATTATTATTATTATTATTATTATTAATAATAATAATAATAATAATATTATTTGGCACAGACATCTGAAAATGATGCAGTCAACAATGTAGCTATAATTGCTGGTTTTGGGGGATGTCTGTGGATAAAAATGACTAACCCTCCTGAGCTGGTAAATTTAAAAGGGACTAGTGTGCTTTTGTGTAAAGCAAATTTCTGAGTTATGTATTATGACATTTGAATTCTGCATTATGGCACTACTGAACCCTGTATTATGATGTTACTGAAAGTGCATTACTACACTGTTGAATTCTGTAAAATGGCCCTACCAAATGATGTGTTATTACACTGGTGAATGCTGCATTTGACATCATTGAATTTGGAATTATTACAAATGATGACACTACTCAAAGCTGTATTATTTGACTTTTGAATACTGTATTATCTCCATGCTGAATATTATATTATGACACCACTGAATGCTATATTATGATACTACTGAGTACTGTATTATGACACTACTGAATGGTTTAAGCAAGACAAGGGCCTGGAGAAGTAAATATTGTGGGAAGAAATATCCAGGGAATTGTTATGGCTAGGCTTGCATAGGCCCTAGGGCCGATAGCCTAGTACCAACCTATGAACCTATGAACACTACTGAATGCTGTACTGTGAAAGTATTGAATGACACCATTGACTTTGGAATTATTACAAATGATGACACAACTTAAAGCTATATCATTTGACCTTTGAATACTGTATTATTTCAATGCTGAATATTACATTATGACACTACTGCATGCTGTATTATGACACTACTGAATGCTGTGACACTACTGAATGCTGTATTGTGAAAGCACTGAATGCTATATTATGACACTGTTGAATACTGTGTTAAGACCCTTGAATACTGCATAATGACATTACTGAATGGTGCTTTATGATGATGCTGAAAGCTGTATTGTGACACTACTGAGTGCTGTATTGTGACACTACTGAGTGCTGTATTGTGACACTACTGAATGTTGTATTATGATACTAGTGAATGCTGTGTTATGACACGAGTATTGAGTCATGACATTACTAGATGGTGCATTTTGGTACTGCTGAAAGTTGTATTGTGACACCAGTGAATTCTGTGCATTGGTTCTGCTGCTTGATGTATTATCACAACTGTTGCTAACTTCTCTGTTATGACCCAGCTAAATGCTGCTGTACTGCAGAGCAGAATACCTTATTATGGCACTCATTAATGTAGAATTGTGGCACTCCAAAAGGTGTCTTATAACACTGCTGGATATTTTATTAAAAAAAATGGTGAAAACTTCCTTAGGATTTTGCTGAAAACTGATAATGACATTATGTAATTCTGCACAATGTCCCTGATGACTGATGTATTATGACAGCTGCTGCAGAATACTATATTATGACACAGCTAAATGCTGCATTATAGCAGTGAAGAATACTTTATTATAGTATTAAATGAAAGCAGCATTATCCCATAGCTGAAACGTGCATTGCCACACTGTGAAATACTGAAATATGACACTGTTGAAAGATGCTTTATCATACTTTTGAATTTTGTGGAGTTGCCCTGGTGAATGACATATTATGACACTGTTGAACATTGATCTATGATAATGTAGAACACCATATTATGACACTGTAAGCCGCGGTGGTGCAGCAGTAGTGTTGTTGCCTCACAGTAAGAGATTCTCCTGTTCAATTCTCGTCTGGAGTGCTTTCTGTGTGGAGTCTGCATGTCCTCCCCGCGGTCAAGTGGCATTCAAAAGACATGCATGAATGGTCGTGCCTTCGCTGAAGTTTGGGTGTCAGGCTGGCAACTCGGCACCGTAAAAATCTACTGCCAATCATTAGCGGACCAGAGTTCCACTGTGGTGACCCCTAACCGGGAAAAGACAAACAAACCATATTATGACACTGCAGAAGACTGAATTTTGGCACTTTTTGCAGTTATATTATGGCTCTGTTGAATTCTGTCTTATGGTACTGTTGAATGTTGAATTATGACCTACTAAAAGTTGTGTAATGACATAGTTGAGTTCTGTACTATTGCCTGGCTGAACAATATATTATGAAACTGATAATACTTCATTATTATACAATTGAATGGTTTCTTATGAAACTGCTGAGTACCATCCTATGGCTCTGTTGAATCCTGCATTAATACAACACTGAACACTGTATTGTGACACGTCTGAATATTTAGTATGAAACCATTGAATAATGTATTATGACCATAGGTCTCAACCTCTTAACAGGCCAATGTGGAACACAGACCCTAACTATGTGTGACAAATGGTCAAAATGTGGAACACCCTATTTTCGCACTGCGTGAAACGTGCCCTCGCCATGGAGCATGGTAGAACATCTTTAAAATTCAATAAGACACACTTCTCAGATCCAAAACCTTTATTTTTATATTCTGCAATACCATAACCACACCATAAGTAAATGAGACAGCACTTTACAAAAATAAAAATCACATTTACTACATTTTCTAAACAGACATTACAAGTCACACAAATGATTTTTGTTAGACCAAGTAAAATAGCATCCTGTCATATGTCAGATGCAGACATTATATGCTGCTGTGGCTTTCTTGGCAGCCTCTAAAACTTGTTTCAGCAGCTTAACTTCACAGCAGTCCAGTTCTTCATTCATTTTAACTGCCAACAAAGAGTTCAATGTTTTTACACTCAGAGACTGACACAGTTCAGTTTTCACTTTTCGCACCATGCTAAATGCTCTTTCCGCTTGTGCATTTGAGTGTGACAAGCAAAGCAGACTCAACATCAGCTGCTTAAAGAGTGGCAGTTGCCCTTCAGTGCAAAGGTCCCTCAGAAGGTGTCCCCAGTACTTTGACACACATGAGTGGGGCCCATCTACTGGGCATGTCAGATTCCCTATGTCCTCGATCTGATTTTGGGTAAACTCATCGATTAATTGTTCAGCCTCAACATCATTTTCACACACACCCAGACGGAAGCCAACATTGCTGACAAGTCCCAAAGAAATGTCCAATTTTTGGCCGGATTAAAAACTAATGCAGCATCTTTCAGTAAGTGATCCTGCATGGGAAACTTTTTCAGCATTTTCTGCAGCACTGCAGCATAAAAAGCTGTGACTTTTTTATAAAAGTTAAATTCAATGACTGTGCTGGCAATATCCTCCTCATGGCTGTTCATGTACTCCTTGACTTCATAGCCAATACGCAGTTCACTATTTGGTAGAACACAGCTAGTGTCAGTCAACACTGACACATCACTGTGTTTGATTAGTCTGACATCAGCTGCAGGCCTGAGGAGTATGCCAGTGTACTGTTGCAGGAGTTTATGCACAGTGGCATGCAGTGTCAGTAGCTGGCTTTTTTTGGCTCTGAGGCTGGATATTGAATTCCAATATGGGTTTAAGTGCATACTTAAGAAACAGAAAAATCATATGCACTTCATGAGTCTGCAGGTTTTTTAGAAATTAAATCAATTTTAGCAGACCTTGGCTCTGCAGACAGAAAATATGAATTTAGAGCTGGCCACATGTCCGGAGTTCTGTTAATTACCTTTCCAAGACTGAGCCATCTAGTAGGTGCATGTTGAATTGATCTTGAGGGGGTCAGTATCTGTGAACAAAGCAAATTCTTGCAGTTTTTGTTGCCTTTGTGCACTGGAACTGAAATGGCAATACACATCTGATATAAGTTCTTCAACTGGTGAATGTAGTGCTTTTACAGCAGCCTTACTGCAAAGATTTGCCAAGTGGCAGAGACACCCCATATTTATAATTGTGGGCTTCACCTCCTTTAAGCGGGACAGCACAGAATTGTGTTTTCCAATCACTGAGGCAGCATTGTCTGAGTAAAAGCCCACAATGTTGGAAACTGGAATGTTAAATTTTGTCAGAGTGGACATTAAAGCATCAAACATTGCTTGTCCAGTTCTTGACACACATTCTGGCATATGAAGGAACCTTATCACATTTTTGCTTGAATTTTCATCAAGGTAACCAACAAGGATCACTAACAGTTTGTCTCTTCCCATGTCTGTGCTTTGGTCCATATACACACAGAATGGTGATTTCTGGCAGGCAGCTGCAACGTCATTCTGATAATGAGGCCCCAGAACATCCTGTACAATGCATGCTGCCTTTGTTGCTCCAAATGTAATTTTCCAGAAAACATCATGATCCTCTCCACACATCTTCATCAATTTCAGGATGTGTTCTCCTGCTGCAAATGATAAGGTGTGTTTAGCAAGGAGAAACACAAAACCAACCTCTGCCTCAACCACCTTTGTACTTGCTAAACTCTGAGGCCCAAAGAAATCCACCATAGATCTTCCAGCTGCATGCTTGCAATTCTGCCTGTTTCTCACTATTGGCATGTCATTGCAGATCATGTCTGCCCCTGTGATGGATTGTGAAATCTGTGTTCCAAGTCTTGCAGAAGGCATATTTTACTCAGCACCTACTCATAGAAAGCCAGTCAAAGGCACTTGCCCAACTTGTCTGAAAAATTGTGTAGCTTCTCTTCTTTGGGGTGCGATCTGTATCTACATCCCTGTCCTCATTGTAATCTGGGCAGTCTGTACCTAGCAGGTTTGTAAAGCAATGGTGTTAAACAATGACAAACAGATGGGGCTATACTACAAATAGGAAAATTAGAAAATCTCTTCAAAAGCAAAGATGAGACAATAGGGCCATAACCTACCCATATCACTGGAAGTTTCCTGACTTTGCACCCTCTTATCTTACTCATCTCTGCTCCTTTTGTTTACTATGAAGGCCTGTATTATCAGATTATTCACTTCCTTGCTTCAACAACAACACTCACTCCTCTGGTGCTCACTTACCCACCTAACCAGTGTTGCAGAAGGGAAGAGTGACTTTCATGACATTCAGTACTCTCAAAGCACTCTTGATTATATCTCAAAATCCATGCCAAGGATAAACACTTCCAGCTTAACAAATGCACTTGCAACACACACACATGACAATACTACTTGCATTTTACATTCACCACTTTAGATGTGTTCTACCCATGTCCTACAGCCAGTTCTGGGCCTGGCAAAGGTGCCTAAAAAGGGTACTTGAAACCAGGGCCCTCTGTATTTTTACATGACTGTGCCACTTAAGACATCATGCCTTGGAACAGTTATGACCAAAGAATGCACAGTCAAGTTACATTCTAAAGTTCTACCAGAAAACAAAAATGGATACTTTAAATCAACTCATTACTATAAAGAACTCACTTCTGACATCCATCCTGACATACCTCTCAACCTCTAAGGTGCATTCCCATTTATCTATCAGGAGTTGCTTCAGTTATCATTTAAAATCTTTTAGGTTGCAGACTGTTCTTAAATAAAGCATGATGATATTCCAGCTGTTATCAATGCAGTGTGACTACAGGGAGCATCCTGTACTGTTGTTAGGTTTAGTTAAGGAGAGTAATGATTTGTTACTGGAGCATAGAGTCCTCTTAGTAGTGTAAGGTTGAATGATGGAGTCAGATGAGGGGAATTGTTCATGGTTGCACAGTAGTCTGAATGTTATAAGTAATTGTGAGTACAACAGAGAATAGTCTAGTCTGAGGCAGTTTTGTTCTTTTACAGAAAGGCAGTGATGTTATCTATATTGTTGATTGTTAATTTGACTACTTTATTGTGCCATTCTTCTAGTTTGGCTGAAAGAGAGGACATGATGTTGGGTAGGATAGGAAAGGCATATAATAGGACAGGGAGTAGAAAAGAAGTAGCTATGTTTTGTCTAGCAGAGTCAGTAAGGTAGGGTTTTACTCTATACAGGCAGCCTAGATTTTGGTGTTTCTTCTTTATGGCTTGCTGAAGCTGGAAATCACATTTTAGGTAGTAGTCTATAATCACACCTAGTAGCTTGGTGTGGGTAGCAGATCTATATTGGTTTTGTTGGATGACAGTATCTTAAAAGTAGTTTTTGGGATGAGAGAGTTGAGGATGAACAGTAGTATTTAGTTTGTTTTGGATTCACGAGTCATGAGTTGTCGAGCAAAGCTTCTATGGAGGAGAAAGATTCCTGGGTGACTGAGTGGAGCATAGGTAGTGTCCTAGAAGCACATACTAGAGTGGAGTCACTGGTGTATTATACTATGGTGACCTCTTTAGCTGCTGTGTTTAGGTCATTGATAAATAAACAACAGCGGTCCTAGGATGGAGCCTTGTGGGACTGCGATGAGTATGGGAAGGAAAGAGTAGAAATCGTCTTGCCATTTCACTGCTTGGGGCCTATTAGTGAGGTAACCAAGAAACCAGTTAAGTGAGAAGACTGATGCCCATAGGAAGAGAGTTTAGTTAGAAGAACATTGATGATTGACTGTGTTGAATGCCTTGGATAGATCCAGAAATATGGCTTAGGTATGAAGGCCTGAATTTCATTTGTGACTTATTGTATCTATATACCTTGGAAAGGTGCTGGTTGTACTGTGATTGGGTCTGAAACCACACTGTGAGGGAGACAGGAGGTTATGAGAAGTAATATATGTAGCAAGTTGAGAGTCAGTATATCATTCCATGTTTCTGAATAAGGATGAGAGAATGGCGATTAGTCTATAGTTTGTGAGCTTGGTTGATGAGCCTCCGTTATGGAAACTTATTATACAGGATTCTTTACATAAGGTAGGGACATATTTTTCTTTGAAAAAGTGGTTCATTAGAATCAAGATAGGATATGCAAGGCTATTTGCAATGAGCTTGTGGTATTCAGATGGAAGCTGGTCTGAGGCAGTTGTTGTTATCTTAAGGGTGAGTAGGTAATTTTAATGGTAGATGCTGGCACTGGATTGAGTCTGAAGGTCTGTTGTTGCTTCAATAACTGGAGTGAAATGGCTGGATTTGTAGTATTTTTGTAGGAAGGATGTCACTGTATTTATAAAATGTGAGTTTAACCACGAAGCAATGTGTTGAGGGTTACTGATTGTGGATGGGCTGGCTTGGGTTGATTTTCTAGGACTGAGCAATGTATTTATTGATTTCCAGAATTTGTTTGATATTTTGATGATGAAGTTTGGTTCAGTGGCCGTGGCGGTGCATCGATTAGCATTGTCGCCTCACAGCAAGAGGTTCAACAGTTTGATTTTCGGCTTGAGCACTTTCTGTGTGGAATCTTTATGTCCTCCCTGCAGTCAAGTGAGGTTTTAAAGACATGCAGGTAGGTGTATGTGTGTGCCTTCTGTGAAGGTTAGGTGCCGGGCTGGCAACTTAACACCATAAAAATACCACTGCCAATCAATCTGTAGACTGGTGATCCACTGTGGTGACCCCCAACTGGGAAAAGCCAAACGACATTGCTTTGCTTTTTGATAATGAAGTTTAGTTGTGGCTATAATAAGCTTTTTTGCCCTATTTTATTGCATTGTTTGCTATGGTTTCCTAGCCACCTATATTGTTCCAGGGTTGCTTGTAGCCATGGCTCCCAGGCTTTATCTCTATGTCATATGAGTTGCTTTGTTTTTTAGTTAACCAGGGAGCTGATTTTTTTTAACTCTTTTGGTACTCAATGATGCATGCTTTGCCAGGATATAAAAAAAATATTATGTATCGTATCTACTGTTTTATCAAAGGGAAGAGTTTTAGGATCATTGCTGGAAGTGTTTTTATTGAAGATACTGAGGTTTTTGACTGTGTTATAGTGATGAACGTTGTGTGGCTGGTTGGGATATCTGATTATGTAGCACAGCTGGTGGTCACTTAGGCTGTCTGGTAGGGTGCCACCTTTAGCAACATTGTTTGATATTACTCTGATCCCATATCTCTCATTTCAATGTCTAGTAACAAACAGAAACTTTCCTAGATTTCCTCAGTACTCAATCACTTTTTTAATTTAAATTCTTAAACTCTCAAAATATTTAAAAAAAATAGCCTTTGGATATCAGATCACAAAAATCTAGAATGTTCCTCTTTTGTAAATAAATTAATATAGCTGTCTTTCTCTGTTAAATAATTCACCAAACAGTGGGCAGGATTCACGATGGCTTGCACGGAGTCTAAGAGTCGTGTAAGACTCCATGCAGCCATCGCGATCCAGGAACAGCCCAAAATCCCATGTAAGAGACCAACTAAAACGTCTCTTACACGGGCAGGGCATGGATATGCTAATTACCTCACTTGCAGCCGAAAGGCATGCAAATGAGGTAGATTAGCGATCTACGAAGCTGAAACCAGCCCATGTAAGAGTCGTATTAGGTGCAGAAATGTACTCAGTTGACAACTTAGTACGTTACTGCAAATAACACAATGGAGCCATGACAGCTCCAAATAAAGTGTGCATATGTAGCAGGCAGCATGCCAATGGCCAAATATGTGGCCATTGGCACGGTAACCCGATGCAAACATGAAATAAAATAATTTATTTTTTTTGGCGATCGGCAAGGTTTAAACGCAGAGCAGCCCCGCACAAATGGGCTGCGCTAAATAAGACATAAAAATAAAGGTTTGAAACCCACAAATGTGAGTTTTATGCAATGCATGGATTTGCAATGCAGGGACTAGCAGACGGAAAACAACATGGCCACCGTTTAGTGGTTGCTAAGGGGGGAAGCTGAGTGTAAGACACGTAACTAAGCATTAGTAGGCAATCCTATGTAAATGAGTGGTAGGATAGTGAATCACACTGTCACATAGCAAATGAGCACATTCCGTGTAGTGTAAGAGTTAGATAAGGGGGAGTAACAGAGTAGGAGATAGGTGACATCACGGGGGGAATGTAAGGAAGAAATCAAGCTCATTGGAGCAAAGTGGTATGTGAAAGATGTCAATCACACAGCATAGAAAGAGGAGTGTCAACAGATAAGCATGGGAAAGTCAAGAAATGAAAGTTGTACACTGTGGCCAACACCAAAGTTTCTTGCTGTGCGTGCATGCGCGCGTGTGCGAGCTGGGAGGCGCGAGTAAGACAGAGTGTGCACGTGTAAGGCAGCGTAAGCATGTAGGAGCCTGTGTAAAGATCTATAAACCTGTTTGTGCTGGTGTGCGGCATTTTAACCCAAATAAGCAGATTCTAGTCCGTGTAAGCATGTGTGCGTGCATGGTAGCCACTGTGAACGTGTTTCTGCTGGTAGGCGCACTGCTCCCCCCTGAGGAAACAGAGAAGAAAAAGGAAGCAGAAGAAATGGTAGGAAGCTAGCAGGGAATACTGGTAGAGCTAGCAGGTGAAAACAATTAGAAGCAGGCAATTACCCAGGCAGAATACTAGCCCAGCCCAGCACTTAAAACACTGCAAACAGCATTGCAGTATGTTTCTCTCAAGAGACACTGCAAGACAGGAGTAAGCTATTAGAAGTGAAAACTGAAAAAGCTGCACTCAGACCAAACATGCTAAGGGCTGCCATAGCTGTTATAAGGAGACATAGGAGATTTGCTGAGGGTGGTGACAATGCAAATGCTGCCAGACAACCCACAGTGAGGAGACGGAGAAGAGTGTACAGGCCCAGGGTCACCTACCAGGGGTTACATGAGCTGAAGATAGTGGGGCGCTATAGAGTGGACAGAGACCTCCTGCAGCAAATTGTTGAGCTGTGCATGCCACACCTCACACACATAACCAACAGAGGGGAGCCCATCACAGTGGAAACCAAGGTATGTGTTGGCCTAAGAATACTAGCAACATGTACCTTCCAGAGACCAACTGGTGATATGATGGGGATATCACAGCATCAGCCTCCAGGGTACTGCACCAGTTCCTGGATGCCATGTCAGCACATGTCGGTGAGCATGTATATTTCCCCAATTCCCGTGAGGTATTGGCCAGCAATATGCGTCTCTTCCATCAAATAGCGGAATACCCTGAGGTAGTGGGTGCAATAGACTGCACGCACATATGGATCAAAGCACCAGCTGGTGAGCGGGGTAGGGCCTACATTAACTGCAAGGGCTTCCCCTCCATCAACTGCCAGGTTGTGTGTGATGCCCAGGGCATAATAATGAATGTGTGTGCTGGCTGCCCTGGGAGCTACCATGATTCCCATATCTGGCATTTGACACAGCTGTACCAGACATTTGCTAAATGGGACATCCCACATGGTCACTTAGTGGGGGATGCTGGATATGCACTGGAGCCGTGGCTGATGACACCCATCAGAAACGCACACACACCTGAACAAGAACGCCATAATGAGGCACACGCACAAACACAAAATGTAATAGAGCATGTGTTTGGGCTGCTCAAGTCATGGTTCCGGTGCCTGGACACATCTGGTGGAGCCTTGCAGTACTAACCAACTACATGTACCCAAATTGTCATGGTATGTGCTATGCTACATAATATGATTCTGCGAAAACAGCTGCAGCAGGACCAGCATAGAGCCGGGACAAACAGCCCCCCACCATTGCTAAGGCCATCACAGGCAGAGCGTGACTCGGAGGAGGAACAACCTGAGCCTGCCCCAGTAGGCAGAAGGAGGCGTGCCCAGTATGCCCTGGCCTTGGCAAGAGGCAACGCATAGCACATACACTGGCTCAGTAGGAACCCTGGGAATGATACCCCTCTCTGACTCACTCATATAGTAACAGGGACGCCTAACATGACACAACCTGCTCTCAAACATGTACAGGGAGAGTAGTATGTGCATCCGACAGAGGCAGCCCTGCAGCACCACTGAGGCATGATTGCCATGTGTTAAGCAATCTAACACCATCTAGTATATGCAAACATGAAGACCCTGCCTAACATCTCACCCTCACCAAGCATGATGCCACACTATGAAGACAACAAGATCAAGTACAATAATTGGCTGAAGTATTGCTGTTAGCAAGGGGAACAAATGGCTGACAGCCTGGGATGACATGCTGAGCAAGACATGATGCCCCACCTGCTAGGGATGGCACGCACCCAGCACACCTGGCTGTGTGGATACTGGAAAAGGCTGTTGTCACCCCCACTGTGCCTTGAATAGGTAAGGCTGGAAACACAAACCCACCACCATAGGTAGCACAAGGGATAACAACCTGGATGTAATGCTACCCAATGCCAGAAGTCTAACCTGCAAGGTGCATGCAGACCAAACCCACCACAGCATGGAGAATGGTAATATCTGTTCTGTAACAGAAACCTGAGTCAAGGCCCAGAAGAGCACCCTAATACTACCAGGTTATGCCTCATACCATGCTCTACAGCTCCAAAACATGGAACACACTACAATAGGAGTGTTGCTATCAGTAATTGTCAAGGATAACCAAACCCCCAGGTTGGTACCACAGCAAGAAGCAGCATGGACTATCCACGGGCAAGTAACAGTGGCTCAAACTGCGTCCCTGTTTGCAGCCTGCTACAGACCACACTCACAAACCCAGGAACCCCAGCCAACCTTCCTGAAGACACTGCAGAGTATGAATGTCTCAACAAATACCAAACAAGGCACACACAAAGTATGACATAGGTGGCAATCCATTATGTATGGAAGAAGTAATTAAGGACCTAGGGACACAAGTGGACGGTAACCCGTCATGTGACACTCACATTGCCAAGGTGGCCAGGAAGACCTGCAATATTGCCCACCTTAATATGAAAGGATGCACATGTAGATCAAGAGAGGTCACTGTGCCCCCATACTCTTCCCTTATCAGGCCCATACGTGACAACAATGCTCCAGTTTGGATGTACCTTACCTTACACCTGCAGCAGTTAGAAAGACCCCAAATGTACCTCACCAACAGGATAAAAGGTCCAAACATTTGTCATCTGCTGTCTGGCTGAGGAAACCACAGCCCAATTCACAAGCATACTGCCCAGTCAGAGGTGATGTATGCCTGATGTACAAGGCCATGTCCAATCCAGAATGAATGGACATGCTCCACTGCAGAAACCCCAAATCCAGCAGAGACACCACAGTGAGATATCTGAACCTCCACACATAGATAAATAGGATGTGCTGGAGCGACAGATCCATAACCCAGAGGCTCCTTACACTCTGGAACAGAATCCCAGTCCATGCTAGGCTGAGCTCCACACTCATACTCAACAAGAGAAATCTGGTGAAGTGCATGGGAGATAGTAGGTGTACACTGAGGGCCATCCCTGTGTCACATCTAGTAAAGTAAACCCTAAATGGGCATAATATGCACATTGCAAGGGGTGTCGAAACTCACACACAGTCTGTCCATGCTCAAACATGGCCAGGGCAGATAGCCTAATATGAACCTATGAACCTATGATGATACATATTGTGCAGGACACAAAGGATTATCACACAGCTGTCCTACCTGATGGTAGGAACCATGATGATAATCCACAGATATGCTCTGCAGTACTCAAATATCACAAACAATGCACCAAACCCACACACATTGCCAACATCCAACCTAACAGATTCTTTGCAAACTCCCCACCAGCACCATACTGCCAAATATCTATCCCAGCAGAGTGCTGGCCCCCTGACATTGCAGATGCTGTGGTAACAGCCAGCATCTACAAAGCACACCACACAGCATCAATGGTACCAGATGGTGTCCTGGGTTGTGTCCAACAAGTACTGTAAGAAGAATGGAACACCAAATAGCACTACTGCACACTATTAGTCTTACCACAGGTATGTACCCAAAGAGCAGTGTAAAGCAACAGTGGTCCCTCACCACAAAGGTGGTGCCTGAATGGATACTGCAAACTATCACCCCTCAACCCTGACTATCTAGGTTGGCAAAGTAATGGAGAGGATGATCATGGATCCCAGGAATAACGAGATTGGGTACCTACAGACATTGGACCCTACCCAGTGTGGCTTTCATAAGGCAGCTCCTGCCCCTTAAACATGTCTGACTCATGTGAAATGTACATCAATGCCATTGATGTGGGGAATGTGGATCACACAGCCTATCTGGACCTTGCTAAACCCTTCCATACAATACCCTAGTTGGTCAGTACAGATAAGCTCACCAGCCTAACTATAAACCCCTATCCAAGTAGATGGGTTGCAAACCAGCTCAAGGACAGAACTGACCTGGTCAGACATGTTGCAGCCATGTCAGACTGCAAACCATGTACAACTGGTATCCCACAAGGCATGGTCCTGGGACCTCTGGTGTATGCTATATATGTCACATAGGTACAGGCCAGCATGGATGGACTCTGTCTGAACAGGTTCACAGAAGACTACAAACTGCCCACCATATCGGACCCTCCAGCTGACACAAGTATCCTACAAAAGGCACACATAGAAACAGACAAGTGGTGCCACAGCCATGTCAGTAAGCTAAATGCAGAATAGTGTATAGTCATCCCCTGTGGAAACACATTACATGGCCAGAAATTACCACATAGGTGTTAACTCAGTAAGTACATCAGGAGCAATAAGAGACCTGGGGACACAAGGTGATAGATATCCTGCATGTGACAACCATGTGTCTGTAGTGGTTACAGAAACATATCATATACCCACCTAATCATGAAGGTAAGCACAGCTAGGTCAGGGTAGGTCAATGTGCCTCTCCAGTCATCCATCAGCAGCCTCACAATTGCGTACAATGGCCATTGAGGGATGTACCTTAGCAGACACCTGCATCAACTGGAAAGACCCCACAAATACCCCACCAGGAGGATCACAGAGCTGTAACAGATGCCATGTGTCACCTGATTAAACAAACTGCAGCTCCACACAGTGCCATACCACCTGGCTGGAGGTGATCTGTGCCTGATGTATAAAGCCATGACCAAGCTGGTATCAATGGACATTTGGCACCATGTAAAATCTGAATGCTGGTGACCTATGCAGATGACAGGCCTGAACCCCAGCACAGACATAAACAGGACATGCTGTACCGATTGGTCCATAACCCAGAAGCTCACTCCACTCATGACTAAACTCCCAGTGCAGGTTATCCAGGGAGTCCCTCATTGACTGTCATCCAGATGAATCATGATGACTGGATGGGAGATGGTAGGTGTACCCTGGATATCACCTGTATGTCACGGGTAGACAGAGGCACAGCACACTAACCTTGACATATGTCATGGCAAACACCAGTAAATGTGTGTTGAAGGACAAACACTCTCTGACTAGCATTACAAATGGACTAGGGCGCATGGCCATTGTTTGTCACTGTCCACACAAGTTGTGGAATACATTAACAATGTCGGACAATCATGTACTATGCTGTCCATATCTGAACAAAATGCAACATGGTCATATCTGCATAACTGGCCCTCAACCAGTCTGGTGTGCTCACTATAAATATTGCAAGCAGTGATAGGACTGAAACTGATGATACTGTCCACCACAGTGAAAGTACTGAACCAGTACGCTATACGACAATACACTGTTTGGTCAGTAGGAAAGGATGTTGACAACTGTATACAAACTATCCCATGGCAACCCTGCAGGCACAGCATAATGCCTGTTAGGTTCAGACACAAAGCAGTTGGGCAGTAAGAACACAACCTGACGTCCAACACTCAACTGTACATGTGAAATATAGATGAAGTCCACACACAAACACAAATATGGTGGATCGCAGATCCCAACATAAGGAAAGTTCACACTGGGCATGCTCGCACACTTAGATAAATGAGATGTGTCAGTCAAGAAGCCATAGAAACTGTGAACTGGGCATGCTCACACACTTAGGCCATGTCACAGTTCAGCAGTTGCACACACATATCTGGCATTTGTATGTGTTAACACAGGAACCTCCCACAATACAGAAATCTGCCCAGTGCACACAGTGAAATTACAACAGAGACATAAGTAAAGTACTGGATCCCACTCATATGCAAACATCTTCCACAGTACACAAGTTGCTCATAGAGATAGGGAAAGCTATGGCAATAAAGACCCACAAACAGTATATGAGCAACAGATACTTGCATCTGACAGGTAAACATATGGCCGTAGAGTGCAATACTAGGCTGTTGTCCCTAGGGAATACAGAAGGCTATCCACAGTGATTTTTGGCGTCTGCCTCCGCAGTACAGTAGACAACTGTGCCTGTGCAAAGTTAATGCATAGATATGCTATCCCCTGTACTGATGGATATTAGAGATGTACATACCTCTTCATACATAATGATGTCAGCACACTATACATATGTCAGGAGCACAAATGATACCCAGTAATTTGAATAGCGTGCTCAGCTACTGTGTCTCCCACAAGTGTCATAATATAGTTAGGTAGGGGTTTGAATCCTGCAAGTGCTCAGTGTGTGCGTGACTGTGGGGGGGGGGGGTAGTGAGTGTGCAATTCCATGTGTAAGAGAAGTGTCCCTTTTGGCAACTAGTACAACACAACACATGCTGCATATTCCACTGTCTAAACACTGATGATTTCAGCACCTTATAAGTACAGCAGGAGAAAGCAAACCTCCACGTAATGCAAATAGCGCGCTCTGCTACTGCGTTTCTCACAAGTGTCATAACATAGTTAGGTAAGAGTTTGAATCTTGCAAATGCTCAGTGTGTGTGTGACTGTGTTGGGGGGAGTAGTGTGTGTGCAATTCTATGTGTATGAGAAATGTCCCCTTTGGCAACTAGTACAACACAACACATGCTGCATATTTCACTGTCTAAACACTGATGATGTCCGCACTCTATAAGTACAGCAGGATAAAGCAAGCCTCCCAGTAATGCAAATAGTGCACTCTGCTACTGCGTCTGTCACAAGTGTCATAACATAGTTAGGTAGGGATTTGAATCCTGCAAGTGCTCAGTGTGTGTGGAGGAGTAGTGTGTGTGCAATTTATGTGTAAGAGAAATGTCCCTTTTGGCAACTAGTACAACACAACACATGCTGTATATTCCACTGTCTAAACACTGATGATGTCAGCACCTTATAAGTACAGCAGGAGAAAGAAAGCCTCCCAGTAATGCAAGTAGCGCGCTCTGCTACTGCGTCTCTCACAAATGTCATAACATAGTTAGGTAGGGGTTTGAATCCTGTGAATGTGTGTGGGGGAGTAGTGTGTGTGCAATTTATGTGTAAAAGAAATGTCCCTTTTGGCAACTCGTACAACACAACACATGCTGCATATTCCACTGTCTAAACACCAATGATGTCAGCACCCTATAAGTACAGCAGGAGAAAGCAAGCCTCCCAGTAATGCAAATAGCGTGTTTTGCTACTGCGTCTCTCACAAGTGTCATAAAATAGTTAGGTAGGGGTTTGAATCCTGCAAGTGCTCTGTGTGTGGGGGAGTAGTGTGTGTGTAATTTATGTGTAAGAGAAATGTCCCTTTTGGCAACTAGTACAACACAACACATGCTGCATATTCCACTGTCTAAACACTGATGATATCAGCACCCTATAAGTACAGCAGGAGGAAGCAAGCCTCACAGTAATGCAAATAGCACACTCTGCTACTGCGTCTCTCACAAGTGTCATAACATAGTTAGGTAGGGGTTTGTATCCTACAAACACCATGTGTGTTTTTGTCACACAGTTTGTCCATGTGTGTGTGGTGTTGTTCCCAATATTGCACGACATACATTATATCAGTAATGTCAATGCACACATGATGTATGTGTGTGCCACCTACACATATGTACCTGTGACCTTCAATAGTTTCCATGTCCGAAGCCTGCCTCATGTGAATACATGGAATATGCATTAGACAACTGTATGACTGTGGTGTTCTGTGCAGAGGCTGCATGTGGTATGTGAATATACAGTGTGGGATGTAGATGGTGTCATCCCACCAGCAAGGGATACATGACTGGTCTGGAGCATATAGTCCACATGTTGGTGATGAACAGGTGCAGCATGTTTTCACCTCTTGTGGGAGTGGTAACAAGTTGTTCCATAGCAATGCAGGGAATGAATGCTAGGAACCCTTCAGCTAGGGTCTTGGAGCTAGAGTAATGTTCACACTCTATGTTTGGGTAGTTACAGTCCACCCATATAATGGTGTTTGTAGAGACTGTCATATTCCCAGTGTTGTCAGGAAGGCCAAGTGGGTTTCCTGGGTATGGGAGGGTGGTGTGTACCAGGCTATGAACCTGAAGGCAGTCTAACCCACTGTTAGTTGCACATGGATAGGCTCTGATGCTTTGTGCTGTGCCACCAACCTGGGGGTGTGTGTATCTGAGGTGCCTTTGGATACATCCCCCCTGTTCTGGTTTGGTGCATGTGTAGGGGACGACAAGCATGGTATGAGGTATGACCTGGCAGTGATGGGGTGCACCTGGGAGCCTTGTACCAGGAGTCTGTTACTGCACGGATATTGCTGTTCCCCATGCTAAGGACAGTTTCCACTGCATGCATCTTGAGGTTTATACTGCTGGTGTTGAGTAGCATTACTATTAGTGTCCTATCCCGTGTGATACCTGTGTAGGTGGCTATGTAATGTCAGCCTTGCATACAAAGGCACTATGTGTGTAGCAAGAGCCTCTGCCAATATACAATGGCCCATGGGTGACAGGTGCAAGCTGTCCCTAGCAAAGCAACGTGGCTTGTCCAGCATGTAATCCCACGCTGACAGGCATTGGATCCCCTTTGAATGTCACCGAAACATATGGTAATTGTAGAAACTGATCATCCTGTCTACATATTTTGGCAGCATTCTTGGTGAGGGTAAGATGCTACTCAAGGTCAGGGTCATACCAGCCTGTGCCACAAGCTCAGAGAGCCCCTCTATGTCCCCTAACATGTAGTCCAGGGAGGTGAGTCACAGGTCATACACATTGGCACAGACAATGACTGAGTCATATTTCTACATGCCTTGGAGTGACCTGTATGCTTGTGTTATGTGGTGGATCATAGTGCCCGACGGGCATCTCAGTGTGACCTTCACCTTGTTCAGCCTGGTGAGCAGGACCTCAGTGTACCTGATGATAGAGGTACCTATTACAACTGTAGCAGGTGTGTTGTCAAACCGTATGGGCTGTGACTGTTTGGCACACAGGCTTTGTGAGCTGTGTGTTGCATGTGCTCTGATCTAGCATAACGTTTGCTTGTGTGTCTGCTTTGCAGGTGTCAGCTGCTCAGGCAGGATGCTATTCTGAGAGTCCAAGAGTGTACCTGTGTGTTTCTGTGTTTGGATTGCGGTCGTGGCTGGTCTATGTGAGACTGGTACTGTATTCACTGTAGTATCCCACTCCACCTGACAGGGTATGCCAGTACTGAGTTAAGAGAGCTTAGCCCCCAGTTTGGCTATGTGGTTGCATCTCTCACATGTGTTGTAAGTGTATGGGAAGGGGAGAGGGTTGTCTGTGTACATGAGGCAGCTGTAACATTGCCACATGACTCACAGATTCACCAACTGGACCAGAGAATAGATTGACAGGTGACCTTTGCACATGCTACCATAGCATTGTGAATCCCATACTAATTAACGACACATAGGGCCTATGGGGAACAAGGTACTCAAGGTGAGTATGTGAGGGTGTAGTGCTCCTGATATGTTAGTGCTGGCATATATGAATGCTGTCTTGAGCAAATGCGAGGTAAGTCATTTGCAATGTGTTACAGGCAACTTACATGCAAACAGGACAAACAGTGATGTTCTGTCAAGTGAGACATGGACATCAGTACAGTAAGCAATACAGGTGTCACTAGGGATCCACAGAGGCACTGTAAATCTGCATTGCAGGTGGAATCAGTGTTTCAGGAACATAACAAGCAAACATGCATACAAACAAAGCTACAGTCAGCAGGCCTGTATGTAGACTATGCTACAACAAACAAGGTGTACGACTTCCAGTAGGTAACAGTGCATATATGCAGGCACTATAAGCCTGTACCCAGACATTCACAGGTCAGACGGGCTGGGTCCAGCCCCACTCCCCACAAGTGTACAGACCATGTACCTTCGTAATGTTGAATAACTGGCCTGAAACCCAAGTGCTCATACCTGTAATAATACACATTTTGAATAACAGACACTGAGCCCTCACTCAGCAGTTCCAGAGTTAGTATGATGTATGCTACCTGTCCTGGCACCACAGTATCCTTGACATGTATGGAGACTCTCCCTCCCGTCATAGTTAGTTCTGTGTTTTGGGGCTGTCATGCATGGTATGAGGTGTGACCTTGTAGTGCTAGTGTGCTCTTGTGAGTCTTGAACCTTTTGTGTATTACTGCACAGATATCAACATCCTCAAACATCCTCATTGCAGAGTCGAGTGTGGACAGCATGCAACTCGCAGTTGACATGACCATCATTGAGTATCAATATGTACATTTTTGTATCCCCTGTGCTACCTATGTAGGTGGCCATCTCCTGACAGCCTCACCACCAGTATGCAAAGATGTGCAGACAGTACACTATGGTAATTACTATGGGTGTACAAAACAATACAATGACATTCATACTGTAACTGCATCAGGCATGCTGGGATATACCCACAATGATATCATTACACTGTACTGTTGTCAACATTATACTATTACTACACTTTACTATTACTACACTTCTATGTAGTCACCCTGTGCATCAGCACCATGTTAACTTGTTCCTGCACCGATGTTACAGATTGCAGGAGGTGGCACAGTTTCATCATATGCACAGGGTGTGTACTTGGTATGCCTGAGTCTGCCACTGATACAACCAATTGACATGTCTGTGTATGTGTGTTGGTGAGGGACAGCAGTACAAGATAGTGCAATGTTGATGCAGTGTGTGTGTGTATGCGGTAGCCCTAGGTGTTATCAATTTGCATGTGTGTATGCATGCACACAGTCCCACCTCATGGCTGCCATATACAGGTGTTTGTGGACAGCCACAGACTGTACCTGCCAGGTCATACAGATCACTGTCTGTGGCCACGGACATGGTACCTGTGCCTAGCAGGGGTGCTACAGACCGTGTCAGGTACTAAGCCAGACTGGGTACTGTCATCAGAAGCAGGTGGTTGGTGACTGGAGACAGGTCCCTGTTGGGACTGTCCAGAGCCACGTGCACATGATCTCCTGGGGCGGTCTGATGACAGCACAAACCCAGCATTGCTGGGGCTACTGCTGGCACTATGGGAGCGGCTGCGGGCCTGTTGTCATCTGCGACGGCTGCCAGCTGCTGCTGTTGCTGGCATACGGCCACGTTGACGCCTCAACCGTCCACCATTGCCCTGGCTCATGGAGATGTAGTTGTGGAACAGATCTAATGTGTCCCCCCAACGTCTGTCAATGACCTCAGTGAAGTTACGGATGGTAGCCGCAACATCACGCATACTGTCATTCATAGCTGTGTGACATGCTCTCAGCTCCCTCAGACCCTGTCTGGTGTACCGTTCCATACATGACTGTGCCTGCATTACAGCCCAAAACATAGCTGAGGTTGAAAGACCTCTGTGGGCACGTCTGACAGGGGTGGTATGCCCACGGATGCTCCCACGAGAACCCCTGGACGTCTGCCTGTGTGGTACCATGTCAGGACCCTGGCCATGGCTGCTGTGTGGGGATGCATGTGCCACCGATACCACATTACCCTGGTCAATGCCCACTGTATCCTGTAAATCACCTAGGGACATTGGTGACAAAGGATGTATTGGCAGGATGACTGTGCGCATTGATGGGGTCGACAGCTGTGTACTGTCAATTGGCTGACTAATGATGGCCCCTGGCACACCTTCCTGTGCAATTACACAGGTATCATCATTATCACTATCCACAGCAGCTGATTCAGGTTCCCTGCTGCACAACACCAGAGCAGCACCAGAACCTGTGGGAGTAAGACAGGAAACACAGTTTACAATGTGTACACAATGTCACCACTGATACACACATGCACACATGCACACAGGGCACATGCACACATAAACACAGGGCACATGTACACATGCACACATGCACACAGGGCACATGCACACATGCACACATGCACACATGCACACAGGACACATGCACACATGCACACATGCACACATGCACACAGGGCACATGCAGACATTATCACATGCACACATGCACACAGGGCACATGCACACATGCACACATGCACACATTCACACTCCTCAGTATATGAGATATCAAAACACAGACACAAACACACCTGCAATCAAATACATAGCACTACTGCTTCAGTCTATTATTACTATTAGTATCAAGAGTATTGAAGGCATTGTTATTACACACTCACCAGCATGGATAGGCTGCCTTGCTGTTACACCAGAGGGACCTGCAGAAATGAGACATTTATTGTCAGTGGGCACAACTGTGCCATTGATACTGTGAGTATGATACAGTTCAGTAGTGCAACAGTTAGCTTCCACAGGTCTACTGCTGATATTGAGAATATCACTCTTGCACAATAATTACCAAGATTACAGTTACAAACCGAGGACACACCTCACACATGCATAAACTAACAGTGTACAGAACAGTCAACTATACATATGACATGTTACCTGCACGCTCCCTGTCCTGCTGCCACAACACTTAGGAGTCGTCCCTCCAGTCTGGTGAGGGGGGGATGTCTAGCCACCCCACCACCTGTGGCAAGCTACTGCCTGTGGATATCCGACACACGCTGATGGACATTTCTAATTAAATCACTGCAGTGATGGCGTACCTGCTCATATGTCTGGTTATGTGTGCCTATGTCATTTACCTGACGGACCAGGTCTTGCCACAGTGCAGCCCTCTCCTGCTGGTTCTGGCTGGTGCGGGAAAAGAGTATTGCAAAATCCCGCACCAGGCTCTGGTGTATCTCTTCCTCCTCTGCAGTGGAGTACACAGGGTTTCGCTGGTGAGCCATAGCCCTGAAAAGGGGAAGGAAAATATGTCAGCATTATATGTCAGCAAACTATGGCACACATAATACACATAATACTCGACTGTAGTGATATAACTTAACCCCCATATATAGCATCTGTCTGTCTATTGGGGGATACACATGTAAATGACCAGATATCAGTGCTCAGCCGACAACTGTGCAACAGTACCTGGCATACTCCATACGACAGACTAGTATACTGCAGCAGTCAGCACACTGGTTCAGGTCCAATGCACAACCTCACACTGGGGGTTTGTATCAAGGTACTGTATGGGGAACATTATCAACCCATGCACTGCATGCAATGCACGTTACATATTTCACTGGTAATGCACACTACTCTTACTTGCCATAACCCTACCTACACCACAGTCACATACAGGGTAACACAGCACAACATATGGCAATGTAGTATGTGTTGATCACAATACCTCACACATCTGTCTCTGGCCTCACACCAAGGACACACACTACCATGACAGACAGACAGTCATGGTGAGCAATCACACCAGTACATAACATGCACCCAGTCACTGGCACACTCATTCCACCTCACATATTTGGTTTGCAATGGGTTCATGGGTGTGCATTGTGTCTTAGGTAGGTAGTATGCTACTGGCCCTGGGCCTACAGCAGCATACTGTTATGCTACCCTGCCCCTTGTGACACATGTGATATGATTGTACCTGCTCCTGTCAAACAGTTACACAGGGTGACTCATATGGCATATTACCTATCTGCATAACATTCAGCAGGGGTATGTCTGACATCTACTCATGGGGAGCCTTGCTTCTTAATTCTGTGTGGTTTACTCCAGGGTATGTCGTATCTGTGGGTAGGGACCTGTACCTCCACCATGTGCTCTATACCGTGGTGACAACGACGACAGACATAGGTAATTTGGGTTGTGGATGTTGGAGGTGTTACCATGGTTGTTGGACAACTGTCATGGGTGTGACCTATCTATGTATATCCAGCAGTGGTAACCTCTATGTAGGAAGTCTGGGTGCACTCTGTGGTCTTGTCAGTCACTCTGCATAGGTAATGTGTTTGAGTGCATTGACACAGTTACTTACGTATGTCTGTGTCCTTCTCCATATCTGTAGCTGTCATGGGAGGTACATACCGTGTAGGACATTGTGGGGTGTAGAGGGGTACAGTGACCTACATGTCCATAGATGACACACCATGTCTGCTGACACATTCCATGTACAGGTATTACAGGACTAGTGTGCCACTGTGTATATCAATGGGGAGCCTATTGTACACTTGTTGCCCCTGTTCCCCCCGACACATGCAGTGGTGGGCAGGCCTGCACATATGTGGTGGTTACTGGTGTCAGTGTTTTGGAATGGGATATGGTACTCCAGTATCCACACTGGTGTTCACTCCATGCCTTTGTCACCAGGCACCTGTTGCAATACATCTGCACACATGTGCCTCACTCAGTATATATATATATATATATATATATATATATATATATATATATATATATATATATATATATATATATATATATATATATATATATATATATATATATATATATATATATATATATATATATATATATATATATATATATATATATATATATATATATATATCGATAGGTATATATATATATATATATATATATATATATATATGTATATAGATAGATATAGATACATACCTATAGATGTGGGAGAGAGAGAGAGAGAGAGAGACAGAGGGAGAGAGAGAGAGAGAGGGGTGGGACAGAGAGAGAGAGATAGTCATATACAGACATATCTGTTGTCAGTCAGATCTGTCTGTATATGTATATGTATCTACATATATCTATATATGTATGTGTGTATTACATATATCTGTACGTACATATTCTATCAATCTCGATGTCTGTGCAGTAAGTGAAACCTGGTTCAAGGCTCCTGAGAGCACACCAGCGGTACCAGGCTATACCTTGTATCATGCTTTTTGGCCCCAAAACTCGGGCCAAAACAAAAAGGGAGGGGGAGTGTCCATATTCATCAAGGACACTCACACCTCCAGGTTAGTGGCAACACATGAAGCATCAGAGACCATCCAGGTGCAAATAACAGTAGGTAAAACTGCTATACAACTGGTAGCATGTTACAGACCAACCTCCCAATCTCAGGCACCCCAGTCAGCCTTCCTGAAGACATTGGAGGATATGAATGTCCCACCAAACACCATCATATTGGGAGACTTCAACTACCCTAACATACACTGGGTGCATTATTCTAGCCCACACACCCTAGCCCAAAGGTTCACAGAATTCATTAATTCAAATGCAATGGAACAGCTAGTCACCTCTCCCACAAGGGGAGATAATATACTAGACCTGATCATCACAAACATGGGGACAATGTGCTACACACCAGAAGTATGCCCCTCACTAGTCACATCTGACCACAAACTAATCACCCTGGATATACATATCCCACCTCCACCCACGACACAAAAGACTACAGTGAGAAACCTCTCAAAAGCTGACTTTACACTTCTTAAAACTGAGTTGATATCCTTTAAACCCACTGGGCCAGTGGAAACCACATCCCACAATGCAGACTCCTTCACAAATGCTTTCTACGGTCATCTCCAAGAATGCATGGATCATGCAATCCCAAATAAAACCAAGACCCTCTCCACCAAGGGCAGACATCCTGTCTGGTGGACCCCAGCCATGAACAAATTGTATAACAAAAGAAGGAAGCTACTGCACGACAGAGCAGAATCCCATAAAGATAAGGCATCTCTGATCAACACTAGTAGAAAGCTACATTCTCTCATACAAACATGCAAGGCCAACTTTGAGAGGAAAATCGCTATGGACACTACAAATAACCACAAGGCCTTCTTCTGCTATGTTAGACACCTGGGCAGAAACCCTCAGATATGTTCAGAGTTAGTTCACAGTGACAAAAACTACACTGAACACACAGATATTGCCAACATTCTGGCAGACAGGTTCAGTGCAAATTTCTCCCCTCCTTCACCCCCAAAAGAGGAATTACTTATCCCAGCTGAATGTAACCTCCCTGTCATCTCAGATGTCCAGCTGAGAACCGCCCTCAACAAAGCTATAAACACAGCATCACTGGGACCCGAAGGTATCTCGGGTTGTGTGCTACGTGAACTCCAAGAGGAGCTAAACCCGCACATAAAATGCTATTTAACCGTAGCCTTATTACAGCATATGTACCTGGACACTGGCATACAGCAACAGTAGTCTCACTCCACTAAGGAGGCACCTCTACAGACTCTGGTAACTACCGCCCCATAAGCTTAACCAGCCTGGTCTGCAAAGCTATGGAAAGACTCATTATGGAACTCATACACAGAGACATTGGGGACTTACAGACACTTGATCCCACCCAGTTCGGCTTTGTAAAGGGCAGATCCTGCCTTTTGAACCTGGTTTACCTTTTCAAAACAGTCACTAGAGCCATTGATGAGGGCACAGCAGTCCATACAGCCTACCTGGACTTGGCTAAAGCTTTCGACACAATACCCCACTCTGGCATCATAGACAAGCTCAACAGCTTAAATGTAAATCCATATGTCACAGGATGGGTTGCAAATCGGCTAAAGGATATAAACCATAAAGTCAAAATCACTGGTGCCATGTCAGACTCAGAGCCAGTCACAAGTGGTGTGCCACAGGGCTCTGTCCTGGGAGCCCTCATGTTCGGCATTTATTTCTCAGATGTGGAAGCAAACATGGAAGGGTAGTGGCTGACAAAGTTCAAAGATGACTGCATATTAGGCACCATAGTCGATACACCAGCTGACACATACATCCTACAGAAAGGCCTCACTGAAACGGACAACTGGTGCTGGAGTCATGGCCTTACACTGAATGCCAAATAATGTATAGTCATCCCCTTTGGGAAAAACAAAGTACCCACATATTATCACATAGACAGTAACCCACTGAGTACAGACAAAGTAATCAGGGACCTGGGGACACAAATCGATATTGACCTCTCATTTGACACACACGTTGCCAAAGTGGTTGGATAGACTTCCTACCTTGCCCACCTTATCATGAAGGGATTCACATCCAGATCAAAGGAAGTCATTGTACCCCTATTCTCCTCCCTTATCAGGCCCATGAATGTGTACTATGCCCCATTTGGTATGTACCTCACCTGGCACTTGCAACAGCTAGGGGGACCCCATAAGTACCTCACCAAGAGGATCAAGGCTCTCCAACAAATGTCATATGCTGCCAGACTAAAGAAACTCCAGCTCTATTCCGTAGCATACTGCCTACTTAGAGGTGATCTGTGCCTGACGTACAAGGCCATGTCCAATCAGGAATTGATGGACATGTTCCACCTTGTAAAATCCAAATCCATCAGAACCACAAGAGCTACAGATTTAAACCTCAGCACAAATATGAATAGGACATGCTGTAGGGACAGATTCATAACTCAGAGGCTTCCCATACTCTGGAACAGAATCCCAGTTCATGTTAGGCAGAGACCCTCACTGACTCTCTTCATGTGAATTCTTGACGAGTGGATGGGAGATCATAGGTTTACACCAGGGGTCATCTCTGTGTCACTACTAGACAGAGGCACAGTAAACTAATGCTATTATGTAAGGGGTCTTCACTGTGTCACTACTATACAGAGGCACAGTTTTCTAAATCTATTCTGTACACTGTCTGCAGATAGCCTAGTACTAAACTATGACACTGTGAAACTATATATGTCTATGTATTTCTACATCCCTGTCTATCTATGTATACATATATGCATATTTTATATATATATATATATATATATATATATATATATATATATATATATATACATACATATCTCGATATACATACATGATATATATATATATATATATATATATATATATATATATATATATATATATATATATATATATATATATATATATATATATATATATATATATATATATATATACTCCTTTTTAGTTCCACATATGTATACACACAGTAATGTACTGAAGAACATCCATTACTGTACAACCTACTTGTACATTGCACTACAACCTACATTGCTATGTGCACATAGCTACCTTCACATACATATGCATGTAGAGCCTTCAGTGACAGTTGCAGTATGTCCCCGGTCCTATGCACATCTTTATATACATAGATACAGACCATTAACACATATGGAGGGTTCACAGTATGTAGACTATTATATTAGTACTTTACATTACCTGTGTTTGTTGCAGCTGTTTGCGTAGGCTTGCAGTTACTTGGCCTGCTGTCAACTTGTTTGTTTTGTTGTTACTTTTTTAAAATTTTTTTCTTTCATTCTTTTTCTTTCTCTCTTTCGCTTTCTCTTTCTCTTTCTCTTTCTCTCTCTCTCTCTCTCTCTCTCTCTCTGTCTCTACCTCCAGAGGGTGCAATGAAAGTTTTGCATGTGTGGACTGGGAGTACAGGATGCTTTTGTAGGTATCTGCACATGTCCATGTGATGGTCTCTGCACCAATTGTTAGCCAGCATTTACTAATTGCATGCAGCCTGTTGTGTAGTGATTGCAGTTCTCACTGTGATTTCAGGACAGTGCTATAAAAAGTTCTGTTAGGTAGGCGTAGCCCTTTCGGATTATCAGGGTGGGGAGCATGCTGGTTTGCTGTGGACACTGTTCTGTGAGTGTAAGGGTTGGTATGTCTCTCATATTTCAGGCTGTGTTGCAGACACTGCAATGCATGTTGTTCTGTAAGCTGAGTATTCCTTCCTCCAGTTTCCTCTTCTCCGTGTGTATGTAAACTGACACCTACAACTAGTAATACTGTGTATATGGGTGTGTGTGCTTTCCTGTGGGAATTGTGGTGTAACTGGTATATAGCAGTGGCTCTTGCAATCTGTTGCTATGGCTTCAATATTTGCCCTTTACATTCACTCCTTGTATGCCTGCTAGGTGTCTTTCCTGTAATGTGTTGCTATGGCTTTCCTATTTTCCATTTACATTCACAGCTTGTAATGCTTGCTATATCTGTTTGGGCAGCAATTCCCTATGTGTTTGTTGTGGTAGGGTGTTACTGCATGCAGTGTGGTCTGGCAGGCCTCAGATACTCTCAGGTGCATCTTTTATCAGCCTCATGGAATAGTACATATCAGTGGGATACTCCAATGAAATATTCTGATATTCTGCAGTTGTGACTGTGGGTTATTTTGAGCATATGTGTTACTACACCATTTGTGACGTACAAGTGGTGCATACTTTCAGTAATTCATAGTTACCATTGCATGTGTAGTAACACCTTTCTGCCTACTGTTAGTACATTTCACAGGGTGTCAGTGGGGCACAGCTGACATTTGTTTTCACATCAGGGACATCCCTGTAACTCAGTCACAGTTGCTATGTCTGGGCTCTTAACTATTCAACTATGGCAGTGTTTATCCTGCTCTGAGTATGTGTGTGGCTTGCCAGATGCTACTGTGACATTATTACCTACTAGCTACCAACTAGCATGGCTGTTTCTCTTCACACAGTACTATTTTACAAATCCACTAGATTTGACAGTAACTTTACATGACATGCTTTGTGTACTAGACATGCTATATTCCCTTTACATTAATTCCTACTATTTCATGATATATTTCTTTCAGCACAATGTTCTTGTATAGCAGTCATGGCTTAGTGGTAAGTCATGCAGACTAGTGTTTCCAAGGTCCTGGGTTTGAGACTGACAGAGGTATTTTATTTTGCTGCTGAGAAAACTACAGGCCTTGTCATTCAGAGTGACTAAGGCACTTTTAAGCAGTTGTAAGTGGGTTAGCGCTGGTTTGCGGAGGTCACGCATGCGCTTAGCTTGCACACTGCTTTTAGCTAAGCGCACAGAAGCACACTCCCGTTTACTACTGCTTAAAAGTGCTTACTCTCGCGCACACCCGCGATATTTTCTTTTAAAGAAAAGAAAATGGGGAGATAGGAAAGTGGTGAAAAGGGGGCACAAAGAGGGTAGGACAGTAGGAAAACAAGCTCGGGTTTTGCAGGAGGGATGTAGGAAAGGCCCATAGCTGCCCATTTCTTCGTCAGCAACAACTGTACATATGTTTGTAATTTGGTGTGAAATTTGAAACCTTCCACCCCTGAGAGAGGTGTGAGGACAACAATATTTGTTGTACAGCCAATTGTAATTGCCAGTTTACATGTCCAGCAGACATGTGTGCAAAATGGGCAGCTATGTATGGGGCGTAATTTTTTTGTGGGTACAGAGTGCCCTTTTTACAGGTGAGAGTGGTATGTCAGGTACAGGAAGTCGGTATAGCTGAGGAGGTAGGTAGGGGAGGTTAACAGACAAGACAAACAAGATGCATACAGGGGTGGTGTATGACACATGTGGGGGTGTTACACAATTGACGGGGACGGATGTTTGGATATCTCGAGCCCATGATCCCACAGATGGCAACAGTGGAACTGAGATCCCCACCCATGGGCAGTTGCCACTGTGCCTTCATTGCCCAGGATGGGGCTGTGCTGGGGGTTGTGTAGGATGTGCAGCAGGCACGCCCGTGAGTTGTGCCACCCATGCCTCAAGCTGGCGTAGGGGCCCAAGCACAGCGTGCCTGATCTCCCTACACACCACAGTCCGGACACTACGGAGGGTGAGTGGATGTTCTCCTCCGGCCATGCCTGCAGAGGGGGGACGAGCCCCATCCCCTGCAGCGCTTCCACCCGCAGGTGGCACAGGGCCGCTGGAGGAGGGTCCGGCCTGGGCAGTACTGCCAGGTGCACTCTCCAGCTGAGGTGGGAGAGGTGGGTCCGCTGGAACCCGCCTTCCCTGTCGTCCTATGTTTTGCACTATTTAATGCAGTTTGGGTTAGTAACGTACAATACCATTCACAATTAGTTGTAACAGCATGCATTAGTATTCCCATTAACCAATTACCCATAAATTCAAGCCATTGAACAGCAAGCATAACACATGCATAATTTGAACAACAATACACAATCCAACAACATGCAGGGTTGATTGATGGCAACAGGCCATCAGGTTTGTATGTATGAACAGGGCACATGCATCAACGTACATGCAAATATGTATGAACCAACAGGACAAATGTCCAGGGGAGTTAATTGTGAATACACATACTCATTTCATGTGGAATGGATTATTTGTGGTTATAGGGTAGGGTGAAGAAATATTTCATTAACAACTTCAAATACCTATATATATGCTGTACATTTCTACTAGCTGCAGATATATACACACTACAGGTCTGACTACAGTTTCCTATGTGTAAACTTATGCATGTTGGTTATAGGAATGTTACTGCTACATTAATATACATTTCATTTTTATTCATACACATTCATATCTGGCTCTGTGCAGCTACAGCATCCTGCTACATTTGCTTTATATGGCTCTAGACAACTGTGGATGTTTGGTATTTCATACAACCATACTATCTGCATATTGCAAACTGACAGCAACATATCCAAATTGCGGGACACACATTCCAGCTTCAGTACTTTATTCCACACATTTCGCTGTTTGGTTGTGCCTGTCACATTCATTTCATTCTGTACTGACTGCAGTATACTTTATTCAGGAGTTGTTACAACTTTATTGGTGGATTCATACCTCTTTCTCACATTCTAACTTGTTTTATTTTTACAATTCAGGATGGCACTTAATTCTAGGCTTTATTGACATGTTTTACTTGGTTAAAACAAAAATCCTTTCCAACAGTCTCACTTGTGTCATGTTTCAGAATTTAAACGGGGATATATTTCACACGTGTTTTACTCAGCTTGTGTAGCTGTAATTTTTAGCCTGCTGCAGGTTATGTACTATTATATTGCAGGTGGAACATCTTTATTTCAGACTTGTTTCATTTTTATTTTTGGATTACAGGCTGCATCACACTTATGTAATCACACAGTACTAGCAGAATCTATCTTACACTGTTACTTGCACTTTATATTAATAGGTGACTACACTGCACTATTTTGCAAGCTGTCATACTTATATTTTTTAACAGTTACAGGGAGAGAATTACTAACCTGCCTGGTGGCGCAACCGCACAAGCCTATCGGCATAGGCTCGACGATTCGCGGAACGGACGCCTGCAGCTGCAATATAAATGAAGTAATATTAGAATACACATCTCCATAATATCAGCTAGGTTAACTTTCTACATAAATAATTACATGTAACTTACTCAGTAGTGGGGCGTTGGGCATTTGCCAGGCCTCCTGGATCCAACGGTTCAGTTGGTCCTGCTAACATATCTTCAGGTCTGCATGGTGGTGACGGACCTGTTCACCAGTCCTTGGTATTCCTGTGGCACTGGTGAGATCATGTGCCAACTGGTCCCACGCCTCAGCCTTGTATGCTCCCCACAGGACCTGGCCCTGCATGAGTTGGGCCTCATGATCGTGGACGAGGAGCCAAACCATATATTTGGACTCCTCAACGCCCCACCTCTGTGCTCGGAAGCAACTACCCTCTCCTACACCTGCCATCCTGACTGCAAATCGGTTCCACAATCAGTTATGCTGTGTATTCCTGCCTATGGGGCTTATATATGCCATTTTTCCCGCACTTATCTGTGATTGGCCATTTTGGAAATGTATCAGCTTCACAAAACCTGCTTTGTCATGCTTCTCTTTCCATTCATTCCTATATATATGCTATTACTGCATTTCTAAGAGCAACTGTCATGGCTTAGTGGTTCAGTACTTTGATTATGGTGCATGGTATCCTGGGTTCGAGCCTGGCCATTGCTTTTTATATTTTATGACTGTCTACACAGGCTAGGAGGTGTGTCTGTGTAAAGGCAGTTTTGATACAGCTTGCTCAACTTTGCCCGCCAGTAAGCTTGTTGGCGCAGTGTGCAGCTCCGCGCAAACGGGTCACGCTGATTTACACGTTGTTTGGCTTTCAGCACGCATATTACACTCAGCTCAGCTATGGGCACACAGTTTCAGTGTGTTAACACGCTGCTCAACCCCGGGCACTCATTTTACACCTGTTAAACCACTGCTCACCTACGGGCAGATATACTCAGCTTGTTAGAGTGTAGCTCAGCTATAGGCACTTCTGACATTTGTTTTTTTTTTATAATCACACATTTCTTCATAATACATGGCCCATTTCATTACATTTTACATAAAAATAATTTTATATATGTACATATATGTCAGGGAATTGTTTTGTGCTTATTTCACTAAAAATAAAAATTAATGTTGTGGGGGCTTGAACCATGACTGCCTACTCTTCAGCCAACATCTCTACCGCTACGCTATTGCTTCTTGGCTTAATTTGCATATTTAGATTGTATATGCTTTTCCACTGACTGCTAACTGTGGCTAAGCGATGGGCACGCCCGCGCAAACGAGTGCAATTACGGGCAAACATCTTTAAAACTTATAAAAAAAAATTATAACATGTTCATTTTTACATTTTATGTTTATAGTCTGTGGGGGCATGTGTTATGTTGTGTTTATTGACATTTACACGGACTCTGTCATGGGGGTTTACTTTCGGGACTGTTACTCTTCTGGGGGCGTGTCCGTTTGCAGGGCTCGCCCTACGGACACGCCCCCCTACTTTCTTACATGGACCGTGTTAGCCTTGGGTGTGAGTCAGCATGCCCTCATGAATATGCATGGCATGCTGACGTCACACCGTTTAACTGCAGCCTCCGTGTAAGCCTTGTAACTCTTACACGGAGGCTTCGTGAATCCTGCCCAGTATCTTTACAAATAAAGATCTAGCCTGTCTGGAATGATGCACCTCTGTGTACCTCACCATTCCTCATCTTTATCTATGCAATATATTTCTTGATCATTCATCACATTGTACCTCTTCTGCTACGCAGAACCTACCAAATCATTTGCCCCACCCTCCTCGTTTCTTTTACTTCACCTGCCCACATCTGTTCTCTTCATCATCTCAATGGAAGTCATGTTAGATTAATTAAAGCAACATTATAGCATGATGATATGCTTACCTTAGCTAACCTTGTTACATGAGTTGTTATATGATCTGATAATGTTTTGTACAATATTTAATGTGTTAAAACTGTTTATAACATTTAGTGTTTTAAATGTTTGCATTAAATGTCTGTAACATTTTTCACCATACCTAGACTTCAAATGAGCTAGTCTAGATTGATAACTTGGTCAATAAAATAAAGAAATAACATATTAAAAGCATATAAATTCTAGCAGCTTTTCTGATATTTCAAGAGTAATTTATTCAATGTCTTAAAAAAGGTGACTTTAACATTTTTGAGAATATATTCTTAGTTTGCTCTTTGGAATGGCCTTTATATAAGTCCCAGTTTCATATCTATTCCAGTTTATACTAAGATGTAAGTGATTTTAACATCTGGTTGCATTGGCAAATGATCTTGTTCATTAGGGCCTTCCAGGAGTCATGGACCTGTATGACAATCAATCAGGTAACAATACAAAATGACTAAACTCATACATTGAGCAGTACATGTTGCTACAAGGGAAAATCTTCATTACTTTGAGGTATTGAGCCCCTGAACATGATTACCTTAATAAGTAGTGCAGGTATGGAGCCCCTGAAGCTGATTACCTTAATAAGTAGTGCAGGTATGGAGCCCCTGAAGCTGATTACCTTAATAAGTAGTGCAGGGTTGCAGTCTCCTGCATGAGGGATGTGGGATCACTGACTCTGCATGAAAATCAGACATTTTGCATGTAATTTATAGGACTTTGTTTTACCTGAAATACCATGTAGTATGTTCGTTTTATGATAGGTAATCCTATACCTAGTTGTTTTGATTCAAGTACTCTCAGCCATACCTCTTAACTGTCCAGAATTTTACAAAATTTTCAGATTTTTGTCTCATGTTTTTTGCCTTTTCCTTAAAAATGTGTGATTTTCTGGCAAATCATTGAGGATTGAAGTCACTAAATAATGGTAAACATTTGAGTTTCAGATTTTATGTCCTTCAGAAAGATGCATAATAATGAAAAACCTGTTATTCTGGTAACTTTCTGAGTTCACAAGAGCTATTTACAATCTCTCCTTGATTTTGGGCCTTTGCTGCCCATTACGTTTGAATTAGTCTAGAATTCTTGAACTAAGAGGTTGGGATGTATACTCTCAGCACTGCCTTTCCTTTGCCATTTATTTTTACTGTATCACTCATGTCTTCAGTGTTCATTCCAAAAACAACACATTCCTTCAGGGAAAAATCTATCACATTTTGTTTATCTCTCATCAGGTCTAAAAACATACAACTTAAATCTGGCAGTTTTAAACCTGAAAAGCAACAAACACTTCTGTTAACACTGCTTTACCTACGTATTTAGGAATCTGACTTTCCTATGGCTAGTCATCTAAAATTAGAGCATTATCTTCCCTTAAAACTTTCATTTTCTGGTCATGATGTTTTATCTGTTCTGTTAATTTCTGAGTTATTTTCATAATCTAATAGTAGTTTTTTGTCTGTGAATGCACATTTTGCTTCATTTTTGTCTAACACAATAATATATCCATTTTATTTGTGGTTTTGCTCTTGCTTTTTTTAGTTTTGAAAAGATCATCTTTACTGTTAGTGTACTTAGTTTATACTTGTTGCTTTTTGTGTCTTCCTTTTTTGCATAAAGCTGCTTTTTCTTCTTCACTTGTTTCATATTGCAATTCTTCTAGAACATAGTATATATTTTTGTACCATAATGTCTCAGTCTACATCTTAAATCTATTTTCCTCTTTCACCTTATTGATCGTCTGGCATTAAAATTTTCTTAGGTTGCATCTCATAACAGTGAAAATTATACTGTTGAACTCAACTTGCATTCACCCAATGTACCAAATTAAAAAAGTGAAGCCAAAATAACTTTACTGAGAACAGTCAACCTTTGCAAAAATGTAAAACCTCATTTTTATGTACTGAGCAATGTTCTCTAACTACACATGCTAGCCACTATAATTTTTAAGCCTCTGTTTAATATAGACATCTCTGAGTTTACTCTGCCTTAGTGTTAATGAGCATACTGCACTACCCCCAAACATTGTAAGTTGCACCAAAGTTTTAGTAAAACCACATGCAGCAATACAAAAAACATGCTCAGTAGCAGTTATAGTATTAAGCCAGAACTGGTACCAGGCAGCCATACTGCTGAGCCAGAGCCAGTACCAGGCAATCGTACTACTAAGCCAGAGATGGTACCAGGCAATTATACTACTAGGCCACAGCTGGTACCAGGCAATCATACTACTAAGCGAGATCCAGAACCAGACAACCATACTACTGATGCAGATCCAGTACCAGGCATTCACAGAACTGAGCCAGAGCCGGTTCCAGGCATTCATAGAACTGAACCAGAGCCAGTGCCAGGCAATCATACTACTGAGCCAGAGCCAGTACCAAGCAACCATACTACTGAGACAGAGCCAATACCAGGCATTCATTCAAGTGAGCCAGAGCCAGTACCAGGCAATTATACTACTGAGCCAGAGCCAGTACCAGGCAGTTATACTACTGAGGCAGAGCCAGTAGTAGGCAATCATACTACTGAGCCAGAGCCAGTACCAGGCATTCATACTACTGAGCGATATCCAGAACCAGACAACCATACTACTGATGCAGAGCCAGTACCAGACATTCATAGAACTGAACCAGAGCTCGTACCCGGCATTCATAGAACTGAGCCAGAGCTGGTACCAGGCAATCAAACTACTGAGCCAGAGATGAAACCAGGCAATCATACTACTGAGCAAGAAATGGAACCAGGCATTCACACTACTAAACCAGAGCCGGTACCAGGCAATCAAACTACTGAGCCAGAGATGGAACCAGGAAATCTTACTACTGGGCCAGAGCTAGTGCCAGGCAATCATACAACTGAGACAGAGCTGGTACCAGACAATCATACTACTAAGACAGAGAAAGAACCAAGCAATCATACTACTGAGCAAGAGCTGGTACCAAGCTGTCATACTACTGAGGCAGAACCAGAACCAGGTAATCCTAATACTGAACCAGAGCTGGTACCAGGGAATCATACTACTGAGCCAGCTACAGAACCAGGCAATCATATTACTGAGCCAGAGCCAGTACCAGACAATCATACTAAAGAGCCAGAACCAGAACCAGGCAATCATACTACTGAGCCAGAGATGGAACCAGGCAATCATACTAAACATGAAACATGAAACACAGGAGGGAAGAATAATATTAGCTGGGGGCTTACATTTACCAGAAACAGACTGGACTAATATTGATTAAACAGTGTTAGTAGGGACATTATTCACAGTGTATATTCAGGAACATCAATTGCATCAGATTGTAATAAAACCTACCAGGGGACAGAACAGACTCAACATTGTTTATGTTCATGGGGTTATAAAGGTTAATTTGTTGCTAGATAATTCTGCCAAACTAAAATCTAAACCAATGCACATAAGATTAATTACAAATTATATGGAAGCAAAACAGTCACTATGTAAATCTAACTGGAGTGAGGTGTTCAGTGGAAAAACTGCAGATGGAATGTGGAAAGTTTTGAAAGAGAAACTGAGTGCAAAAAAATCAAAAACATGTTTAACATCAGGATCTAGGCATACAACATCAGGGGGATAGATTTCCATAAGAACAAGATTTCTGATTAAGGTGAGAGACAAAAATATAAAAAATGAAAAAGAGGTTGAACTACAACTTTGGAAACTGAAATAAACAAGCCAGACAAACAGATTAAGTATAGTGTGAGACAAGAGCGAGAAAAAATTGAAGAAAATGTATTTAACGATATTAAGCATAATAGGAAACCTTTGTATAGCTACATAAGATGCAGAAGGAGTAAAGAGAAACAAATTGATAAACTGTGTGCAGACTCTAAAATTTATTCTCAGACACAACAGATTATATATATATTTACAAAATCTTATGCAAAACAGTTTGGCTCCACAAAAAGGGGTGATAAGTTGTCCTAGTGACATCCAAGTAACCCCAGATACTGGAATCAAATTAGATTATATTGAAAAATAACTGCACAAACTGGATTCACACAAAGCACGGGGAGGAGATGGAATTAGTAACAATGACCTGAGAACACTTCAGCAAGAACTTACAGTACCATTATATGTATTATTCACTAGGTCATATAAATATGGGGAGATTCCTCAAGATCGGAGACATGTGGTTATTAAACCTGTCTTTAAGGGAAAGAGAGTAGGACAAACCCAGAGACATATAGAACCTTAAATCTACTTTCATGTTGTGGAAAAATAACGGAAAAGGTAATATTTGATAAGTTATTGTCAGAACTGGATAGGTTGGGACTTCAAACCATATATCAGCATGCATATGTTGAAAATAGATCTATTACCACCTGTAACATGATGTTCTATAACAATATAATATAATAACAGCTATGAATGAAAAATTGTGATGTGATATAATTTATATAGATTTAATTTCAGCATTTGAGAGGGTCATACACAAAACACTGATCAATAAATTAGTACAACTAGCTATTGATATACTCTTGATAAGATGGATAGCTGCATGGCTTATAAGTAGGACATGACAAGTATCATACAGTAACTGGACAGGTGAAATCTTTGGTTACAGTCAGGGTGCCCCACAGGGCTCTGTCCTAGGCCCTTACTTGTTTAGATTGCATCTTTCAGACCTAACTTTTTAATCTGACGTGTTCTACAGTCTATATGCAGATGACCTGAAATTGGGTAAACTGTTTACATGTGTTATAGATAAGGTATGTCTGGAAAATAACTTCACTAAATTGACCATTTTGGCATAGGAGAACAATATGCTGATAAATACATCAAAATCTAAGCATATGAGATTTGGGAGACATAAATTAAAAGGTGAATATTTAGTACAACACACAGTGATTGAAACTGTAGACTCATTTAAGGACCTGGTTATATGGGTAGATCCAGCTAAGAGTTTTTTTTTCTAATCATAGCAACCAATTGGTTAATGATAGTTATAAAACTATAGGTTGTATAAAAATATTTATAAAGTCTGGGGATTCAAAATGATGAAGTCATTGTTTATTAGTTACATTAGACCCAAACTTGAGTATGGAATAACAGTATGGAATAACAGTATGGAAACCCTATAAGAAAACAAGCATGAGTGAACTGGAAAGAGTACAGTGGAAATATATCAAGGGCATCCATGGATGTGAAAATGTAAGTTATTATGAAAGACTAAAATATCTGAACTTATACAGTGTCTCTTATAGATATCTAAGATGAGATCTTATTCTGGTATATAGGGCATTTAGAGACAACTACCTCTGAGAATGTTTGGAATTATCAAAAAATACTAGAGAATCATCAGAAAACCTATGTAGAAGATTTTGTAGGCATGAAAAGTGTACTAATTGGTTCTCTGACAGAGCAGTTGATGCAAGGAACAGACTACCAAATTACATTAAAGCAAGTACTAGTTTAGATATTTTTAAGAACAGCCTGGACACTTATTATGGGAGCAAGTGTTTTGGTATATTGGCAAGCTAGAAGGCCATTAATGTCCATGCTTGAAATATTTGTATGTATGTATGTATACTACTGAGCCAGAGACAGAACCATGCAATGATACTACTGAACCAGAGATGGAACCAGGCAATCATATTACTGAGCCAGAGACAGAACCAAGTAATGATACTACTGAGCCAGAACCAGTACCAGACAATCATCCAACTGTGCAAGAGCTGGAACCAGGAATAAGAACTTGATTTATGGTGTGGCAGTCTGTCCTCACTTCTTTATCCCTCCTAATTTCAGTTTTCTGTATTTTGGAATTGTCTGCCAAAGCTGGATCCAGGCAATTGTACTACAGATCCAGAGATGGAACCAAGCAATCATACTACTGAGCTAGAGATTATACCAGGCAATCATACTACTGAGCCAGAACCAAACAATCATACTACTGAGCCAGAGCCAGAACCAGACGATCATGCTACTGAGCCAGAGTCAGAACCAGACAATCATACTACTGAGCCAGAGCCAGAACCAGACAATCATACTACTGAGCCAGAGTTGGTACCAGGCAATCATACTACTGAGCCAGAGCCAGAACCAGACAATCATCCTACTTTGCAATAGCTGGAACCAGGAATAACAACTTGATTTATGGTGTGGCAGTCTGTCCTCACTTCTTTATCCCTCCTAATTTCAGTTTTCTATATTTTGGAATTAGCTGCATTTAAGAATATCCTGAAGTTGGCTTTCTAGTACAATCTCCTTTCTCAGCTGTGTTTTGCAGATACCTTTATAGCTCATTGTTCCAGCCCTTTTCTCTTTTGTGTGGTTGTCCTTTTTTTACTCTAGTAGGTGCATTTTTTTCAAGTACTGGCTTTATTTATTTATTTGTTTATTTACTTGTTCTTTTTATATTAAGTGTTTAATAAACTGGTGATCACAGACCCATCCCAGCCATGACCTGGTCAAGGGTAAATAAAATATATTTTTACACTCCAGACTAGCAAATCAGCCAGTATGTTTTGTGAGGTGGGAGAGAAATTGAGTAGTTTTGAGAAAAAGCACACAGACATATAGGGAAAATATGCAAACTCTGCAAGACAGTGCCCAGAGATCAAAAATGCACTGTAGACCCTGAAGTTGTGAGGCAGTGATATTTACAATTGACTCATCATGCTGATTTCTTTCATATACTTTAAGACTTTTCATTTTGTTCACTCCGTTTTGTGACACTATAACCCAGATATACTCTTTTATATCTAAATGTGCCTGCTAAGTGTTCTGCATCCATATGCAATGCAAGTATAATAATTCAACCAGATTTATGAGAACCTACTGGATAAGATGAAAGTAATACTGATTGCAAGATGTCTTTGCCTGTTATATCATTATCATCATCTTCTCCAAAGTTGTTTGTCTTTTCAAAGTGAATGTGACATATGTCAGCCTCAAGTCCACTGACCCCATTTGAGCTTCCATGATATAATCTTTCCTTGCATTGTTCCCTTGTTTTATTTTAACTGTTAATTTACGTCTGTCTTTTATAGTATTTTCAAACAGACTTTTTACTTTTATTTATTTATTCAAGGAACTTCCCATACTCCTTGTGCACAGGAATGCTATTGTTGGTGGTGCTTCCAGCTTCCTGCTTCCATTGTGGGTGCATAGACAACTCAGAGAAGAAGAAAGGAGTATTGCAAGTGTCTGCAAGGTAGAAGTTGGAATAGAGTGAGAGAAGGAGAGTGTAAGCATTGAAGTAGCAGATCCTTTTTGAGTGAGGCTTTTTGAAGAAGGAATTATAGCAGAAGGAGTGGAGAAGTCATTCATATCAGCAAAAGGGGTGAAAGAGAAGAAGGTGGTCAGACCTTCTCAAGATTCAGAGTGCTTTTTTCAGGAAAGACTGTTTGAGGGAGATAGCAAAGTGCAGCAAGATTGTATTATTACAACCCTCCAATTGGGAGGGTTGTGGGATGTCTACTTAAAAGATATGTTAAGCCAGAGTGAACTAGAGTGAAATAGCACCTTTGTGAGGTGAAATTATGGATAAGATACAAGAGGAGGAGGCACAAGAGATAGAAACAAAGAAGAAATAATATGCTCCAAAGGTAAAGGAAGGAGAGAAGAGAGCAGAAGAAAAGAGAGAGACAAGAAAATATGTGTTAAAGTTGCACAGCAAAGAAGAAAAAGAGCTTAAAAGGTATAAAGTTTGGGATGCAGTAATTGCAACTCTTGGTATTTAGCAAAATAGGCAAGAGCTTTTATATATATTAATAAAGAGACATATTGTGGCATCTTGTTTGAGACAGGGCATTATATGGACAAATTCTTAGAGAAATTGGAAAATAAGAAAATTGCAGTCCTTAGAATTTGTATGTATTGCAAACATATAAGAGAGAAAGAGAGAAAGAAATGGATTATTGTGTAATTTTGAACCAAAGTTCAGGAAGAAGTGTTAAAGGATTATTTAAAAACTGTACGCAGAGAGGTGATGGACATTACAATAATTTATGATGATAGTGGATTATGGTCTGGGGATGGGATTGCGGAGTGATTTTGAAAAATGGAAATGAAAAATTATGCATATTTGAAGTGTGATAAATGTAGATGGAAATAGAGGCTGTGTTAAATATAGGGACAGCCAACACATGCGTTTCTGTGGAAAAGATGATCATTTGATTAGTAATTGTTATAAAAGAAAATGTTTCATTTGCGGGAAGCTGGGGCCTGAAGCTAAGAAGTATGATATTTTATTTTATTTTATTTTACATTTGTTAACCGGGCTAGTCTAGCTGGATATATGTCCATTTTCAGTAGAGGCCCGAGGAGAAAAGCTCCACACATACTAAATTTCAACGGGACAATTTACAGAATAAAAAATTAAGTACAAAATGAATATACATTTAGTAACATGAAACAAACAAAAAAAATACACGAAATACCTAAGGAACATACTATAAAATAGTTGTTCAGTAAAAGCATTACACAAAGTCAGGATTAGCAACATGGTTTCAAAAAATGTTGAAGAGAAGAAGTAGAACAGGAGATAAGAAGGGAATACAAAGGAGGAAGAGGGAAAGAAGCAATAGTCTAGAGAGGAGAAGGGTAAGAATGTGTACGAGAGGACAGGGGAGAGAAAAAGGAGGAGTAGGTTAGAGCATTAGAGGAGAGCAACAGGGCAATAAGAAGAAGGAATAAGTATATTTACTAAGTAAAGTGTAAAGTTCTAGTGGAGGAGGGGAAAGAAGAGATTAGTCAGGAGTCCTACAGGAACAGAGCCAGTGATTTTGGAAATACAGTTTGATTTTTTGTTTGGACAGAGGTAAGGAGGAGGTTAGAGTGATATCAGTGGGTAGCTGATTCCATATCCTTCCTATAGTATTAGTGAACAGAGAGTCACCAGCTAGGTTATGGGACTTTACAGATTTGGTCATGAGTTTGGAAGAAGATCGAAGGGAGGTAAGATTATTGTAAGGGATTAAAAGTTGAGAAAGTATAGGGGTATTATAAGGTTGGCAAAGTATCTTGTGAGCAATGGTAAGTTGTGAGATCAAAAGACAGTTTTGTAGCTCAAGCCAGCCTAGGAGTTTTAGGTTGTGACAGTGGTGTGTTTTGAAAGGGTTGCTGGTGGCAAATCGGGCAATACTATTGTAACAAGTTGCTAGTTTATTTAGGTTGGCCTTCTTAAGGTTAGTGAAGATAGGTGAGGCATAGAAGAGAGTAGATATAAGATGGGAGTGGGCAATAGTAGCTCTGGTAGAAGGTGTGAGAAAAGGTTTGATACGGTATAATGATCCTATTTTTTTATTAACAGTTTTGATGGTGTTATTGATGTGTTGATCAAAAGTAAGATTGTTGTCGATGGTTATTCCTAGCAGTTTAGTTGTTGTGTCAGGAGAGATAACAGTAGTGTCATTAGACAAAATGTTGAAGTTTAATGGGGAGGCTCGAGTGATAGGAGTGAAAAGGAGAAGTTTTGTTATTTTAGCATTGAGGAGGAGGTATCATCTAGTAAACCAAGTTTCTACAGTGTTGAAGGTAGTTTGAGTTAGAGACAGTAGTTCTGTGGGGGTAGATGCTGAGCAAATGATTGTCGAGTCGTCAGCATATTGGATGCAGGTAGCTTGAGGGATGACTATGTTGAGATCGTTTATGTAAAGGGAGAAGAGAAGTGGACCTAGAATAGAGCCCTGTGGGACTCCAATAGAAACAGGCAATAGAGAAGAGATATGATTGTCCCAAAGAACGGCTTGATGTCTGTTGTTAAGATAAGATGTATAAAATGTGTGGGAAAATGGGACATGCATGGATGAATTGTAAAAAAAATATAGAAGATAAAGAACAAGATGAAACACAATAATTTGTATATAGGGGTATAGAAAAGGAGTGCGGAGAGCAGATTGAAAAAAAAATTAAAATAATGAAGTGGAAGAACTGGGACAAGAAACAAGTGAAGATGAATATGTACTTTGGAGAGAGGTGAGAGGTAAGAAATTCCATAGGGAAAAGGATAAAAAGTAGAAAAATAAAGTTTAAGAGTGTTGTTGTGAAAGAAAATAAAAAAAGATAAAGGATAATGTGAAAGGAGGTAGCAAAATGTTATTAAAAGGAAGCTGAGAATCTTAGCTATAAATGTTAACCATATAAATAATATTAAAAGAAGAATATGTGTTTTAAAATGGTATGCATCACTTGATACGCATATAATTATACTAGAAGACCCAAGAATATTAACAGAAGACAAAAGGGTACAACAGGAAAAATTATGGGATGGAAACATTATTTGGAATATGGGAAAAGATACATGTTCAAATATTACATTGTTATGCAATGAGACAATAAAAGTTTTAGATTATATTATAGTAGAATGGGTCTATATCATTTGAGTGAAAACCCTTTTCTTTGACCACCTATTTATCAAACCCCAATTGCAGAAAGCTTGTTCCAGTGAATGGACATTTTAGTGAATGTTTTCCTAGGGGAAAAATGCTTGGCCACCCTAACAAACACCAAAAATGTCACAAAATTTAAAACTCAGCAAGGTGGGAGGCTGTGACCCCCACCCCCTAACTAAATATACCAACTCCAAGATCACACTACAGTGTGGAAAAGGGCATATTTCTGATGATGGCCAAGCATTTTTCCCTAGAAAAATTCACTAAAATGGCCATTCGATGGAGCAAGCTTTCGACAATTAGGGTCCGACAAATAGGAGTTCAAAGAAAAGGGTTTACACTCATGTGAAGTACATCCAGTTGAATTAGGTAGAACAATAGTGATAGATTTAAGATGGAAGAAAGATATGTATAGAATTATTGCAATTTATGTGTATGTTACAATGAAAGAAACAGAAATAATGTTTAAAAAAATTCTAAACTCTGTAGGACTAAACTGGAAATGATATTAGTGGGATATTCCAACTGTGATTTAAAAATGAAAAAAGTAGGAAGTGATGTTAGGAAGTATATGAAATAATAAAAAGTAGAAAGTTACATATATGGGTGAGAGACATTGAACTTAGAAAATAAATGAGATAATGGAAATTGATTATTTTGTAAAATCTGACAAAATTAAAAGTAGTACATGGAAAAAAAAAGAAAATAGGATTTTGGATCATCTAGCTATATGGGTAGAAGTGCAAGAAAATGAAGGCTATATAAGATTAAGGTAAAGGCATTACGAGACTTAATGAAAAAAAGACTTAGATAAGGAATACAGAAATGAGATTAACCAATTATGTAAAGATCATGTCAATATGACAATTGTTATGAAAATTGGACAAATTGGTGGATAAGTTTTAAAGAAAAAGTATAAAAAGTGTTTTATGGAATATAAAGCAATGAGAAATAGGAAAGAAAAAAAATAAAATATAAGAAACTAAGTCAGGAAATAATTAAAGAAGTAATAGAAAATAATTGTTTACGAAAAGAAGAAGATATATGAAATGAATCAGGAGAAGATTAAAAATGTTATATAAGCAAAGATATTTTGCAAGGGAAAAAGAAGAGGTGGCATGTATTTAAATGAGATTGTAAGAGAAAATGAGAGAATAATAAGGGTATTGAAGAATAATGAAGGAGAGAGAGTGAATACACAAGAAAAAATACTTGAAGTAAGGGAGTATATATAGAATAAATTGAAAAAAGGGATATAAAAGAGGGGCAGAAATGGAAAGTTAAAAAATTAAGTAAAGTAAATAGTAGGAATATGGAAAAAATATACTGTAGAACATAATTTAATCTTAAAGTAAAAAAGTCATGGGAATGGATGGTATTGAGTATTACATGTATTGAGTATTACAGGCATTATAAATGGAAGAATATCAAAAAGTGTATTTGTGGAAGTAGTAAATGAATGGTTAGAAAAAGGAATAGTAGAAAAATAAATATGTACAGGGATTATGACATTTATATGGAAAAAATGAGAAAGAGAGGATATAACAAATTGGAGGCCAATAGTATCAAATAATACAGATTATAAGATATTTATGAAAATAGGGACAATATTAGGAAGTAGTGTAGACAAATTACTTAATGATATAATTTTCAGTAAGAAAGGGAAAGGATGTCAATATTTATTATGGATATTGAGAGAAGTGATAGATGATGTTATAAATAATAGGATGAAAACTAAAGTTACAGTAGGAGATGTAAGTAAAGCATTTCATAGGATACAATATAATGTTTTGTGGGATATATTCAGAGAGTATACTATAAGTGATAAAATAAAAATATGTATGTCAATGTATGAAAATAATAATGAGAGAATGATACTAAGTGGGTGGTTAATTGAAGAAATAAAAAAATTGAATGTGGGATAAGGCAGGGATGTCCAGCAAGCAGCATTTTATTTGGATTAGTTATGAATGTAGTTGTTAATAAAATTAATAGTGTTGAAAATGGCAAGATATAAAATAACAGTAGAAATTCAAATTCCAGTAAGTCTTACTTATGCAGATGATATAGCTTTAGTTATGAAGAATAAGGAATGTATGGAAGAATGAATCAGATGATTAAAGCAGTACTTAAAAATGTCTGGTTTATGTATAAATAAAGACAAAAGTAGAGGCATTAGGTCAAGAGATAGCACAGTAGGGATTCAATTCAATGATGAGGTTATGGATATCTTAGGAATAAGATTTGGGACAAAAATGTATAAGAAAAAGCAATGAGAAAATATAATACAGAAATTAAGAGAAGTGTGCATGTTTTGGGATGTCATACAAACTGTTGTATAAGAAAAAAGTGTATTTAATAAATTAAAAAATAAAAAAAAACAGAGAAACTACTGATCTTTTCTCTGTTTTTTATTTTTCCTCAACACACTTGTGAGATTGGAACTAAACAGATTCCAACCTTGTTCATTATTTATTTATTTATTTATTTATCATATTTAATAAATGTTGTTATTTTAGGTAAAATTACTTATTTAGCAAGTGTTTATATGATACCATCCACATTTAAAAAATCTATTTTATTCTCATTTATATGGGGATCCAGGTTGAATCCAGTTAGAAGATGGATTTTGTGTGTTAAAAAAGTGGAGGGAGGACTGGGATTGATTAGCTCAATTGTTCATGCAGCTTCATTGAATTTTTATAAAGTTTTGGCAAGATTAGAAGAAAAATATAAGAACATAATAAATGTTATAATGAAAGACAGATATAAGAATTTTTGGGAGAGAATAAGTTCTGGGTAAGATGGAACGATTTTTTAAATAAAGACATGAAAGAGTATCAGAATAAAATATTTTTATGGAAACTGAACATAAAAAATATAGGAAAACAGAAAACAATGGTATTATAATATAATGAATAAATACTATTATATATACTCATGGAAACATTTAGGTAATGAAGAAAGAAATGCAAACAAAATAAGATTTGCACTGTATAGAAAAAATTATGAATGTAATAATTTTATGTGGAGATTGACAATAGGTAAATTTCCTGTCAAAACCAACATGCCTTATAAAAGAATACAAGACAGGGTATGTAATTATTGCAGGGAGGTTGAGACAACAGCACATGTTTTCTAAATTGCTCAAGAGTAAAGGAACTATGGAATAAAGTATGTAAAAATAAGATATTGAAAGGCTTTAAATGTGTTGAAGATATAAATATGAATAGGTTAAAATATAGGTACTATGTTAACAAAAAACAAAACAAAAAGAGGTGGAGGAGACTGATAAAAAACTGTTTTATGTTTCATGGACAGTATGCAATGAAAGACTGAATTAAATCACATTTAATGGTAAATGGGTATTGTCTGAAATGTTGTAAAAGATACATTTTTGGCTGTGGAAAAAGAGTGGGGAAATAATTAAGATTTATGGGATTGTATTATTTGGTAGATGAAAATGTAAATAACTGTAAATCATGTATATTATGCAATAATGTAAATAAGGCATATAAGTTGTGTTAATCAGTAAAGAACTCCTACACTGGAATGCTGCTGGGTAGAAGAAGGTATGTGTAGTATTACCACTCTGTCTCCTGGTTAGGAGGCAATTTCTCCTGACTGTCAAACTTTTGACATTGTAGTCATGGAGATGCAAGAGGGTTCTTTGAGTACCCAGAAACTTTGAAATGGAGACCAAATGTGCTGACGAGGAGTGCTCTGATAAGTTGGGATCATTTGTACTTCAGAGTATAGAAGAGAATGCTGCCACTGATGGTTTGGAAAGCGATGACATCAATCAGTTGCCTAGCCAAACCCAGATATATTTATTTTCCTACCATGACAGGACCTTCTGTTTTGTCTGCATTGTCTATTGGTTCATGGCGTTCTTTTGCAGATGTGGTCCATTCCAATGGTGCTGAGAATTCAGTGCAAAAACAGTTAGCTTCTTTAGCACAGCAGCACTTTTTTGCAGTTTTGCTATATGTAGCAGGGGGTCCCGATGGACAGATATGAATTTTTGTTCAGATGTTATTGTTCCCCTTGCTATTATTATTTTATAGGTGAGTGTTCTGTTTTATTTTTCTGAGGAGAACCTTTATGGTGTTAGATATGAGACTGAAAACATTTTGCATACTCTTCTTTCTAAGTTTTCATCAAAGAAGGCTATGAAGCCATGGTCTGACTTTTAGGTGTGTAATTTTCATTTGACAAAGTATCTAAAGTACAGATATGGAAAAGAGATTCCTTTTTGCAGGAATTGGAGGTGCAAATTGAACTTGGGAAATATTGTAAAACACTTCAACTATTGAATAAGATTTTGGACACTTTGGTTTTATGAACTTTGGATGGGAAGGGAAAATTATATAGTTTGCTGAAATGAATCAGCTTTGACATATTGCAAATCAGATATTTGTTGGTTGTGCCATTGTATAATACACTATGCTGGCCACCTGAAATATTGTTTTTTATGTGGACAATTAGGGTATTGTCGGTGAGATGGCCCTAATGTAATTGTGCTGCTTGGGGACAGGCAGGGCATAACCATGTGATTTGTGCAAAATAGCATACTAGGTGTGGTATTTATGCATATTTTTTGTATAGTTTGCCCAAATAATAATAGGGATATTTCTAAAATATCTGTATCTTATGAGTTGGATTTTGAGCAAGTTGTTTTGCCTCCTTCCCAGATAGAGGGGGCTTTGGGTAAGGTTGTTCACTCTAATTCTGCTTCAGATACTGGTCAAATGTTTTCTGATAACAGTACTTTTAGTGATCCTGGCTGTAATAGTAGTACAAAACAAAAAAAATATATACTACCTAATGCTTCTAAATTAGAAAAAAACCTAAGTGAAAGTGTAAAATTAATTCTGGTTTCCTAAAAAAAGTATGAAAGTATTAATATTTAATTTTAATAGTTGGATTAATTCACTCAAGTTATCGGTTATGTTTTGTTGGTTAAAAACTTTATGTTGTGATACATGTATTTTACAAGATATTTGTAGGGTATATACAGCAGAACAAAACTGTGTTCTTACCTATTGAGAAGGTAGTGGTGTTTGGTCTTTTAGTGAAGATACTTGTTCTGGTATTGTTATCTTTTTATTAAATTGTGACATTTCTGTTTCTCATTATAATGTTATTGATTCTAGAAGGGCTATGTGTTTTGATATTGTGATGTATAATTGATGATGGAGGCTGCTAAATGTTTATGCCTGCTCTATTCCTGTTAAGTGGTAGTTTTTGTGGGAAGACCTTTCTAATATTATGGGTTGGAGATTCTAATACATGTTTGATAGGGGAGCAAAAGCGTAAAGGAGAAAAATAGAAGACTCTGATGTTCATGTATGTAAGAAGTGGCTACATATCTATTCTTTAGTATTTTGGGTACCCCGGGCATACTTACTCTAGAAATATATTTACTTCTAGAATTGATTATATTTTTTCTTCTAAAGATTTATTTGAGGATGTTGGGGGTATATTATGTAGTTGTTATTCTGATCATTGAGTGTTGTTAGTGTGTTTAGAAGTCAGTTCTTTGTTATGTTGTCTTGTGTCTCATGATGGATTTGTTTTATGTGAGTATTTATTTTATGAGTAAATATGGCACCTTATTTTTCTAGATTATGTAAAGACCATTTTTCTTTATGATTTGCATACTCTTATTGAATTGAATGGTAGCCATGTTTGAAGTGTAATTTTTTCTTGAATATAAATGGTGTTTATTTTAAAATAAACAAAGTGATTATACTATTCATTAGTAATTATTGTCTGATTATGAAATTTGTGTTTTTAATAACCAAGATAGCACATTTTGATACAGCAACTTAAATTATTGAATGATAAATGTACTGCTTCCTGGTTGTATAGGATGAAATATTGTAGGATTTGGGTGACATCTGATAACTTACCCTTTTCTTTTGATTCCAATTTTACTTTTGAGTGAATGGTTGGCTTGCAATCTGATACAGGAGAGATGGTTTATGGGATTTCTAGTTTAATAAAAGTAAATCAGATGTGGTTGAAAAAGATTTAAATCTGAAAAGTGATAGTTGTATTGTTGAAATGCCATATTGGGGTATTAATATTCCTGATTTCTAAAAAAATTATTTGTAAGCTTCAGTTAGCTTTGAAAAGAATTTCTCTGAAGATGTCTCCAGGAGAAGATGATATTCCTTATTTATTTATTTTTTAAGATTGAATAAATGGTAACTTGATATTTTGGTGCATATTTTTAATTAATGGTATACTGATGGTATTCCTCTCAACTGTTAGATCAAGCTTATATGTCATTATTAATTTTTATGTGGAAAGATGGGTCTTAAACTAATTTTCATAATTGGAGACCTATATCATTATTAAATTGCGATTATAAATTATTGGTTTATATGGTACAATGTAGTTTCAGATTCCAGTTGGAAAATATTTACCTCCTGAAGTACAGGGCGTTATAGGTTATTTGGGTACTATGGGTATATTATGGTTTGTTATAGATTATAAGAGGTCTTTTTCTTTGGGAAGAGAAAGCGGTTATTTATGTCAATCAGATGTTTTTAAAGCTTATGATTTGGTGTGTAGTGATACTTTACAGTCCATATTTTTGAAACAAAATTTTGATAATAAATTTTCCTCTTGATTTATTTTTTACTGTATGTACTAATTTATATGTGAAACCATTACTTAATGGTTGGTATGGTTGATAAAATGCTTCTATAATATGGAATATAGCAGGAGTGCCCCTTGAGTGCCTTACTTTTTAATATATATACATATATATATATATATATATATATATATATATATATATATATATATATATCCTTACTTTTTAATATATATATATATATATATATATATATATATATGAGTCAAGTAATATCTATAATGCACATACATTTCCCATCACTGACTCTTTTGTTTTATTGATCTGTGTGAATGATAATATGAATTATGTTTCTTCTCTTTATTATTTTAAGTGTTTTTTCAGTCTTTATTATTTTTATTATCTGCTATGTGTTTTTCTGTTAATAGTCTGGAAAACATTAGGTTTGGTACTGTTGCAGTTATTGAAGGTGTTTCTTTTCAGAATAAATTTTCAAGATTTTAGGTATTACCTTTTTTCCACTGATTTTGATACTTCTTTGGAAATTGTTTTAAATTATGTGCAGAGTCATATTCAGAAGTGGAAATCTTTTTCTATGTGCTTAGGTAAAAATGCATATTTGTTAAAGACTTATATTCTTCTGTTATGGAATTATTTAGCTAATGTTTCCTTTTACCTGTTAAATATGAATCTCATTTATTACTTTTTTCTGGTTTATGGGGTTCTAGGTTGAAGTCCATTAAAGTGGGTATTTTGTATACTGCAAAAATAGAAAATAGGTTCTTTTAGAAAGATAAAATATGTTTTAGTATTTGAATTTTATGGGGTTTTGAGGGTGAAGTGAAAGTATTGTTTGAGAGCTGTAAATGTTGGAAATCATCTGGTTCACTTAATTTTAATCCTGTAATTTTCAGGGTTAAATTAGTCATGCAGTCATTTTATTTTTTTCCAGCTGGAGGTGTTTATCTAATATTTGTCAACAAAGACTACATGCTAAATTGCAGTTTTGAAGGAGTTTATACAGAGGTTTGGGCATAAGAAATTACCAATTAAAGCAGAATTAGTGTATATCTGACAGGTATTACTTTTGTGGTATTTTGGAAAAAATAGATCATATGTTTTTTAATTTGATTTGGTTTTGTTTCTCTCTATGGTTTTGCAGGACAACAATGATTCTATGGGTATGAATTTATGTTATATATCAGGTGATTTTTTTATATTATGCTGTAATTGGCAATATGATTCCTTCTGATAATGTTATAATAATTGTATGGGTAAGGAGGTGTCAGAGATGTGCATGAGTTTTACATAATAGATTTTAATCCTGTGAAGATGCATTATCTAAGCTTATACATTTTGTTAATTGTATGTAATTTTTTATGATGTTTTAAGTTTATGTGTATGTGATAATGTCTGTAATAAAATTGTAATACCCTACCTTTTCAATAGGTGCTGTGAGATCTTTTATTTCACCTGAGCTACCACCAACTCAGGCAGGAGGGACCTTGGTTTAACATTTCATTTGAAGGACTGCTCAGGAGTGCAGCACCCCCATATGCTGCACTGCAGTGCCAGCAAACCATCTACCCAGTGTAACAATAGAACCCAAAGCCTTCTGCACAAAATATGAGTGTACTACCTACTGTACCACTAACACTGCAAGACAGATATTATATACATCATGAAAGTTGGTTACTTAAGTGCCATGATGCATTTTTATCCTGATACTCCTGGTATAGTTGGACAATTTTTAAATACAATGCTTTACACACCTTTTATTAAACCACAGTTCCCAAAAAATCTGCAGAATTTTCTAGTTATGTCAGGGTAGGCTGAATGTGGGATGCACCCATAGAGTTTAATGGATGAGTCCCACACATGCATGAAGATGTGTCCATTAATATGTATGAGTAAATCTATACACCAAGTCTACCCTGATATGCTGATATCACATGGCAGAAAGTCACCTGGTATAAGTGTAGGACATTTTTTTTCCAAAGAACATACACAAGATGTGAGCATGAATAATAAAGCTGGAGGAAAATGGATCACACTAATATAATCATAATATGCTTTGATGCTAATGGTAAGCATATCATTTGTTTCTAAACACTTATAAATTTCCATTCTCTATATCACATTTTGGCAAACTTAAACTACTTTATGTTCCTGAAATTCTGTTAGCATTGTGCCATGAATGCATTTGCTTAGATACACATCATTGATGAGTGTGACTGCAGAGAACTTGTTGAAAGAATCCATGCTGATTCTGTTTGCAACAGGAATTATCATTTTAAATATAATTCTTCCATTTTATGCAGCAACACAAGAATGTAGAATTAACTAGTCTCACTGCAAATTATGAAAACAATTACTGCTTTGTAATTATTTATGGCACACATATCTTAATTTCATCAATACAGGACAAGTAGATTAATGCAAAATTATCTAGTCTACAAATAATGAAAAAGATTGTAAACAGACATGCCGTGCTGACCAGGATAGTGTCCAAGGTATAAGTAGCAGTGTTCCCTTTATTAATAAATATTTATCCTTTTCCTAAACCTCCATATATTCTGTATTTAATTACCTTTTGAAGAGCAAAACACAAAACTGCTAAAAAGATACTCAAATGCTAAATGCTTGCAAGCCAACATGTTTAAAGAACCACCACATTTAAATAATCTTCTTGTCAGAAACACACTTAGGTCTGAACAAAGATAGTCCAAAATGGCACAAAACCCTGCCACCATAAAAGGTACAAAACATGTGAAATGATCTGTACCCCTTCCTGCATAACTTGACAGAACATACGTTTCAAAGTAAAGAGTTTGTTTACATGCACTTTAAAAATGTAGTTTGTCTAATCAAATGAAGGATAAGGCCAGAGACAGGTTATAAACGAGGGATAAGTCAGCTTCTCAGAACTAAGATGAATACCCATACATTCTCATATCAATGCAAAATGACTCACAAGCCAGTATCAGCACACTTTTCCCAGTCTGGCCATTCTGTATCAGATGTGACAGTTATGATTCTTGAAGGACATTTCCATACACCTTTGAAAAGAAGTTCAATGGAGATTAAGCTAATTCAGAAGGCCAGTCTGACAACCAGTGGTTTGAACCCGGATATTAGTTTTATAGCACTTAAGAACTTTTCCCTGTAAGCAGCTAATAATGGACAGAAATAAGGTGTACTGAAGAAGAGTGTATGTTTCTTTTTCTGGTAAAGCTTGATTTTATGATGAATTTACCCTGAATCCAAACTGCTATCTCATAAAGTAAACAATAAATGTTAAGACTACTGAGGTTTGTATTTTGGCACCTGTGTTTTATTCATAAGAAAAGAGTTGTGATTTTCACATAAAGTAACATTATAATCAGAACACTAGCAACCATAAGCTTAACAGTCAGTAAGGCCTTCATTTATAGACAATTGTATCAGTATAACAAACTTTGTTCAGTGCTATTACTCTTCAGAGGTATATGTCAGAGCCTTAGACTGACATGTAGACATATTTGTTTTCTTCTCTCTCTCTCTCTTACTTTCAGTTTGTGAAACCGCAGCCTGTATTGTGTATTAACTGCACACAACCTTATATTTGTCTAATTTCACATTGGAAATGCAAGCCATGAAACATAACTGTATTGAAATCAGTGCAAATTCTGCTTAATGATGTTTTACTATTATTTTTTTCATGTTTGTTGAAATTCCTGAAGTCTTGTGGAAAATAATTAGGTCTTTTGGGGCTCAGACAGATATCCATTCAGCCTTTGGAAGAATTATCTTGCTATGCCCATAAAATGGAACATATTAACACATTGTTCTGTTCAAGCTCACAGAATTTGAAATTCAAATAATCTGAAAAGCTTTGGGGTGGATTCATGTATGCCTACACTGTTGTTGTATCGTTCGGCTTTTCCCGGTTAGGGGTCGCCACAGCGGAACTCCGGTCCGCTAATGATTGGCAGCAGATTTTTACGTACCGAGTTGCCAGCCCTGACGTACAACCTTCAACGAATGCTGCTATCATACACAGGTCGTGATGCACTGCACACACAGTAGTGCTCTATTTCATTTTTATTAAACACCTCTATACTTATTGTAGATCCTCAAAACAAGGATAAATGGTAAAATAAGGTAAAGAAATCATAAATAACTGAATTACATGCTAAGTAACTAATCAAACATGGAGGAGCTATTCAGGAACCTATAAAGTAAGTGTGCACACTTAGTGTAGCTATTTCCCCTGAAATCGAAAACGCTTTGGAAAACTTAGAAAAAAAAATGTTAGGGGTTGCTGCTGCCATCATTATACTGTATGTGTAACAGGCTTTAATGCAAGGTGCTGCTGCTAGTGCCAGATCTCAGACAAAAAGAAGAAGGGTGTTTAGACCACATTTGACTTACCATGGACTGCATGAAGAAATTCTAGAGCAACACTGGATGCTCAGGGAAACACTATAGGAAATATGCAACCTCTGCTACCCGTACCTGAGGCTCCAAGGAAATCGTGGAGAAGCCATCCCAGTAGAAGCAAAGGTATGTGTAGCATAACATATACAAGCTGCAGGTACTTTCCAGAGACCCACAGCAGATATAGTGGGGTGTCATAGGCCTCGGCTTCTAGAATATTACATCAGTTTCTAAATGAAATGGTACAACATGCAATGGAGCATATCTGTTTCCCATGCACCTTAGAGGAATGAGGAACAACCATGCAATTTTTCTGAAGTTTGAGGGCCATAGATTGCACACACATAGAAATAAAAACCCCACCTGGTGAACAAGGAAGGAGGTTTACTAACAGAAAAGGATACCGCTCTATAAACTGTCAGGTTATCTGTAATGGTCATGGCATCATCTATAATACCGACGCAGGTAACCCAGGCAGTTTTCATGACTCACAGATATGGCACACCAATGAGCTGTACTGAAGGTTTGCTAGACTTGACTTTCCACAAGGGTATCTAGTAGGGGATGCAGGTTATGCACTGCAGTCTTGGCTCATGACACCCATGAGAAATCCACACAGCCTATGCAAAAATTAGGAATATCAGAGAATGTATATTCGGCTTGCTCATATCAAGGTTATGTTGTTTAGAGACATCAGAAGGTATTCTGCAGTACGACCCAGGCACCTCTGCACAAACACTCACACTCTGTGCCATGTTACACAATATAATTCTCAGGAAACAGCTTAAAAAAGGAGAGCAAGGGACAGGACCACAGTTTCAAGGACCAAAGGCAGGGACAGCAGCAGCAGCAGATAAAGATGAAGAGCCTGGGTGAAAACCACCGGCAAGAGATGCTGCCAGCAGATGTAGGTGTGCACATTATGACATGGCTCTGGCTAAAAGGCAAAAGATAGTACATGCACTGACTACCTAAATACAAAAAATATAAGAACCTAAGCACATACAAATGCTAAAACTGATGCATGCAAAACAACCAGGTAATGATTGTGTTCTGTTAGTGTCAGACAGAGACAACCTCCAAGGACTCTATGGAAAAAAAAGTTATATAATTGATTACTGTCATACCCAAATACTTATATGTCCTTAAGCTGGAACATGTCTCAGGTGTACAGTAATGTCAGTAATATCTTATGGCTGATGTTTGCAATATACAGCTATGGATTTTGCCCAGTACTGTGCATCAAGCATTTCAGCTGACTCTGTATGTAAACCAGTGAGCAGGTGAATGGTAACATCATTTACGCAAGTATATCAGTAAGCAATACTTAAATATCTACTTTGACTGCATTACTATGAATATTGACACAAATACAATGAAAGTCAACAATTACATAATCAATCATTCACAACTAAGTTAGAACAATCAATAAAAACATTTATTCTGCAATACAATTACATTAAAACAACTTTCTGAGTAAACAAGCATTAGTGATCCATGATATCTGCATTGCTTACTGTACTTATTTCCTTGTTTCACTTGAAAGAAAGTTGCTGTTTGTCGTTTTTGCATTTATGTTACCTGTAACACATTGCACTTAAGTTACCTGGCACTTGCTCACTAAAGCAATTATATAAGTCAGCACTAAAAATTAAAAGCACTACACCCTCACTCTCCACTGGCCCTTGTTTTCAATTATTAAGGAATTCCCAATATTATTCTAGCATGTCCAAAGGTCAGTTGTCAATCTCCTCTCCGGTCCAGATGGTGAATCTGGGAATCTTGAGGCAATGTTACAACTGCCTCATGTACACAGACAACCCTCTCCTCCTCCCAACAAATTCCAACACATGTGAGAGATGCAACCATATAGCCAAACTGGTGGCTAAGCTCTCTCAACTCAGTACTGGCATAACCAGTCAGGAGGAGAAGGAAACCACACTCACTACAATTCCAGTCTCACATAGACCTACCACGACAGCAAACCAAACACATAATCACACAAAAACATACTCGGAGGTTCTAAATAAAGATCTGCCTAAGCAGCAGAGACCTCCAAAGCAGACACCCAAGCAACCGCTACCCCAAAACAAAAAACATGCAACACATATCTCACAAAGCCAGTGTGCCGAACAGTCACAGCCCTTAAGACTAAACAACATACCTGATACACTTGTAATAGGTGACTCTATTGTCAGGCACACTGACATCCCGCTCACCAGGCTGAACAAGGAGAGGGTCACGGTGAGCAGCCTGTCGGGCGCTAGGATCCGCCACATAACACAAGCACTCAGGTCACTCCAAGGCAAGTACAAATATGACTCAGTCATTGTCCATGCTGGTGTGAATGACCTGAGACGTACCTCCCTGGACTACATGAAAAGAGACATAAAGGAGCTCTCTGAGCATGTAGCCCAGGCCGGTATGACCCTGACCTTAAGTAGCATCTTACCCTCACCAAGAATGATGCCACAATATGAAGACAAGATGATCAATTTCAACAATTGGCTTAAGTACTGGTGTCATTCAAAGGGGAACCAATGCCTGTCAGCTTGGGATGATATACTCGACAAGCCACGATGCTTCGCTAGGGATGGCTTGCACCTGTCACCCCTGGGCTTTCGGATATTGGCAAAGGCTCTTGCTACCCCTATAGTGCCTTTTTTAGGCAAGGCTCAAAAGACAAACCCACCTCCATAGGTATCACAAGGGATAAGAAACTAAGAGTAATGCTACTCAACGCCAGAAGTCTAAACCTCAAGATGCACGCACTCAAAACTCTCCTTAGCATAGAGAACATTGATATCTGTGCAGTAACAGAAACCTGGTTCAGGGCTCCTGAGAGCACCCCAGCACTACCAGGTTATACCTCATACCATGCTTTTCGGCCCCAAAACTTGGACTGAACCACAAAAGGAGGGGGAGTATTGATATTCATCAAAGATACCCACACCTCCAGGTTGAAGGCAAAGCACGAAGCATCAGAGACTATCCATGTGCAACTAACAGTGGGTAAAACTGCCTTCCAGTTTATAGCCTGCTACAGACCACCCTCCCAAACCCAGGAACCCCACTCGGCCTTCCTGAGAACACTGGAAAATATGAAGGTCTCTCCAAACACCATTATATTAGGCGACTTCAACTACCCAAACATAGACTGGGAGCATTACTCTAGCTCCAACACCCTAGCCCAAAGGTTCCTAGAATTTATAAACTCAAATGCTATGGAACAACTTGTTACCACTCCCACAAGAGGGGAAAACATACTGGACCTGATCATCACCAACATGGGGACTCTATGCTCCAGACCAGAAGTGTATCCCTCACTGGTAAGATCAGACCATAAACTAATCTCACTGGATATTCACATCCCGACCCCACCCCCTGCCCAGAAAACCACAGTGAAAAACTTCTCTAAAGCAAATTTCACACTCCTTAAAACCGAGGTGGAATCCTTCAAAGCCCCCGGGCCTGTGGAAAATACGGCCCAGACCGCAGAATCCTTTATAAACGCATTCTATGAACACCTTCAGGAATGCATGGATCATGCGATCCCGAATAAAACCAAGACCCAATCCTCCAAAGGCAGACGTCCTGTCTGGGGGACCCCAGCCATAAACAAACTATACAATAGAAGGAGGAAGCTACTAAATGATAGAGCAAAATCCCAAAAAGGGAAGGCATCACTGATCAGTATTGCTGCCCCCCTGACATCTCAGATGCTCAGGTAAGAGCCGCCCTCTCCAAAGCAAAAAACACAGCATCAATGGGACCAGACGGTGTCCCGGGCTGCATCCTACATGAACTCCAAGAAGAGCTAAACCCAAACATAAAACTACTGTTCAATCTCAGCCTTACTACAGGATATGTGCCCAAAGAGTGGCGTACAGCAACAGTGGTCCCTCTCCATAAAGGTGGTGCCTCAATGGATCCTGGAAACTATCGCCCCATAAGCCTGACTAGCTTAGTCTGCAAAGCTATGGAAAGGATCATCATGGACCTCATAAATAAAGATATTGGGGACCTACAGACACTGGATCCTACCCAGTTCGGCTTTGTTAAGGGCAGATCCTGCCTTTTAAACCTGGTTGATTTCTTTGAAACAGTCACCAAGGTGATTGACGAGGGGAAGGTGGTCCACACAGCCTACCTGGACCTCGCTAAAGCCTTCGATACAATACCCCACTCTGGCATTATAGATAAGCTCACCAGCTTAAATATAAACCCCTATGTCACTAGATGGATTGCAAACTGGCTCAAGGACAGAACCCACATGGTTAGAATTGCTGGAGCCATGTCAGACTCCAAACTAGTTACAAGTGGTGTCCCACAAGGCTCAGTCCTGGGACCTCTCTTGTTCGGTATATATTTCTCGGAGGTACAGGCCAACACGGAAGGACTGTGGCTGACCAAGTTCGCAGATGACTGCAAACTGGGCACCATAATCGACTCTCCAGCCGACACAAGCATCCTCCAAAAGGGCCTCATAGAAACAGACAACTGGTGCCAGAGCCATGGCCTCAAGCTAAACGCCAAAACGTGTATAGTCATCCCCTTTGGCAAAAACAAAGTGCCCACAAATTACCACATAGGTGGTAATCCATTAAGTACAGAAGAAGTAATTAGGGACCTGGGGACCCAAGTTGATAGCAATCTCTCATTTGACAACCACGTGGCCAAAGTGGTTAGAAAAACATTTTATATAGCCCACCTAATCATGAAGGGATTCACATCTAGATCAGGGGAGGTCATCATGCCTCTTTACTCATCCCTCATCAGGCCCATAATTGAGTACAATGCCCCTTTTGGGATGCACCTTACCAGACACCTGCAGCAACTGGAAAGACCCCAAAAGTACCTCACCAAGAGAATCAAAGGGCTCAAACAGATGCCATATGCTGCCCGGTTAAAGAAACTCCAGCTCTACTCAGTGGCATACTGCCTGTTCAGAGGCGATCTGTGCCTGATGTATAAAGCCATGTCCAAACCGGAATTAATGGACATGCTGCACCTCAGAAAATCCAAATCCCATCGAGCTACGCGCTTGAGAGACTTGAACCTCAGCACTGAAATAAATAGGACATGCTGGAGGGACAGATTCATAACCCAGAGGCTCCCTTCACTCTGGAATAAAATCCCAGTTCAGGTTAGGCAGAGTCCCTCATTGACTCTCTTCAAGAGGAATCTTGATGAGTGGATGGAAGATCGTAGGTTTACCCCAGGTATCACTTCTGTGTCACTGTTAGACAGAGGCACAGTATACTAACCTCGAAAAAGGGCATAGCAAAATAAATTTAAAATGGGTGGTGAAAGCCAAACACATTCTGGCTAGGCTTATAAATGCCCTAGGGCAGATAGCCTAGTATGAACCTATGAACCTATATAAATGCAACACAAAGTCACAAAGAAATGTGCAAAGTGCAGGACATAATCATCATCACCTGCATCAGTGTGAGAGTGGGATGCAGGAGGGCAAGCCTGACACCAAAGAAGTGAGTGCATATGCGAGTAAGATATCCAGTTTCCAACTGTCAGGGCCAGTAGCAAGGTATGTATATCATTCAACAGTAATGTTTAGATAGTGTGTGTGTGTGTGTGTGTGTGTGTGTGTGTGTGTGTGTGTGTGTGTGTGTGCACGCGTGTGTGTGTGCATGAATGCGTGTGCGTGTGTGTGTGTGTGTGTGTGTGTGTGTGTGTGTGTGTGTGTATGTGTGCATGTGTGTGTGTGTGTGTGTGTGATGGTATGGGCAAGTTTTTGTTGAATATCTGTGTGTCTGCTTTAACACAATCAAGCACTGTGCTAGTACTGCATCTTGGCATCTTGGGCAAGTGTGAGCTGTGCATGGCAGACTATTCAGTTCAGGGTCATTGTCCCCAACCTCTGCCAGGAGTTACAGGCACTGCCCAATCTAGTGTGTCATTCATCCTGCCCAAAGGAGCCACTCACATGGTTCAGGCAGCCCTGCATGTCAGAATGCATAATGCTTAGTACTCACATCCTCTTTTGAGGCCCTGGTGGAATGTGGTTGTCCCTCTATGACAGCTACTGCACACCAACATCAAAAGGAATGTGGACTGCAGGCCACCTCTGAGCACCTTACCCAACCCACCTGCGTGGTACTTTGCTCTCACAATAGCTATGGGAGAGAATCAAACAGTTCTGCAACTGGATTAACCACACTACCCTGATCAACTGTGTCACCCTCAACCTGTCCTATCTCTGAGGCCTGTGTCATGGCTATGTGTAGCCATACTGACTGTGTCTGAAATAGGTGCTGGCGATGTTTGAGACACAACCTTAGTGTCAGGCTGACCCTCTGCAACCACAGACTGTACCTCTTCATCACTACCATCATCATCAGAGGATACTGATACTCTGACATCATGAGGTAGGAGTTCTGCAGTGCCACTGTCAGGATCACCTATGATAGCAAGTAATCAACACAATAACTAGAGAAACAGAATTAAAACTAATCAAATTTATGTTATGTTACGTAAAAAGTATACTAAAAATAACAAATGTTAATGCAGTGGAAAATTACTTTGAGGTAGACATACCTTATGTACATTAATAAAAATACAAAAAGTGTGCTTACCACGTACATGTGGTTTTGTAAACTGAGAACCAGATGTGCCTACATATAAGAAAGGGAGGAGAAACACACCTCAGAAACATCATAACACAAGTGACACAAGAAACAGAAAATAATCCCATTCACAGCTGCAGAATAAGGCATATCTCATAGAAAGGGCTACTGTCCATTTGACTCCCCATTCTCTCTCTCTCTCAGTGTCTCTTTTATTCCACCTTTCTCTTGATCTCTCTCTTCTCTCTCTCTCTACATATATATATATATATATATATATATATATATATATATATGTATGTATGTACCTATAACATATGACATACACATGAATACTTTTATATATACACAATAAGAATTATTGAATTATATTGATACCTGAAAGTTCTGCAGTAGACACATTTGGATTGTTTAACATCAACCCAGCATTAATGAGTCTGTGTGAAACCTGTGTTGAGCTGCCTGGATCTCTGAGAGTTGACAGGAACTTCTCTATTTCAGTCACTGGTGATTCAATAGGAGGACGACCCCCCCCCAGTCATATGATCTTGGCCAATTGCAGCCACCCTGCATCTCTCCTGTGTGATCATATTTTTTGTGTATTGCTGTTGATCAAACCTCCTTTACTACATATTATCTCCTGCTCATTTTCCTAGAACACAGCAATGCTTGGAGTTCTAGCCTGCATTCCAGAAGTGTTTTACTTATATCCAGTGCTATCCAGGCAAAGTTAAGTACCTTTAATTGCTAAATCAGACTTCCATAAGTTATGTTGAGAGATCACTACTGTTTCCTGCTTTTATGTATGCATTTCACTGTATTTTTTGTAAAACAAAATGCTATTCCTCTCACTGTTACTGCTGTAAATCTGTGTTGAAATTGTCTTCAGCAAGGAATTTCTGGCTGTTTAATCGACTTGTGTTTTTACATTAGAAGGATTGGGTTTATTCATCCTGTAGCAGGAGGTGTTTGCCTGCTCTAAATGAGTTGGGAAATTCACAAAAGGACTCATAGTGTAACCATTTTATTGGCCAGAGGGCTTATTGGTTAGTTTTCTGGGAGTTTTTTTGTGCTGTTATAAAACATTTGTGTGGGTTAGCAGTGCCCCTTACAGTAGCAAACACCTAGAAAGCAAAATTTTCCAGTAGAACAGTCCATAAAACTGTACCCTGTAACCCAGCAATTTAGAGCAAATACCTTGTATGCCTACAAGCTTAGAGAAGCTAGTTGAATGTCAAGTGGAATAAGGGGATTGCAGTCTTGTGTAAACATTAAAGTTAGTAGAATTTAATACTGTTTTAGCATAATTTGCCCCAATAAAGCACCATTATTAGTCTGCACCAACAACGCACTCTTAATAACCATGTAACCCCCAAAATACCACTCTCTTATAACTTACCAATCACAGGATTGGACGGTATGGATATGCAATTTCCTAACTTCTCTGTAGCCAACTTGGTGGATATGGGTATCTTGAGACAATGTAGCAATTCCTCATGTTTGCAAACAACCACTTAATCCTTAATGAAGCAGACACAGTATGCGAGAGGTATAGTTACACAATGACACTGAATGCTAAACTCTCACATACAAGCACACAACATGTTGTCCAAACAATGCACACAACACCCACTTCACATAGCACACAACATACACACATAGACTAACACATGGTGAGGCACATAAAAGCAGTCTTCCTAAACAATAAAGATTGCTTAGACTGCCCGTTGTCAAAACTATACTTCAGCAAGCCCAAAGGCACTCAGAAAAAAACAACACATAACACCACACATACTGTCAGTGTCAGTAGAGCTCCAAAAACTAAGCCCCTACAGCAAGCAAACACACTTCCCAGGACTCTTGTCATAGGGGATTCCTTTGTAAGATATAATGATGTCCCTCTAACCAGGCTGAACAAGGAGAAGTTAACTGTTAGTTACTTGTGTGGAGCCACATCTGCCGAATCTCACAAATACACACACACACACACACACACACACACACACACACACACACACACACACACACACACATGACTCATTACATCACAGGTACCAGTATGATTCCATCATAATCCATGTAGTTGTAAACAACCTGAGATGTACATCCCTGGACTAAATGAAGAGACACATTATGGTACTTTCAGACGATGTGTCTCTAGCACTGAGTAGCATATTACCATCACAGAGGGTGATGCTACAATATGAGCAAAAAATGATTGATTTAAACAACTGTCTGTCTTTCAGGTGTCATTCCAAGGGGATCCAATATTTGTCAGCTTGGGGGAACATGGTTAACAGGCCACTTTGCTTTGCCAAAGATGGTCCACACCTTTTCCCTCTAACCTTTTGAATACTGGTTAAAACTTTATCCACCCTTATAGTGACTTTTTTAAGCAATGTCAAACTGACAAATTTACTAACACAGCAAAATCAACTAAACTGAACATCAAGATGCACACCTCTCAGCTGTACAGGTTTTCACAGAATGTCCGGATTTTTGCCTCATATTTTTTGATCCATTTTTCATAAAATTGTGGTTTTCTGGCAAATCAGTGACAAACCATTAAAGACTGAAGTTAGAAAATTATGGGGATTTGAGTTCCAGATTTCATACCCTTCAGAAAATTAATTCTAATGCAAAACCTGTTAGTCTATCAACTTTCTAAATTTGTAAGAGCAATATTTAAAAATTGTCCCTATTTTTGGGCTTTTGTTCCCCTTTTATTTATGACTTTGTCCAGATTTCTTGCTCTATGGGTTGAGAGGTATGTGAAGATGTTACTACTCAATGCCAGGAGCCTAAAAAAACACTGCACTCCCTCCAAGCCATCCTCACACTCAAGAATATAGACACCTGTGCAGTTATTGAGACATGGTTTAAAGTGTCAGAGAGTGTACCAGATCAAAGTCTCAGTGCCTTCCACACTTTTAGACTAGTAGCTGTACAGACAAGGACTAAAGGTGTAGGTGTCTCAAAAAACATCAGTAACAAGCATACCTCAAGGGTGGTCAAACAGGATGATGCACTGGAGCTCCTCCAAGTGCAAATCACCATAGACAAAATCCTGTACCATATCATAGAAAGCTATAGGTTACCCTGCATGTCCCAAGATGCTCACAATGCATACTTGAACCTACTGAAAACACTTAACATCCAACCAAAAATCCTACTCATGGGAGACATTAATTACCACTCTATAGACTGGAAATCATACACAACCTCACATCTACAGGCATAGAGATTCCTGGACTTTGTAAATAGAAACACCTGTGACCAAATAGTGAATATACCAACTAGAATCTGAAAACATACTGGACCACATGCTCACAAATATGGGAGAATTCTACATCCACTAACGTCTGACCATAAAGCTGTCTCCTTCAAAATCAAAATCACAACCAGTAACAATTCAGAACTATTCCAAGACAGATTGCAGAGAAGTCATCATATCACTGTATTTGGCCCTCATCAGACCCATCATAGAGTATAATGCCTTCTTAGGTATGTATATGACCAGACAAATGTAGCAACTGAATGTCCACAAAAGTTTCTTACTAAAAGAATACAGGGAGTAAACACAATGTCCTATGGCCCTGTCTCTTTACTCAGTATCATACAGACTTCTGAGAGGTGATCTTTGCCTGGCATACGAGGCATTCCTAGACCCTATTTTTGATGAACCTTTTGCACATAGGCAAAACAAGCAGCATTGCAGCTACTAGATTGAAAGACCTAAAATTTGCCTGTGACATAAATAGTACGTCAGAGAGACAAATATGTTTCTCAGAGAATTCTCTGTAATAGGCTCCCCATCCATGGGAAGCGGAGTTCCTCTCAATCCCTACTTAACTACAACTTGGACCAGTGGATGGGTAATTGAAAATTCACGCCTGGTCTGGCACCTATATGTCTGATGGACAGAGACAGCAAATAAATCAGAACCATTTAAACCACATTTGTGGGTCAGATTTGGGTTGCATGGCTAGACTTAAAAGGGCCTTAGTAGTCACTAGCCTAGTATATACCTATGGACCTATATTACTGACCCTGTGTCTAATTTTTGAATATGTATGCCCATGACCTCATACCGGATTTACGTCATTGACCACATGCTTCCGGATACTGTCACAAGAGGACTTGTCAGCTCTGTCTGTCTCTAAGAGGAATGACCCGTGGTGACATAGTGCTTGAATAATCACTTCATTCACAATGACACAGTATGGCTGTTTATGGGGTGCCATTGTATTGGGCACCAGAACCTGGTATGAGAAGAAAAATACAAGGAAAAAATATATAAGTACCCCAAAAATGGTTGTTAAAACAAATATCTATGAATGTATCCAACCAACATGTACAAAATTAATAAAAAGGTGAAGCTTCATATGAGTAAACACAACTTAATAAAGATCCCCTGGCAAACAAAGAAAGGAAATGAAAAACAATTGCTAAAAGTACATCAGGAGAATAACATTTGTGTAATTCTGTTGTACATCGTAGCATAAACAAAAATGATGTACACCCTTTAAGGAAAAATTGATAACACTTTTGTGGGCTATCCACTTCTGTAGAAAGCAGCCAGGTATACATCACAGTATTAACAATTTTGTGGGCTAATAATACAAAATCTCCTGACCTTGCTAATAAGTAATACAACACTCTTCTACAATAGCTGGTCTGATTCCCATATAAAACTTTTCATTAAATGTCAGGTGACATTCTTTAAAAACATTTTAATGGTCAAGAGATAATTTGATGTATATGGCTGTTGGCATCTACTGAGAAAAATGCAGATGGTAAACCATTAGATGTACTGTAACATGCAATCCATAAGTAAGGTTAAAATACATTAATTTGTAAAAAAAAAATAGCATACCTCTGCAGGATGTCAGTTGTTAAACTACAAACAGGTTTTTAAAATATCACCATCAAGCTTTCTGGATCTCCTACTATAATACAAGTTTCTTACCTATATAATTACCTTTATATTGTGTGGATTCAGCCCTTTGAACACTGTGAATATGCAAATGAGGCATGAACTCATTAGCACTGATGAAGTCCACAATCTGAAATAATCTCCCTTTTTTAATGATGAACAAAGTCTCTCGAACAGGGAGATCTGTAAGCAGAGAGAGAAAGAAAAGGAAAGTAACACAATAAACTCTTTAGTGGTTAATATTTCGAACATTCAGCTCACTCACTCTCAGACAGATCTATTAGAGAAAGGTCTTAGCTTTATTCCTGCAACCAAATCTACACATGATGAATTTGCACTGGACCTTAGAATGTTTGGAAGAAATCTTACTTTGAAGTATATTTTTGGGGATGGAAATGATAAATGTCCCATTAAAAGTAATATTATGCTCAAGAAACCGAGCACATTTGTTCCTCTCAACCACCCAACTGTGGAGTCTTTTATTCATGTCTGTGAAGAGGAGTTAATGAGAACAAGAATGTCTCAAAAAGGGAAACAGTTTTTCAATCTAACCAAAGAAGAAACTCAGGCACTTAAAGAGCTTAAAGAAAGGAATGATATTGTGGTTAAACCTGCTGACAAAGGAGGAGCCATAGTGGTAATGGATGCAATGATGTATGTCCAATGGATGAAAGAATTATTAAGCAATCGCAAGACCTATTCCTTGATTAGTAAGAATGAACTAAATACTATGAAACAGAAGATCCAGCAGGTTCTTTATGACATGCTATTGCAAAGAGAGATTAATGAGTATTTGCATGATCTTTTCATCACTGAGCACACCACCGTACCAACTATCAGTAGATTACCAAAAATTCATAAAGATCTTAAACGCCCACCTTTAAGACCAATTGTGGCTGGTAGAGGATGGTTGATGGAATCTATTTCTATGTTTATTGAACAAGAACTAAATAATATGCTACCTAGGGCCTCCACTGTGATTAAAGATACAGCTGAGTTTCTACAACATCTGTATATAGCTCTAGAACATCGTGATGATCTTGGGATTCTGCTATTGGTAACCCTAGATGAGAATAGTTTATTCAATTCCATACCAAATAATTATGGCATTGAAGCAGTGAGAGAATTTCTAACTGAAGAGAAGGTAGAATCACGTTTGATATGTGATCTTTTGGAAATCATGTTGGAGTACAATGTGTTTACCTATGACAACAGCTACTATTGGCAGAGATGGGGGGTTGCCATGGGCACGCCCTGTGCCAATAGTTATGCAAAGTTGGTTTTAGCCAACTGGGAGAGAGCTTGGTCCAAGGATGCTAATAACATTTGGAATGACCAGATAATTCTGTACAATCTGTTTGTGGATGACACCTTCATTGTATGGAAGGGCAAAGAAGAAGATTTAAGAAGCTTTGTTAACTTCCTGTCACAGACCACTACTTTCCTGAAATTTGATATAAAAACATCTAGAGAGATGATTGACTTTCTAGATGTGAGATTATCTCTTGATCCTGGGAAGGGAATAGACACTTGCCTCTATAGGAAAGATATGTGGCGAAACCACATGCTCCAGTTTTCCAGTATGCATCCTAGGCATATTTTCTCTAACATTGTTGAAAATCAAATTGCAAGGATTTCAAAGCTATATACCGAAGAGGCAACCTTTCTCTAGGAAGAAGAGAGGCTTATTAAAAATTTCAGCCAACGAGGCTATGGAAAGAAAAGTTTAGAACTAAACAAGACCAGAATTAATGACATACGTAAAGAAAAAGGCAAACCTTTTTATTCCACTAAGGTCAGAGAAGGTGAAAGTACACCATCCCTAGCTAGACCTAAAAGAACATCTAACTTAAGGGTCAATTTGACTTACACTATGGACGATGATAACGTATGCCAGGTAATCAGAAAGTTTTGGCCGATTCTAACTTCGGATAAAAAGTTAAAAGAGATTGCTGGAGATAACCCAAGTTTCCTTTTCAAAAATAAAAAGAATCTCAAAAGGATTTTATGCTCAAATGATGGGATATGTAACAAGTACATACATAATAATTCATCAGGAACAAAGAAATGTGGCTTCTGCAAGGTCTGCAATGTAATCAATTGTAGCAACACATTTAAGCATCCGGTTACTAAACAGACGGTTGTTTTTCATGGATTAGCTAATTGCCTAGCCAGCAATATTGTTTACATAGCTACCTGCACTTCCTGCACAGCATTTTATGTTGGAAAAACTAATATGAAGCTAAAGGAAAGAATTATCAAACATCAATCTGATATTTGTAACAGAAAGGAAACAAATTCTCTTTTTCCTTCATTTACGTGAGCATGAAGGACATAGCTTTGTTTTTATGGTCATTTCAAAGATACATTTTACTTCCAGAGAAGGAGACCTGACCAATCTGACTGAGAGAGAGGAAGCCAAATGGATAATTTGGCTGAGGGCAGTTAACCCCCCTGGCCTTAATGGCTGTGTTCCCTTAAAACCTTTTCTTAAAAATATATGAGCAATGAGCTATGCTCACTTATGACCTGTTTTCATTGACAGAAACTTAGGTATACTGACTTAGGCTCTGATGTCCCAAAGAAACTGTTGAAATGAAATAAAAAGAAGTGCGTGCCCTAAATGACCATCTTTATTTTTATTTTTATTTTTCACCTTTTTTTCTCAAATCTTGGCTTTTATGCAGAGCTTGTTCTTTTAACTATAACCTACTGAAACAATTTTACTAATATTCCTTCTGAAAATAAGTCTGAGTCTGTCTTAGAAACGTCAGACTGTCATGTTGTTTTAAACAAAGAGTTTTAAAAGAGTTTTAACTTCAAGCTATGGAGGGGTGTACCAATGGACTAACTTGATTGGTTAACATTCATCATTCACTGAGGTTGTTTCATTGGATGATACCAACTTTTAAACACTGAACCCAGCATACCTACTTGGATCTGAAGAAGGCTTGAAAAAGCTGAAAGCGCTTGTCTATTGTTCACATCAGAAGGGTTCTTCACTTTTATGTTCGTTTTTTCTGTTTTTATGACATCCACATGTTTTAAAGCTGTGGAATTACAACGCCACTTGACTTTTACAACAGCAAAGCTCTATATTTCATATATTGTGGATTCAACATGGTAAAAGCCTGTTATTGAAGCTGTTGTTTTGAAGTTGTCTTTTCACCATTTTGGTTGTTTAGCAAGTTTTGAATACTCAGATGAAATACTAATACCTGTGGTGCAATGCTCTTCCAATATTTACAATCTGGAATAAGTGCAGGGCAGATAAACATAATTCAAGGACCTACACAATTGCAAGTGTATGCCGTAGCAGTGTAGGGACAGTATTGACTAGTGCTATCTGCTAAGGACTTTTAAGAGTAATGGTTAGTCTGACTTCAGGAACATTCATGGTTTCAGCCAGTCCTCTTTTATGTACACTTTCCAAGGGTGTGTTGGGGTGAAAAGACTTGCAATAAAGTCTGTGAGTATATTGACTTAAAAGAGCAACATTCCTAACATTTGTATGAACTGCTTATGACCACACTTTGTGCCTCTCAGTAAAATTTATCTGTAATTCTAAGGAAGTGCAGTACTCAATGAAACAGGTATCAAAAACAATGCAGATCACATATCAGGCTTTATTTATTTTATTTTACATTTGTTTACTGGGAAAGTCCGACTGGACATCAGTGAAGGCTGGGGATAAAGCTCCAATTACAGACATATCAGAGTTTACAGACATTTCATCATTTATAACATTCAAGTGAGTACATACAGATAAAGTTACAATGATTACATAAAAATAAAGTAACAATGATTACAGGAATAACAAATAAACAATTAGTGGCAAGCATGATTGTTTGAGAATGGCAGTTAAGTAACAGAGGAGAGTAGAATTCTATCAAAGGAGAAGTTCAATGACAATGGTAAATGGTAAATACACTCTGAGATGCTAACAAGCTAACAAGCTAATTTTATACAGTTGATAATAGTTGCTACTGTGAAGTGCCTATTCATCTATGATGACTTGCAGTGTTTTAAGGTAGGTGCTTACCCAGGATAGTTGCAAGAACATAACCAGGTGTTCAGGAAGTGTGGCTTAAAGAGCTTTTTAAATTGTGTAGCAGAGCAGATGGAGGTCATTTGGGTTGGTATCTTATTCCATATTTTAGAAATAGTATTAGAGAAGAGAGACTTCTCAGCATCATTATTAGCTCTGGTGGTATTTAGAAGGTTTTGATTACTGGACCATAGAGCTCTATTAGTGCCATACGTTGCACTAGATTTTGTACAGCAGGAATTTTCTTGGGGTGATGGAATATTTTGTGTGCAAAGGTTAGTTGATTAAATTGTAGCAAATGAGGAAGTTCAAGCCAGTTTAACTGTTTTAGAGATGTACATATGGAGCCTCTGTTGCAAACCTGGCAATTTTATTGCAACAAGATTCCAGTTTGTTTAAGTCTAATTTTCAGAGATTGGTTAGAACTTGGGAGGCATAGAGGAGGGTAGATAAGAGGGGTGTTCAAGCTATAGTGGCTTTTGTGTGTTTTGTAAGAAAATGCTTGTTCTGATACAGGACACCTAGTTTCTTGTGAACCTTCGTGATGGTTTGAGCTATATGAATATCAAATTTCAGGTTACTGTCAATTTCTACTCCAAGTAGTTTAGTGTGGGTTGTTGGGGTGTTCATTGTTTTATTTTTAGAGAAAATATTAAAAGAATGGTACAGTGAGGGGATTCTTGAGCTGAAGAGAAGTAGTTTTGTTTTGTTGGGATTAAGAATGAGTTGGGAGTTAGTGAGCCATGTTTTGACAGATAGAAAGGAGTCTTGGGTTATAGTGTGGTGGTCTTTTAGTGAAGGAGCTGTGCATATTAGGGTGGAGTCATCAGCATATTATGCAGCCAAGGCATTTGGTATGGAGGCAGAGAGCTGGTTAGTGAATAGAGAATAGTAATAGCCCGAGGGTGGAGCCTTGAGGAACCCCAAAGGCAGCTGGAAGAAGAGGAGTGTCTCTCTTGTAAGAGAGGCTTATATAAGGGAATTAAGCTCACAAAATAAAGAGAAGAAAAGAGCTGCAGTTTTGCACATTTTTATTTTATATTATGTAAGAAAAGATTACTGTTGTCAATATCCCACTCATCCACACATCTAAATGCAAATTGCAAAGGACAACTTTCAGAACTTGGTTCTGTTGCATTTGTAATGTCAGTTGATACTGTATCACATCTTGTTTGTTTGCGTGACATTTGTTTGCTGTGATGGTCTGACTGGGTCAGAATGAACCCATTTTCAGTGGAAGCCAGGGGAGAAAAGCTCCATTAATATACAGAGAATGTAAAAAACTTTATACATAAAAACATACAATTACAAGAGTTGCAAGTAAGAAGGTACATTGTTATAAACTAGACATTTATATTAAACAAGAAAAACACAGTATAAAAAAGATATACATGTGAATGATGCACAAATATTACAAGAATATACAAGTAGATGATATAAAGAGTTGAGGTAAAGGAGGAGAGAGAGTGAAAGTGAAATTAGGATTGGTCTGGTCTGAAGAAGAGATCAGCCTGGATCAGTGCATTGGCACAGCCAGGCATTGATCATGTGTTGTTTTAGTGCAGTTTTAAAGACAGACATGTTGGTAGTGGTTCCTACAGTAAGAGGAAGTCAGTTCCATGCTTTTGCAACATAATGGGAGTAGAAGTTTTGTCCTGCTGTCTTGGAGGGTTTGGATATACAAAGCTATTTGTGGATCTGAGTGTTCTGTTTGGCTTACAAGGATTGACAATGTTTATTGCTGGGCAGGCTAGGGGATTGTAGACCACATTGTGGAGTGTTAGTAGTTGGGGATATAATAGGCAGTTTTAGAATTCTTGCCAGTTTAGTTTTTTAGTGACAATCAGTGGTGTAGTCTAGTTTTTGAATTGGTGGCAAACATGGCCACTTTATTATAGCACTGTTCCATTTTGGATCTAGTGGAACTATGTAAGTTTGTAGGTTCATAGGTTCATAGGTAGGTACTAGGCTAATGGTCCTAGGGCCTATATAAGCCTAGCTAAATGGTACCCTGGCTTTTGCCACCCAAGAAAATTATTTTCCTGTGCCCCTGTCAAGCAGAGTTACAGAAGTCATCCCCGGGGTGAATTTCCTATCTCCCATCTAATCATCAAGATTTTCCTTGAAGAGTGCTAATGAGGAGGTTTGCTTGATATAGATAGGTAGTTTGTTCAAGAGTATGGGAAGTCTCTGAGACAGGAATCTATCTCTCCAGCATGTTCTGGTTATTGTGGTGACAAGGTTTAGGTCCCTAGAGCGTGTAGCTCGGAGGGATTGGGATTTCTTTATGTGGAGCATGTCCAACAGCTCTGAGTTTGACATAGCTTTGTATGTTACGCAGAGATCGCCTTTGAGTAGGCGATATGCGATAGAGTAAAGCTGGAGTTTTTTGAGACGGTCTGCATAGGGCATCTGTTTGAGGCCAGTAATCCTCTTTGTGAGGTATTTCTGTGGCCTTTCCAGTTGTTGTAGATATCTTGTGAGGTACATACCAAAAGGGGCGTTGTATTCTATAATGGGTCTAATGAGTGACGAGTAGAGGGGAACAATGACCTCTTTTTTCCTGGATGAGAAACCTTTTGTGATGAGGTGTGCCATGTAGAAGGATTTCATTACTAATGTGGCGATGTGATTATCAAAGGAGAGACTACTGTCCACCTGTGTCCCAAGGTCTCTTATCACACTTTCAGTGTTAAGTAGACTACCGTCTATGTGGTAGTTCATGGGTACAGAGTTTTTACCAAAAGGGATGACAATGCACTTTTTGGCATTGAGCTTGAGGCCATGGCTTTGACACCAGGCATCTGTCTCAGTGAGCGCCTTTTGTAGGATATCCACATCATTAGGAGATTTGATTATGGCTCCTAGTTTGCAGTCATCTGCGAACTTTGTTAGCCAAACACCTTCTGTGTTAGCCTGTACTTCAGAGAAGTAGATACCAAACAGGAGAGGACCTAGGACTGAACCCTGTGGTACTCCACTTGTCACTGGTCTGAAGCTGGATTTAGAGTCTGCTACTTTTACAGTGTGGGTTCAGTCAGTGAGCCAGTTGGCAACCCATCTTGTGACATAGGGATTTATACCTAATTTAGTGAGTTTGTCTATAATTCCAGAGTGGGAGATGGTGTTGAAAGCCTTGGCGAGATCTAGATAGGCTGTGTGTACCACCTTACCCTCATCTACAGCTTTGGTGACTGCTTCAAAGAAGTCTATCAGGTTTAGGAGACATGATCTGCCTTTTACAAACCTGAACTGGGTAGGGTCCAGAGTTTGGAGATTACCAATGTCATTGTTTATAAGTTCCATGATGATATGCTCCATAGCCTTGCAGACCAGGCTCGTCAGGCTAATGGGGCGGTAGTTCCCGAGGTCCGTGGTGGCTCCCCCTTTGTGGAGTGGGATAACCATTGCTGTGCACCATTCAGTGGGCACAAAGTCTGAGGTGAGGCTATGACTGAACATGGTACTTAGGTGGGGTGCCAGTTCATTTTGTAGTTCATGTAGAATGCAGCCTGGGATGTTGTCAGGCCCCATGGATGCTGTGTTCTTGGCTTTTGAGAGTGTGTTTTTTACCTGTGCAGCCGTGATTACAGGTACTTTACATTCTTCCAGTATAGAGATGGGCCCATTAGGGGATGAGCGAGGGGTAAAGTTAGCACTGAACCTATCTGCCAGGATGTTGGCAATATCAGTTGGTTCTGTATATTTAGTGCCATTGTGCTGTAACTCAGAGCAGATCTGAGCGTTGCCATTGAGATTCTTCACATAGCTATAGAATGATTTGTGGTTGTCTTTAGAATCAGTGGCGATTTTGTTGTCGTAACTAGCTTTGGAGGATTTTATGAGGGATCTCAGCTTCTTACTGAGGCTGACCACGGAGTTCCTCCAATCATGGGATTTTACTCTTTTTTGCAATAGTTTCTTTTTTCTGTTGTAGAGTTTGTTTATAGCAGGGGACCACCAAATTGGCTTCCTTTTTTTGGATGATAGTATCTTGGTTCTGTTAGGGATTGCACGATCCATGCACTCGTGTAAGTGCTTATAAAGTGTAATTGTATAGGATTCAGCAGTCGAATCTCTATTGTCCATCAACATGGGTGTCGTGAAGTTTGCCACTTCTGTCTTAAGAAGCGTGTAGTTGTTGTTGGATGTCTAGGGTGATTTGCTTATGGTCGGATCTGACCAATGAGGAATTGACCTCTGGTGTGGAACACCAGTTGCCCATGTTGGTAAGTATTGGTGTGCCATAAAGGAGGGAGGGTAGAAGGAAATTTGGACAAGGATGATTTTAGAAGAGGTTAGGATGTGTTTATTTCCATATAGTGTGCCAAGTTTCTGGTGGGTTTTTCTTATGCTTGGTTGAATGTGGAAATCAAATTGTAGGTGATTGTTTATGACTACACCTTGTAGCTTAGTGTGGTGGACAGTTTCAGTGGAGGTATTAGCAGATAGAATTTTGAAGTAGTTTATATTAGTAGTGCAGTTTTTTGGTTGAAAAAGAAGCAGCTTACTTTTTTGGGGGTTGATGAATAGCTGGCAGTTAGGAAGCCAGGATTCAACAGATGAAAAACTTTGTTGAGTGTCAAAGAGAAGTTGGGGTATTGTGGGATAGGTACAGATTATTGTGGAATTGTCAGCATACTGTATGAGCGTTTCACTAGTAGATGCAGTACATAGGTCATTAGAAAAAATATTAAAAATTAGGGGTCCTAGGATGGATCCTTGTGGGACTACAGTGAGGTTTAGTAGAATGGGGGAGATAACATTTGACCATTTTACTGCTTGTTTTTAATTGTATAAGTAACTATGGAACAATTTTAGTGTGAGTGGAATAACTTTTAGGTTAGAGAGCTTTTTCAAGAGTAAAGAGTGTTATGTGGTATTGAATGCCTTAGAGAGTTCATGAAATAGAGCTGATACATAGCAACCTGTGTCTCTGGCTTTGTTTACATATCCGGTGAAGGCTAGGAGGTCTGCTGTTGTGCTGTGGCCAGGACAAAAACCATGTTGTGTACTTGTAAGGAGGTTGTTACGCTGTACATAATTCATGAATTGAAGATGAATACATTTTCTATTATTTTAGAGATGGAAGAAAGTATAGCTATGGGTTGAAAGGTTGTAAGGTCATTGGAGTTACCTCCTTTGTGAATGGGGATGTTTACCAGGTATTTGGTACTGTGGGTTCTGATATGGATCAATTGATCAAGATGCTGACTGGGTATGGTATGGAATCAGCTGCTAGTTTTAGTTATGCAGGAGGGAGGTTATCAGTGGAGTTAGTGCAGGATTTGTGTTAGTGCAGTAATCTATTTATAAGGCTTGTAGGAATTGGCTGAAGAGGGAAAGAGGGATGGTTCTTAGAAAGGGGTTTTGTGCTTTGTTGTTGAGGAGGGTCTGAACCAAGTGAATGGGGAGTATTAGGGAGAGAAAGGAGGAAGAGAGGCAGGTTTGTTAGTTTTAGTGATAAGATTAGTTATAGATTTAATGAAGTAGATATTAAAATCTTCAGCAATTTTAGAGGAAGGGGCATTGAGTGAAATATTGGATTCCTTTTTAGTTCCAGAATGGAGTAGAGTAATGACAGTGGACTAGAATTTCTTTGGATTAGTTTTATGTTTCTGCTGTAGGTTAGTATAGTATAGCTGTTAATCTTTAGTAACTTGTTTTTTGTGCTTGGTTACAAAGCTGCTTGAAGGTAATTATATTTTGTTCTTTTTTTCTTTGTTTCCATAGATCCAATGCTGAATCCCTTTTTTCACTAGGTTTTTACATTCCTTAGTTAGCCAGGGGATGGGATTATTTTTGATTCTTTTGTTGTGAACATGAGCTAAGGTATCTAGCAGTTTTAGGAAAGAGTTATTAAAGTAGTGCGCTGCCTCATCTAGTGGAAGTACGTTTAGTGGTGACCAATTTATTTTGAGAAGTAGATCATTGAACCTGTCTTTAGAGATGTTACTGAGATTACAAACAAATTTTAGGGTGTGAGTTTTTTTGGGAGTTAGTATTTACTTAAGTGGCTTAAGTAGGTAGTTGGTCACTAAAGGAGTTTGGGTATGTACCAGTATTGGTAAAGTTAAAAGGGTGTGATACCGGATCAAGACTAGGGTAGATTGTTGAGTGTAGTGTTTGTTGTACCTAGCAGTGCAGGAGATTAGTTGAGAAGAACCTTAAAGGTTGATGTAGTTTGTGGGTTGTTGGAATGTGATGGTTTGCCAGTCTATGTTGATGTCTCCTAAAATTATAGTTTCATGCTGAAAGGTTGGGATGGCACAAGAGATGTTATGGCCTGAAGGGATGTATAGAACAATTATGCAGATTCTTTTTTATATTGTTTAGGTTAAGAAAGGATATCAGCAATTCTGCTGAGGAAAAAGTATGGGTATCATTTGTGTAAGGTGTGATATTAAAGTTGTCAGGATAGAGTAATGCTCTGCCTCCTCCTTTCCTATGGATTCTGTCTAACTTAAGTATGCTATAGTTGGAGTGTAGGAATTCAGAATAAGGTATGTTTAGTCAGGTTCCAATAAGGACAAGTATGCCAGGCTTGTGCTGATCTATTGCAGGCACGACGGGAAGTATTTTGTTGCCTAGGCTTCTGATGTTGAGTGTCATAAAGTTTAATTTTTTATGTTTTTGTTTGTAGGAATGCTTGGGGGGGATGGGTTAGGGTGTATGTCACCACATTGTGAGAGTAGAGAGATTAGCTAGGGGTATATGTTGTTTAGTTTTTTGGATGGAGTACATGTAAGAAGTATGAGACTGGGTTTGCTATGTGTAGAGTCTAGGAGTTTAGGGACTGAGGAATAGGGTAAGTTGTACAGAAATAGTTGAGAGGAGATATTTTCAAAGCTATGATGGCATGTCTGGTAATAAGTATCAGTGGAGGAAACAATTTTTGAGGTAAGCTGTGGAAATGATGTTGAGTGTGTAAGTATTATTAACATGGCGGTCATTGTGGGTATGAGTATTATTATGGGGTAGTGGTGCATGCTTGTTTGTTAGTAGAGAGTGAGCTACTTATTATGTGGAGTATAAGGGGTGGAGTAAGGAGGTGCCTTGGTGTTTGTAGTGTGGTGGTATGGGAGAGGTAGTATGAGGTGGTTGGCTTGGTAGTGATTGGTTTAACAGGAAGATTGGGGAGGCTGTAATTAGTATAGGGATGGTAGGGTGGAGTTCATGAAAGTATAGGTTTAGAAGTAGAGGGGGTGGGTGGGAATTGGGAGTAGGGTAGGGGAGTGGACTGAGCCTGAGTGTAGCAAGGGTGAATGGAGAGGGTTGGACTAGGCTGTGGTCACTGCAGATTGAAAAGGAAACAATCAGTCAAAGTAGTTGTGAGCATCAGATGAAACACACTATGGCTATCTTGTTATTTACAGTAAAACCAAGAAAATACAGATGTAAAGAACTGATTGTCAATGGGCAAAGAGAAAGCAAATACAGAGACCATGGAGAGAAAGTAAGAAGCAATGGTGGGATAGGACAGCTGCTAATAGGAGACAGTAGAGAATATGGAAGGTGTGGGAAATAGCAGGAGATTAGGATAGGCTAGATGGTGTGCTTGCAACTGTTGCACACAAGAGTAATGATAGGTATATGTGAGGAGTTAACATACATTAACAGGGTAGATATTCCTGCAGATCCACTTTAGCTGCTATGAGGATGCATTGTTAGCTTCGGACTAGGGATATGTATGTTCCATACTGCAATAGTAGCCTGTGGATGCAGCCTACAAAAAGGGAAGAGTAAGAGAGAGATTATAAGAGAGAGAGAGAGAAATAAATGTAAGGTTGTGGTATTACAGAAATAAGGTTTGCTGAAATTAGAGGTTGGCAGAGTTAACTGGAAAGGTATGATATAAATGGAACTGCAAATACATTCATGCAGTAATACGCATAACATCAAATATTGGTGAGTAGTGATCCAGTGATATAAAAATCCTTCATACAAGTTAATAACAGCAAATGCACCTGGCACAGGTTTTAGCAATTTGTAAAAGGCAGATACAGTATGCTTAGAATCAATTCTAATCCAATATGCAGTTAAGTAACAGCAAATATGCTCTTCACAGATTTGAGCAATTTGTAAAAGGCAGATACTGTGTGCTTAAAGAACAAATACTGCCCTAGTCTAACTGTTTACTTAAGCTACTAAATAGCATCACTAAAATCCATCCTGAACTGCAATTCCAGCAGAGCAGAACTTAAGGGATTCATTTGATTAAAGCACAATATACAAAAAAACTGCTCACCCTATCATTTAAACAAGCAGGTATCACAACCATTACATAAATTAAGTTTTCCCAAGAAATCAGTACTAGTTTAGAAAAATAAAAACTATTCTATAGTAGCACTGTAGAATAAGCGCTCGAGCTAGTGAGAGCTGGTCATTTAAAAAATGCCTTAATACAATTACATTGTCTAGCAATATTAGGAGACTGTGAGTAAGTGTTATTTGACAACATTCAGAAACAGAAAGATGTAGGTACCTTAACATCTATTTTTTTGTCCAAATCCAGTTTAAATGTTCCTATAAATGCAGCTCTAGCACACCACCAGGAGAGGTATGGGAAGGGGGATAGAATGTTAGCTAAAAGATGGCATGAAACACTAGCAATATCTTTTTAATTGCCACAAGGCATGATAGGAAGGGAAAATTAAACCAAAAACACAGAAAGGATACAGGATATCTTATAGGACATTTTGTGACCCAGTTAGATGGACCTGGTTGTGGTTGCAGCAGACTGAAAAGAAGCAATCAGTCAAAGTAGTTGTGAGCATCAGTTGAGAGAGCTTACGGCTATCTTGTTATTTACAGTAAAATAAAGAAAATATAGATGTTAAGAAGTGATTTTTAATGGGCAAGGAGAAAGCAAATACAGAGACCATGGAGAGAAAGTAAAAAGTAATGGTGGGGTAGGACAGCTGCTAAGAGGAGACAGTAGAGAATAAAGAAGGGTGGGAGAAATAGCAGGAGATTAGGATAGGCAAGATGCTGTGCTTGAAGCCATTGAGCACAAGGGTAATGGTAGATACATGTGAGGAGTTAAAATACATTAACAGGGTAGACATTCTTGCAGAGCCACTTGGCTGCGATGAGGATGCATTGTTAGTTTCAGATTAGGGATATGTATGTTCCATACTGCAACAGAACCCTGTGGATACAGTCATAATGTCTATTTTTTTTCCAAATCCAGTTTAAATGTTCCTATAAATGCAGCTCTAGCACACCACCAGGAGAGGTGTGGGAAGGGGGATAGAAAGTTAGATAAAAGATCTTGAATATATGTAATCTACTTTTTGTTCTTCACGGTATATGTCTGTGGCAAATACTGATAATAATCTCAAGTGTGTGTTGTGAATGCCTTGCTGTGATGGGGTTCATATCTCGAGAGAGTGCTGTTTGTTTGAACACACTGATGTTTAAGGAGCATATGCTCGTGTTTCAAGACAGAAATTTGAAGAAATATTAGAAACATGCATTTTGACTACTTGTTTCTTAATGTTTCATTTAACTTTTTTTCATTTTTTTCTCTCTTCATCCTTTGAGTGCCATTTGACATTGCACACTTTTGACTGGCAGCAGTCCTTAGCAGTAAACAAGGGCTCACTTCCCAAGAAAAAAAGTAAAAAAGTTTATTTGAGCCTCCTTCTGTAATGCAAATGAGCCTGGTGCTGGTATATGGCTGAAAGCACTCTGGACGGTACTCATCCACCTGTCTTATAACTATCTTTGTGGTACATGGTATAAGGGGAGTGAGATTACAGAAAAAGGTCACATAATACAAGGTTCAAATCTGGATTACAGATATTTTTTATGGCTGGATTCAGAATGAATATTGATACCCAGTTTTGCATATGAAATGAACAGGTGAAAGTCTGTGATAAATGATAAAAATCTTACATGTAGTCCCTGTGAGTTGATGTTACAAAGGTGGTGTAACCTCACCTTTTCTCATTATTAATAATTTGTGCTATGGATGTTGTCACATATGGCATTTTGTAAAGTGTGATAACACAAAAGCAGTAACAGTTGGGTGCCGGGCTGGTAACTCAACACCGTAAAAATCACTGCCAATCATAGGCGGACCAGAGAGCCACTGTAGTGACCCCTAATTGGGAAAAGTAGAGTGTTAAGCTATGAGCTGATAATGAGATTCATCTTGCTTTCCACTGTTTGAATCTCTCTGCCTCTATTTGCCTACTGCGTAACACTAAAAATGTCTCATAGCCAGGTAGTGCTCCAGAGTCACCCATGCAAAATGGCTTCAGCATAGAATTCACCTATTTAGCAAAATAATAAAACAAACAAAAAAAAAGACAGAGGCACTGGGAACTAAGGTCAGGTGGCACAATGCCAGGGTAATCCTATGGGCTAGGCTTGTAAAGATTCCAGGGCCATTAGCCTAGTACACACCTATGAACCTATGAACCTATGAGTAATGTGGACATGTGTCATATATTCTGAAGAACTGATAAGTATTCATCATGACAGTTATACAATATATTGTAAACTTTGTTGTCATGCGTAATTGTATACACTATGGCAAGAATGACCTCCTGTCATTCTCTGTGCATCCCCTTTAGAACAATTGCCATTACACAAAATCCTTATGATGTGTAACTTAAATGTTACTTGTGACGTGGCAAGCAGATGTGAAAAAGATGAGTGTGCCATAGTAATGCTGTAACTGCTGTGCTCCTTGCTATATATATCCATTAAACATGATACTCGACAATATATGGTAATTTATAAAAAAATGTTAATACTGTTTCCATTTGCACTCTGCTCGGGAGCACACAAACACATTTCATAGCTGAAGGGAAAAAAAATGAAAAATTTAATTTGGGCTGCCTTCTGTAGTGCAAATGAGTCTAGCTGTTATAATTATTACTAGTTATCACATATCAGAAATATGTGTTTAGGACAGTTTATCTTGTGAAGTTTGTATGTAACAAACCTCACCATGTACTGCTTTGGTCATGCAACTCCATGTATCAAAAATACATTTACAAACACAGATATTGCTTTTTACATGGAAATATGGTCCCATGACTAATTAAAGTCACACATATACAGACATCACGTAAGTATATATTCATTCTCTCTTAAATTAGCATATCTGTAATTAACATATTAAAAAGTAAGTTCTCCTGTGGCACTAACAGTTAATAACCAAAGATTAATATTTTATCCTTTTTTTCTCATGGGTTCAACCCAAAGTAACAGGTCTTCTGCTGTCTATATTCTGAGTCATTAAACTTTTGTCTAACGGTGGACTTGGATTGTGTTTTTTCATTGTTTTTCTCATGGTTTCAATTCCCATGTGGCACTGCTCAATCTTACTAGTGTATAAGTCCAAACAGCTTAATATTTCATGATTCACGCCATCTTTCCTCCTACCAACCATGATGATAACAAACACCAATGAAGCATTTCATTGTTTAACACTGGAACGTGTCAATAGGTTGAGCATCACACATGGCCAAATCTTACTACCATATTTCACTCCTTCTGTGCTTTTTGATGTAATCAGTGCCAGTGTGTCTGCTAAGCCATTGCTGTGCTTTCAATTACACAAATGCAGGTAGCAAGGCTGTGTGTCTTTGTGCACAAGCTGTTACATGTGAGATCTGAAATGGGCACCAATTCAGACACATATTTGTAGCCTGACTTCTGCAGACATGGCTGACAAAGGTAGGGATTGTGTTCCATTTAGAGCACAGAGATGGATTGTTGAGGAGTCCAGGATTTTGGTGTCAGTCCTTGTGAAGCACTACAGTTGGAGTCTGCTGCAGGGGTATTAACTGGGTCTCAGTAAAAGGCTGAGGTTTAGAATAGCTAGGAAGGAAGTCTCTACTGCAGCTGACATCCCACAAAATAGGGAGCAATGTCTTCACCACTACAGAGACATGAAGAGGCACAAGCAGGACCTCCTAAGGTGATGAAAGGATGAATTTATGATTGCAAACACCCCTCAGTTGTGCAAGCATACTAACCCATCACCTGTCTATGATATGGCATTAATTAACCAGGTAATGCAGTTATTATGCTTTCATATATTTTACTTTTCTCAATTATACAGCTGCAGAAGAGATAGCAGAAAATGGTGAGGTGCATCAGGAGAGATGAACTCACTTCAGAGAGGCATGGGTACATATGCATCAGGTCTGAATGCAAGGCAGAGAAGTATTTTCTGTCCATCACTCTACATTATCTTGAACAGGCATACCTGAACTTTTATATCATGCATACATGCCTGCTCCAATAGCTTTTGGTGATTGCATTAAGCAATGAGTACATCAGCTTAATTGTGTGTGGTTCAATACCCACAAATAGACATTAGATTGTTTTATAGGATAGTGTTCATAAGATATCTGTAATTCTACATCAAGAATTCAATATTTACAAATTCAGTTAATAACTTTGAAAATGTATATCTGATATGGTATAGTCAAATAAATGATTTTATTTTTCATATCATACCATTGTGATCGATTGATTTTATGACACATTAATGCCTTCCCATCATATCTGATGGGGAAATCTTGTTTGTTAATTACAGCTCCTGCATACGCAAGGATCTCTCAACTCACATTTAGCAGTGGTGCATAATTTATTTATTATTTATTTGACATTTGTTAACCGGGTTAGTCCAACTGAGCCAGAAGCCCATTTTCAGTGGAGATCAGAGGAGAAAAGCTTCAATACAATACAATGCAAATAATTCTGAACGTACATTTACGGTTAACAATGGAATACAAAAAAGGGTGATCACATAGTTCAGAACAGAATTAGTTAAAAAAGTCAAATAATAACATTGATAGTTGGGAACAAAAAGGTATGTAAAAATGATGTAACACTGAAAAATAGATACATAAATTATATACAGATGGTGTTACATGTTATGGAACATTATTAGTATAGATATTTACATAGAGTGTAGCTACAGATGAAGTACAGATGTTCTACAGTTTGTTATGACTTCAATTAGAGTGAAGTAGAGTCATGTGAGATAACAGCTGTAAAAAAAAAAAAGAGAAGAAATTGCATGAATGATAGAGAAAGTGAGTGGAGTTAAGTAGGGCCATGGCAGGGACAGGACCATGAATTAGAAAGGAAAATTTTTTGTTCTTTTGTGAAATTATTAATGTGTGTGATATTTCTTAAGTTAGAGGCCTGTGACACTGAGTATTTGTCCAAGAGTTTGCCAATGTTTTTGTTGGATTTGTAAATATCAGGGAGATGCTGTTCAGAGCTAAGGAGAGGAGGAGCTGGGTTATAGTAAGATACTAGAGAGGAGACAGAAGGGCAGGCAGTAGGTTTATTAAGTATGGATTGTGATGTGTAACTGTCTGTTGCAGAATTCGAACCATTGTAGTTTCTTTAGAACAAGGCGGTGGTGAGAGTCATGAGGTAGGTTAGAGGCAAATCTAGCAATATTATTTTAAGTTTGTTCAAGCTTAGTGATTAAAGTGGTTTGTAAGTTTGTAAGGATTGGAGCAGCATAAAGTAGGGAGGGTAGCAGGAAAGAAAGCCTGTGCCAGAGAACGTTTGGAATCAGGTGTAAGGAATTTTTTATTTTTTTGATCTTGCAGTTTCAAACTATTCCAGAACCAATTAAAAATGAACTAGGTGACTTACATATATTAGTTTCTAAATGGGCAAATCATTTAGCACAATATAAGAAGATGACAAGAAACAACTGAAAAAAAAGGAAAAATTTTAGCAAACAGTGATATTTTTAAAAAAAGTCTGATTGTGGTCTAGATTTTATCTTCAATTTTCAGTCCTAGAGGGTTTGCAATTCTAATGAGTGAGGAGAGGCTATTAAGCCAGGGGGATTGCTCAGATCCAAGGGAGTAGGTCCACGCTCGGTGTGCACGCCACCAGGATTATCACTAAAATTAACAAACATTGGTATGCAGAAATAAAAAATACAGAAACTGTAGAGGTTGGGAGGGCACAGTATATACAGTTAGGTTTGGTGAAGACAGAACGGAGCCAGTGTAGTTAGCCTTGCTAGGACATCCACTCTCCGTTGTGGTGTCTGGCACTTAGCTGGAGTTGAGGGCGGGCAGCAGTAAGAGTTGAGGCTTTCTAAAAATAATGAGGAACAAAAATATAATATTGTTAGAGGGGAAGAAAAAAAAATATATATAGGGAGTAGTAAAAGCAGTTTACAATAACTAAGAAATTACTAGTACATGTCAAGCAGGCATTAACTAGAATAGTGCAATTAAGGAGAGTACACATGCATGCTAAAATAATGACCAGAAGATTAATGCAATATAAAAGCACGCTAAAGAAAACCTAGTCTGTGTATCATAGAACAGCTATAGGAATGTTGTATTAAATATCTATCAGAATGAAAATGAACAGGAACCAGATTAGATTAAAGTATGAGATTCTAGGTAGCTTAGATAACAAACTGTAAACAATTCCATCTGACTGCATAAAAGTTCAGAAATTGGTTTGGTGGGTGCATAAATATCTGCAAAAGATATTTTGGAGGTCCAACTTCGTAACAAGTGTTGTCTTTTCCCATCTGCTTTTTCCAATTTAAACTGAATTCTTCAAGCAGTAATGCATTTACTGTAAGAGTGTCTAGCATCTGAGATAATTAAATGTTTATTATCCCTTTCATCCACCTCTACTGCTACTCTGTTGACCCTGACCAAACCAGCACCAGCTAATACAATGCACAGGTTGTATAAGACTTATCACTGCCAGCAATTGACACCCAAGCCTAAAGTCCATCCTTGAAAGAAACGAGTGTGCAGTTAAAGTAGAAATGTATGTGCAATCCAGTAAAGTTAATATAAGCCAAGTCTTACGGGTTGTACAGTATGATTATAGGGACAGCTGAGTTCCATGTACACTCACCTGAAGTAGGTAGCTGTACTGGTACATACTCTATACTAGAGGATATGGCTCTGTAGAACCGCAAACAACACCTACACCACTGGTATATACTACAGCCTGTAATAATGGGCAATCAGTTTAACAAGTCTTGTGTAGTCCAACATAACAGCCAATACATAGCTTGTTATCACTCCCCCACATTGAAACAGGGCAAACTATTTGCTTTCCTGTAATTTTCTGACTTCTCCCTCCTCCATTTCTTCCTTTACTGCTGTATCTTGTAGCTAACTCTTTAAATACTTACCCACACATGTCAATCTGTACTTAGTCTTCCCGGGCTTGTGTACTGGTCCATGTCATTCTCCTCTTCCCAGTCCCAGATTCTGTTTTATACTGTTCAACTCATACAGAGAACTTTCTCTGCTAACATTCCTACCTTATGCCATAGCCAAAGCTTACTGACTGCTTTTCTCAGCACACTTACTTTGCTAATTCAATGGTTGGGCCCTACTGTGTTTGCTCTCAGTATGCTCAGGCTCAATCCATTCTCCTACTGTACCCCCGTCCTGCACCAATACTCTGCATTTGAAATATCCCAACTCCACCCCTACACTTCTCCAAACTTGCCTCTGTGTCAAAACAATCAGAACATAACCCAATCACAGTTGCCCTACAGTTAGCATCTGTGACACATTTAATTAAAGTGCTGCTACCCAGCATGCCATATTAGAAGTTTTCCTGCCGTAACTATAACTACTCTTGTCCAGTAACATTTTACAGTGCAAACTAAAATCTTCAGTAAAATCTAATTAGATATTACACAAAATGACTCTGAGTCAAACCCTGCTAGTGTGCCTCCTCAGCATATTAGCACTCTTTACCAATTACCATACCTCCCGAAAAAATATAATTAATACTTCTACAAACCCACGCTCGTTATACCAACATTTACCAACTCTATCAATCACCATAGCACCCACACTGTACCAGCAAACCTTCTTGACTTTTTAAATTACTGGTATCTTAAATCTAAGCGTGTTACCATACAGAATCCAATAAAATCAAAACAAAAAAGGGCTACATACGTTCCTTCATAAAATTTCCACCCAAACAAATCAGTGAAGACATTTACCCAAAACCTGGCCCCACACAACAGCAAACCCCCCGACTAACAGCACAGTATTGTGAACCAGTTTCTTTTCCTTTCTCATCCTACAATTCCAGCCTTCTCCTTCTAAATATCAATCTTAGAAGCATATGCAATAAAATTCAGGGCATGCATGCTTGTACAGCCACGTACCCCCCAGATGTAATCATAGCTACAAAGGCTGAAAAAAGACATAAATGATGATGAAATTACCCTACATGGTTTTAATATAATTGGGCTTGACAGAACAAATAATTGGGCTAGTAGAATTGTCATCATGTATAATAATTCTCTAAACATAATCTAATATGCACAGGAGATACCACAGTTTAATAATGCAGAACGACTTTATAACACATCTCAAACTCAATAATAGGAAACACTTGTTTAGCAACCGTATATATCCCACCATGTAAAAATGTTACCACTGTGGAAAAATACCCTCTACTGGATATCTCACCATATTCAACATGAAACTATAATCCTAGAAGATCTAAATATAGACGGGTAGCTTATCAGTAGCACACCTCATGTGATTCCATAAATCTGTATGGATTTATACAGTTAATTACATCAATTACTAGAGTCCACAAAAGTGCTGGTAATCAATCAACTTTAGACTGGATTCTTACTAACAGACCCAAACAAAATGTGGGCAGCTGGTAGCCTTCCAGCCAGCCTAAGTGAAGCCTACTTTATGCTCTTGGAAGTTGCAATATCCAAGATAAACATAAAATTTACAACCAAGTTCATAGCTCCAAAACCTTTTATCAAATCCTTAAGAGAATATACTGGAAAATACTACAATCGATGCACCTAGATTGTTGCTGAATAGCATCAGCAGAGAGTCTACCTTAATCGTACTCCTTTTCTCCTTGACATGCATGCTGTGGTTGGCCTCAGGGGACATGCAATAGGCAGACTGTGCCAATCCACTTTCACACATCTGAATGGTACTCCCAGCAGTAAATAGCTCCACCCCTTTGGCTGAGCACATTACAATTGTCTTACTGGCCTCAGCAGGGAACCTGTTCTTATTCTTTGTGCCTTGTTGCATGTCACCTCCCCTCTAGGATGGACACACCCATTCTCACTGCCACTCAATCAGTCTCCTGAGCTGCTAATCAAACCTGGGTCAACTGAGCTGTAGTCAGGGCCTTGTCCCTCTATGCCTTAAGGGTGGCTTCAAAACGTAGATTGTTCACAAATAACAAAAATAGGAGGGGCACAAGTTCTGAGCCTTGGGGAACCCTGTCTTAAAAATCACATCTTGTGACATTATTTATTTATTTAACATTTATTTACCAGGAAAGTCCAACTAGGACAGAGTCCATTTTCAGCAGAGGCCCTGGGAGAAACACTCCTGTTGCATGTCTTTGGAATGTGGGAGGAAACTGGAGCACCCAGGGAAACCCATGTGAATGCAGGAAAGACTTGCAGACTCCACACAGAAAGCACCTCAGCCGAGAATTGAACCAGAGAACCTCTTGCTGTGAGGTGACAATGCTAACTGCTGCACAGGAAACTGGATCATCAAGATGAAACCCACGCAAATGTAGGGAGGACATGCAGACTCTGCACAGAAAGCACCCCACCCGAGAAATGAACTGGAGAACCTCTTGGTTTGAGGTGACACTAACTGCTGCACTGTTGCATCCCACTGTTGCACATGTTAAATCCTGAATGAGTCTTAAAAGACCAGTTATCAGACAGGATAAAAAACACTGTAGTACTTCTTCAATAAAGGCATAGGCAGATAACCTCCATAAAAATAGATTATGGTCCATAAATTCAAAGGTCCTTTTGAGGTCAAGGAGTAGGAGTCTAATAATAAGGCCTTTTTCCATACTGTCATGTATCTGAACAGTAATACTTACAGATACATTATTGTCCTAAAACCAGTCCTAAAGCATGCTGTTGTAAACGATGCACTTTTGGTTTTCATATTCAAGTACATATGTATAAATTACCCTTTTAAGGATTTTTCCTACAAGCACATTTTGGTTTTTTGGCCTGAAATCAATAACCTTTGATGGGCTACATTTTCTCTGAAATGGAATTAAATCCTTGCATGTTTAAAACTATAAGGGACAATGCCTGCTCCAATAAATAGGCTGAAAATGTGAGTAAGTTGCTTGGCAACACCAGTCCATTCTAGCATTGAGAATGACATACAGTGTATATCTAGTGCAGCACATTTGAATAAAGCAAGGATTTTTTTATTTGTTTCAGAAGATCAAGTACAATCCTGCAACTAATCTCTAAGAAATAAAACAAGCTGGGGGGAGGCCCTAGCTTCATAGGTTCATAGGTTGGTACTAGGCTATCGACACTAGGGCTTATACAAGCCTAGCTATACCAATTCCCTGGCTATTTTTTCCCACAGTATTTACTTCCCTGGACCCCTGTCTGGCAGGGCAACTGACATGATCCCTGGGGTGAATTTCCTATCTCCCATCCAATCATCAATGTTCCTTTTGAAGAGGGCCAAAGAGGCACTCTGTTTGACATGTATGGGCAGTCTTTTCCAGAATCTGGGGAGTCTGTGGGTCAGGAACCTAATCACTCCAGCACATTTTGTTCATTGTGATGACAAGGTTTAGATCCCTGGAGCATGTGTCTCTGAGGGATTGAGATTTCTTTAAGTGTAGCATGTCCAACAGCTCTGGGTTTGACATGGCCTTGTATGTTAAGCAGAGATTGCCTCTCAGTAGATGATATGCGACAGACTATAGGTGGAGTTTTTTTACACGGTCAGCATAGGGCATCTGCTTTAGGCCTGTGATTCTTTTAGTGAGGTATTTCTGCGGCCTTTCCAGTTGTTGCAGATGTCTTGAGAGGTACATACCAAATGTGGCATTGTATTCTATAATGGGTCTAATGAGGGATGAGTACAGTGGGGCAATGATCTCCTTTTTCTGGATGAAAAGCCCTTAGTGATGAGGTGTGCCACATGGAAGGATTTCCTGACTGTTGTGGTGAAGTGGTTATCAAAGGTGAGACCACTGTCCACCTGTGTCCCTAAGTCTCTTATCACACTTTTGGTGTTAAGTGTACTGCCACCTATGTGGTAATTCATGGGTACATGTTTTTTCCCAAAGGGGATAACTACACATTTCTTGGCATTGAGCTTGAACCCATGGCTCTGGCACCAAGCATCTGTTTCTGTAAGGCCTTTTTGTAGAATATCCACATCATTTGGGGATTCAGTAATGGCTCCCAGTTTGCAGTCATTTGCAAACTTTGTTAGCCAGAGTCCCTTAGTGTTGGCCTATACTTCAGAGAAGTAGATGCTAAACAAGAGAGGTCCCAGGACTAAACTCTGAGGTACTCCACTTGTTACTTGTCTGGAGCTGGATTTGGAGTCGACTACTTTTACAGTGTGGGTTCTGTCAGTAAGCCAGTTGGCAACCCATCGAGTGACGTAGGGATTAATGCCCAGCTTAGTAAGTTTGTCTATGATTCCAGAGTGGGGGATGGTGTCGAAGGCATTAGTGAGGTCCTGATAGGCTGTGTGGGCTGCCTTACCCTTGTCCAAGGCTCTGGAGACTGATTCAAAGAAGTCAGTCATGTTCAGGAGACAAGATCGCCCCTTCATGAACCCAAACTGCGTGGGGTCCAGTGTTTGAAGGTTGCCAATGTCTTTGTTTATAAGCTCCATGATAATACGTTCCATGGCCTTGCAGATCAGGCTCGTCAGACTGATGGGGCAGTATTTCTCGGTATCCAAGGTGGATCCCTCCTTGTGGAGTGGGATAACTGTAGCTGTGCACCACTCAGTGGGCACAAAGCCTGAGGTGAGGCTATGATTAAACATGACACTTAGGTGAGGTGCCAGTTCATTTTGTAGTTCATGTAGTACACAGCCTGGGATGTCGTCTGATCCCACGGAGGCTGTATTCTTAGTTTCGGAGAGTGCGTTTTTTACCTGTGTGGCCATTATTACTAGAATTTGGCAATCTTTTGGTATTGAGATGGGCCTTTTAGGGAGTGAGAGGGGGGTGAAGTTTGCACTGAATTGATTTGCCAGGATATTGGCAATATCCTTGGGATCAGTATATTTAATGCCATTCTGTTGTAGCTCAGAGCAGATCTGAGCATTGCCATTTAGATTCCTGACATAGCTATAGAATGCCTTGTGGTTGTCTTTGGAATCTTTGGCAAATTTATTTTCGTATTTCTTATAAAATCTATAAGTAGGGTCTGGGGAACTTACTCTTGGAAAGCCTATTAGCATGTCTTGTGAGGCTGTGGTAATGAGGTTCTTAAATTTTTGCAGCCAATTTTGATCAAGCACCTGTAGTTTTTAATGGATGGCAAGTCTGCAGCAAGATTTATGAATGTTGTGCTGAACATCTTTGGGTGACCAAAGTGAGTCCATTCTTTGGAATTAAGGTAAGTTAACTTGCAGTCAATAGTGGCTGACCTCTGTTCCTTCTTAGGTCTATGAATAATATTAAAGATTATTTAGAAAAATGTTAAATATAATAAAAATGCAATATATGTGACACTACTGATTTACTGTCAGGAAATAAAATATATCTTACTGCTAAAGTACTAGTATAGTGCCTTGTTTTATAATTCCATGATTTGGAATACTTCTACTCACAGAGATCCTCAGAAGTGTCTGTACACATTCACCTTACTCACAGTGGTTTTCTATTTATCCTATTTCATTTTTGTGCATTGGTTTGTCTCCCTTCAGTATTTTTGGATGAACATTGCTTATCCTTATCCAGTCACTAACCCACTGTGTTTAGAGCTCCCAGTTTCTAACACCATCACCAGCTTGGCAGCTTCCTCATCTCTCGAGTATTCACCTCGTTGGTGCTAACACTTTGGTTCAGGTTTTTGTAATCCATTCTACATCTCATCTGATACCAGGCCAGGTGTGCAGAATTATTTCCCAGTGGGGTAGAGCAAGCTGTCAGTTGTCCAAGATCCTGTAACTGCTTTAAGAAGTAGGCCTCCGCCTTCTCTTTCAGCAGTATTTGCACTAGTATCATCTTTCATCAGCCAACCAATATCTTATTTATAGTGTAATACTTTTGACAACTTCCACTATACAGTCTTGCTGCTAATTCCCTCTGCTCCCCACTCTTTCCACTGCTTCTTCATCCAGCCGTGACATTATATCATTACTTAGATGACACATTACTCCTTTTAGAGATGGAATTTTTAACTACTTTCAAAGTTTATATACATGCACATACCATTTAACAGATAAAAGCTACCTCTCATCCCTTCCCTTCTCTTTTTCTCCTAGGTAGGACCTGTCTTTCCAAAACAGGCCTGAGATAGTCTACTTTTTCCTTATATGCCTCCTTATGTGCTTACCATAGTACAGGCCTACTTTCACATACTATTTTAGGTAGCCTTTAAGTACCAGGAAACACTTCTGCCATATTATGCTAGTACATAATAGGGGATGTGTATTTTAAAAGATTCTCAATATCCTGCTTTAGTACTGTTAGCCACTTAACTGAACTAGGTCTGCATTACCTTCATTGATTATCTGTCACTGGGAAGGACATGCACAAGAAATTTGCATTTGTTACACATAACATAACAGAGAAAGGAGATGCAATGTTGGGACAGGAAATGCCAAATAATTAGAGGAATACTGAGCCTACAGGCATTTCATAAAGAAGGAGTATTCTTGATGCCTTGCATGAGGCATGCTCCAGTTAACTGAAACTGGGTTGTTTAGGGGACAGCTTATTTAGAAACTGCATATTCCTGGCCATCCAGAACGATGACAGGTCCTGTGACTACCTACTCTGCCAATTATAAACATCAGTCATTCTTCACTAGCGAGTAGTAAAGCCTGTCTTAGGCAGGGAGAATTGTCCCATCACAAACAAAAAGCCCAACATGTGGGGTTACATGGTACTTTTATTTTTCCATGTGAATAGTCTTTACTTGTTGACTAGATGTTGCATCAGTTGCTGCTACTGTGGTGGGGGTGGGGTTTCCTGTAATGCTTCTTTATGTTCCACCTCACTTTTCTCTCCTGCTCTTGCTGCTCTGGTGCATGGGACAGGGCCTAACAGCCATGTCATGAGGTAGACCAGCTTGTTTCCATGCATCCATTTTGTGCAGCATGACACAGACAGCAACCACTTTGCTAAATGTGTCAGAGGAGTATTGTAGTACCCCTGGGAGATGTGTCAAGGCAGCAGAATCATGCCTTCAGCATACCGTATGTTTTCTATGACAGTCTGTGTCTCAGCATGGGTGGTGTTGATTGACATTTCAGGTATAGTTTCACTATGATGAATGAGAGTCAATAGCCAGGGCTCCGGAGAGTATCTGTCACTTGAAACACAAATATTTTGGAGGCTATTAATGGCTACATGCACTGTTTATGTGTTAGCAAACAGTTATTTTCCACAGTAATCATTCAATTACCAACAAGATGACCTTTTCTCTAAACACAATGATAAAGGTCAAACATGTGCAAAATATGGCAATCGTGCTCTTCCAGGGTGCTGCATACACATTAGAGATGATGTCCCATGCATTACTGATTTACTTGGCAGTTCCTCTTTAGATACATCTGTGAGCTGGGACAGGTAACCATTATTGCCAAATGTGTGCAACCCATGGTATCCAGTAGCTCATGGAGATATGTAATGTTATTGAAGTCACAGATAGTGTTGGCTCTCTACTCTTTTGTCTTGGGGAATCATATATACTCTTCTACATGCAAAAGCATGATATTGAGAAGCCTGTTAATTATTCATGAGGCTTATACCTGCAATATGCCTAACATGTCCCCATTTTGTTATCAAAATGTCCTAGAAGCTAGGATGGTAAGTCCTGCACATGCCTTAGTTTCCCAAGAATAGGTACATTATATCTCCCTGTAAGTTCAGCATGTGAGTATTACATGCTTATCAGGTTCCTGGTTAGTTAAGAATGGTGATTCTAACACTGTCAGCCCAGTTAATTCTGATTCATCTATGGCATTATTTTCAAATTATATTTCCACCTTTATTTCATCACGATGATACTGTGGTTAATATAGATAATCAGGCTGCTTCTAATGCATTACAATAGCCTGCATTCAAATGTCATGAAATGGAATGTAGTTAGAAGGCAAGTCACTGGGCTTAGCAAATTAATTAGTGATGATGGCATTTTTTAAAAAGAAGCAGATATTTTAACTTCTTTATTTATTGCTAGAGGTTTTTTAAGGGTACATAACAAGGTAGCTAGAAATAGGTCAAATAAGTTTCAACCTGTTTTTACCATATGGTTATTAAGGTAAGCCTAAAGATAACAATGGTTTATTTCAACATTCTTACACCCTTCCTATTGGTATAGTTATGAACAGCATAAAGGCTATTGTTATTAATAATTGAAAACTTATCCAAGTTAATTATGATTTAATCAATATTATAGGTAAAGTTCCCACCTTTACATACAAAAAGTGTATTAATCTTTCTTGGTATTTTAATAATTTGTCGAATTGTATACCTATCAGTTGTTCTTGACCCTGTGGAACATATGGATGCTTATCATGTAAGCAGTGTCAGTTTCTATCTAACAATCAGCCTTTGTTATTAAGTATACAAGTAAAATAATAGAAGCTAAAAATAGATTTGTCTGTAAGTCTAAAAATGTTGTATATTTAGCCCACTGTGAAACATATGAAGCATATTATGTTGGTAATCCCAACAAATTATTGTCTGAAAGAATATATGAATATGTTTTGCCTATTAGAAATAAGGACATAAATACTGCTCTGGCTAAACATGCTCCTTCGTGCAATGTATTTAAGAAATTACTTTTTTTGTTTTAGACATTGCAAGATATAGATCATGGTGGTGATTTAAGTAGTATGTTGGAATGTAGAGAAGTCATATGGCAAATATTTTTATATGCTGACAGGTTCCCAGGTTTGTACAAATGTATTAACATTAAATGTTTTTTAAAAGCTCATTTAATTAGCTGATGATTTTATATATGTAATGACTCATGATTTTTAAGAATATATGTAAAAGTATACTGTTTCATTATATCACATTTTTAAGCATTGTTATTGGTTTGTGATGAGCATGTGATATTGCAGTTTTGTATTTAAATATTTAGTATTTTTGTAGTTGATGGTCTGATGAAGTTCTTGTATTACGTATTAAAGAACGAAAGCGCTTACCACACTACTTAGTTTCATTCTTTGCATCTGTTTTAGTGGTTTCCATTGCTTTGCAGGAGTCTACTGTATTTTCTTAGGTTACTGATTATGTTACGATATATACAGAAACAGCAGAGTCCTAACGACAGTGGGGGAAAAGGGGGTGGCTGCCCTCGGTGTAAGCTTTCATGGGCACAACTTCAGTTGCCAGCTGGTCATGAATGTAGTACTCATTGATATTCATTTAATGGGAGTGATATCACAAGCTTCTTAAATGAATTTTGACACTGCATATGTACATATAGAAGCTATATATGTTTTTGTTCTAATTGTCTGGAAGACTAGGGCACTGGTTTGGGAAACTGTCCAGGTTGCCAGATATCTACCCATGGTTCTGCGAAACAGTCAGTAATTTACTGGTCAATCAAGTTATGATATATAAAGCACAACCTAAATCCATCATCACTGACAAGGTCTGCACCAACGTGCCATGGATTAGCACCAGCTATTGTCAGAATGCTGCTGAGCACAGAGTGCTGCCACTCCTTTTTTTGAATGCAAATTATTCAATTCCCACATACTGCATATTTTTATACAGATGCACTGACAGGTATGCAAGGTTCTGAAAATACATTGCTTCATTTCCATATCATTCCTTCCTCATTTGGTTGTGCTGTTTCATTTACATCTCTTTATTCACTCATTTGCGTGTCATGCATAATGCACAGTGCAGGTATTACACTGCTGCATGCAGCAGCACAATTAGGATGGGGAGAAGGGAGCAGCAAGTCCTGGTGCAAAGTAATGGGGGGATGCAGTTGTCAGATGCTGATCAGTCTTCAGTGCAATGCATTATGCCAATATTACATTTATAGTCAGAACCAAAGCACTTAGTGCCCCATGAGTAGCATAAACTGCAGACCTGGCAACTGCTGCTGCTGTCCCAACAGCAGGCACTTCAGCTTGTGTAGGCAAAGAAAAAGAGAAAAAAAATACAGCATATTAGTACACGTGCAGCAAGAACAGAAAAACATTATTCTCTTGGCTGCACCAAGTAGTAGCCCTGCTGAAACCAGCAGCTAAAGAAACCATGTCCTCTCAGCAGGTCAGAATGAGGAGAAAAATGGAAGCTGCATGTGCATAGCTGCACATTATCTGCAGCAGCACTTCATGATGGAAAGTATTACTAGGGTAGATATGCAGAGCTATAAGTTCTAGGTGTCTATGACCTCATGGCCCAGGAACTGGCAGGGACAAGTGTGCGAGCACTGAGTGTGGCTGATAAAACATTATATATTAGTAGTGATTTAGAAACTGTCACACTAAATCACCTCATTAGCATAATCACTGCACTATGAGGCCAATTTTAGGACAATAAAAAGTTCAGTTGCCCTGTTGTGTCGACCACGTTACAACAAGCAACTTGAGTATAGGAAAACAGTGGATAACAGTTTGTATTGCTATACAGGCATACTGACAGCATACAAGATAGTTGGTAATGGACCTGAGGACTGCAGATTATACTTCAGAAACACCACAAAGTTCAAAGGAATGATGTCCCATTGAAGGCGAACAGCTGAGGTACCAGGACGGAAAGAATAAAGATGGACATTAGCTACTTCTGTGTCTTCCTTTGAACTTTGTGGTGTTTCTGAAGTATTTGAGGTTTGCTCTCCAGAGGTGTATTGTTTCTGAAGACTGCAGATTATACTGTGGGTGCATGGAAACAATGTGGACGGTGGAGTAATTAGGGTACAATAGTACTAGTGTATGACAAGTTACTGTCCTTACATGTGGGGGGATGGGCATATCACCCTGACAAGGAACAGACTACAAAGGCAGGCCAGGGTAATGTCCTGCTAGGGGAGGTGGGGAGATTCGGTATGACAAGAAACAGAGACAGTTGGAGGACAGGGTACTGTTCTGTTTTGGGGTAGCTCATCCTGACAGAGAATAGAGCAAAAGGGCAGGACAGAGTAATGTGTTGCCATGGAGGAGAGGATTACAGTGTATCACCTACATGGGTCTATATTATAACATCGAATTCTGCAAAGATTGAATGTTATAATATTGAACTCTACACACCGAAATCCAAAAACATCGAACAGTCAGAACAGCAAATTTTTTCCGAGGGAAAAAATTTGCTATTCTGAGAAACATGCACACAACACAAACACACACAAAAAACAGCAATCCACACACATACACTTAAAATCCTACACCTAAACCTAAACTAAACTTTACATACACTACTAGCTATCCACTTACCTTAACCCAACCCTAACCCTAAGGTCCGTCACTATCGCACACTCACCTCACCCGCACCCTAACCCTAACTCACCTAACCAGCCCCCTAACCCTAACCTACACACAACTGCACACTTACCTGACCTGCGCCCTAACCCTAACTCACCTAACCCACCCCTAACCCTAACCTACACACAATCGCACACTTACCTGAACCTGACCCGTAACGTTCCAACATGTCGAACGCTGAAAACAGGGAAGCCACAGCAATGGCCCACCAAATTCTTTCCCTGGGAAAGAATTCGGTGTCCTGCACCTTCGCTGTTTTCAGCGTTCAACATTATGGAGTCAATATTATAACATTTGATCTTTGTAGAATTCGATGTTATAATATAGACCCCACCTACACACATACTACAAACTATGCTACAAGGAAATGAGGCATCCTGTAAAAGCTCACACCATGTGTTGTCAGCATAGTGCTGCAAGATGGTATGCTGTGTATTATCAGGTAATGGTCTACCAAAGGAGGTGGACCACTAATACAGAAGGATCTCACAGAAAGAGAAGTGTTCTTGGTAACCTTGTACAAGGTTGTGGCTTGGATGTGTGAGCTGGACTGGTGACACATACCTGAGTGTTTATAGGACATGCACTAGATTAGTTCTATCATGTTTACTGACAAACACGCACACACACACACACACACACACACACACACACACACACACGCACATGTGCACACACGCACACACGCACACACACACACACACACACACACACACACACACACACACACACACACACACACATACACACACACGTGAAGTGTCTTTATGTGTTCATGGCTGACCGACTTTAGGTAAACATGTGCTTCATTGAACAGGAAAAAAGCCAGTATGTGGAATCAAAAATCAGTTGATCATGCATACTGGCTTTTTTTGTGTGTGCTAGATCATGATACAGTGGGGATCAGGGAATTTGCCCTTTCCACAGTGTAGTGCAACCTTGGAATGGTATATATATATATATATATATATATATATATATATATATATATATATATATTTAGCAGCTCCTCACGGGGAGTCCAGGGGGGCTTTTTCCTGTAAAAAGTCTTGCTTAAAGTACATTTTTTGATGAGGTGGTGATTGAGCATTTGTGCTCAATCACTTGCGGTACAATATTGTGTATTTTCGATATAAAGACATGCACCCTTGTCCATATACTATGAAAACAGTAATCACTACCACAGATTTACCTTGATGAAATGGTTAAGGAAATTATAGAACCTTTAACCAAATATTAGCTGTTACCTCCAATGATGAACCAAAGAAACAACAAAAAAATGATGGAATCCAAACACATCATGAGTACTTTACACAAAATTTAATAAATCAAGTTTAGCACTTTCATATTGAATTGTTTTAAGACTTCATTAGAACTCAAAAAAAAAACTCATTTAAAACACTTATGATGTGACCTCACAAATTATGTGTATACACCAATAACCACAATTCATTAATTAAAAGTATCCTACAATATGTATGTTAAGAATGTATAAAATCATGTAAATATGTATAGACAGACATATATATATATATAGCACTCGCACTGCTGAACCTGTCATCAAGCCTAAATGCAAAATTCTTGATGTATACAAATATATAGATTGTATACAGTTAACACCTGCATATAAAAATGTATGCATAATATATAAACTCAAACTGTTGTTTATAGTTTTAAAGTTTGTATCTTTAATACATTTACAATTTGAAATTAAATCGAGACCTGATTCTTTAGAAGCATTTAGTTGCAATTGTCAGTGTAATTCTTTGACTCCTATTAAAGTTTTTCAAGCCTCTGGTCTGCCGCACAAGCAGAGTGATATGCCATATAGAGACCTGGATCAAACGTGCCTTCTAAGGGCAGTGGTATCCCAATCAGCAACCAGTAATATACATTTATAAGGATACTGGTAAATGCCCACTGTGACCATGCAACAGAATGCATGAAGCACAGTCACAGGCCAGCTTTATGCAGATGGTCTCAGTCTAGCTGCCTCCATCCGTAGGAATGAATACTCTTAGGGTTATGGCTGATACCATTTGGATGTCTGCTGGTCAACCACTCTGGGTCCTCAATTCTATACCATCCCTATCCTCTGTTAATTTACTGGGTGTAACATCTATTTGTGGCCATCCTCGATGTCATGGATGCTATCTACTGATTACCTTCCCATATGGGGGCCACAGCAGGGATTTTGTACAGACACCCAGAAGGTACACCATCCCTTGGGCAGGATACATCCAGCCTGATACTGCAGGGACACTCTGTATACTTGGCTAGCATCCCTGACAAAGGATGATGTGCTCTCACTCAAGCTACTACATGTACACAGATCTACAACATCCACTTCCCATAAGCCTTACACTTTCGGTAGTACTGCTGTCAACTGTTACAATGCTGTACCCCGCCTGTGCATGTAATGATGACTATGACCTCCCCACCCCTCTGGCCTGTGCAATGATGTATAGAGCACAGTGTTGCTAGTCAATGGACTGTGATACATAACTTGTTTTTTTTTTGTATGTATGCATGCATAAATCCGTTTTGTTCTGTTTTGCCCTTGTTATGATCCATAGTGACATGACATCCCTATTCTTCACCACCTCATACCAAACTATTCATACCTACAATATTCCAGACCAGGAAAAAAACCTGGGGGAGGAGCATTAATTCTTTTCAAAGACAACCTTAACCCCATAATTGTTGCACAACCTAACAGCAATTCAGAATCAGATCCTAATGGGATCCTTTTAAAATTTCCAACAAACAACCAAAAAAAACCCTTGTTATAGCCAGTATATACCTACATCCACCAACCTCACTACCAAAATTCAATAACTTCATCCAACAAATATATACCAAAGGTCCTGAAAACTGTAACCTAATCATTGTTGGAGACTTCAGCCTTAATTACTTAGGACCAAAAGCCACTGATATGTCAGAACTCCTGGCCAGTCTAAATCTTACCCAAATAAACATTCTAGCCACTAGGCCAAACCTCCTATCCAATGTTCACTCCTTACTAGATATTGTGATAACTAATAATACTACAGTGGTATCTAACCTCACCAAACATGATCTCTTCTTCAGTAATCACTGTCTCATAACTTCTCAGTACATAATCTAATACTAAAATATAAACCCAAACTTATCAACATTTAGAGTTACCACCTTTCATTGTGGCAAAAAAACGGACAAAGGCCACACCTCTAGTGCCTCCCATGACACTACCCATCTCCTCCCATCTCCCTGCCCACTTATACCTGTTTTGTGACATCATCACCAGGTAACACGAGGAGGAATGCCCTCTTTTTCCATCTAAGGTCCTTTTTTCTGCCGATTTACTATGCTTTTCTGTAAAAAAAAGCATAGTAAATCTGCAATTTTAACAAACGCTGATAGTCTGTTTCTTTTTCTAAGCAAAATACCAGAGTTTGTACTGTGCTTTCTGGACTACCAGACAATTGGTTTGATTTTCAGATATTCTGGAAAGAAAAGTGAACAGGTGACAAAGCTATCAACTTCAGACCTAAAACCATTCAGAATATTACTAATCTTAAGAACCACCTTGCTACCCTTGATTAGTCTCACTTACCTGCATAAAAGACCATAAAGAAGCAGCTAACAACCTTACCAATTCCCTAATGCACTTGTAAAACAAATTATTTCCCTTAATACAAAGGGTACTTCGACCTCATACAACAGCACTGGGCATCTAAGGAACTCAAACATCTCAAATTATGTGATGAAGCATGGCATAACTTACTACTTAAAAATTAACTGAAATAGGCATTAGTGATTATGGAAACCTTGATTTGTAGACTTCTTCACCAACAGATTCTTCAAGATGAAAGTAGGCATCACCACCTCTGAAACAGCTCCTATTATAAAAGGAGGCCCCCAAGGTTCCACTTTAGCCCCTCTGCACTTTCCCATATTTATCAACAAACTCCCATCTGATCACCCTCCGATACCTCTAATTCTTTATGTAGATGATGTGGTCATCTACAGGTCAAATAACTCCCACCCTGTTATACAAACTCAGCTCCAAGATTACCTCCAAACCCTCAAACAGTGGCTAATAGGCCAGAAATCTATACTCAAGCCATCAAAAACAAATGACATGCTATTTGGAACAACCAAAAATTAGCTAAAGCACACAGTTTCCTTAATATTAAAGATGTTAACAATACAACCATACAAACTACCACATCCTTCAAATACCCTGACATTTGGGTAGATCAATCGCTTAACTTTCAGCTACATCTTCATAACACACACAAAAAGATCAACACATTACTGTTCTGTGTGAGTAAGCTACCACCTCCTCTGTCCAAGCCAGCCAAAGCTGCCATAGGCAAATGCATACTCTTAGCCCAGTTTGAATATGGACTACCCATTATAGCCGCAGCCTCAAAGAAAAATGCCACCACCTTACATAGCATCTCCAATAAACTCTGCCGGTTCATTACTAACTCTCCCATTAATGAACACCACTGTCTAACTCTTTCCAAACCTAAATGGCTCCCAGTACATTTGAGAACCAATTTCCTACTAGGGTCACTAATTCACAAAGCCTTTCCTCCTTCATCATTGCCCACTCTCACTCAAACATTTCAGCAAAACTCCCACATACAGTCTCAAGGATATCTCTGAATCGCAACCCACTGTACTAATTCCAAAAAGTAAACACTATTGCACTGACCATGCATTCTCCATCCTAGCACCTTAACTATGGAAATCCATTCCTCTCTTAATCAGAGATGTCCAGAAGTGCTCTGACTTCAGAAAACAACTCAAGCAACACCTCTTTACCCAAGCAAAGTGCAACTGCACTCTGTCAGATCACATTACACAAACCCTGCAGCTCTCTCAGACACCTGTTTATCTCTATTTCATCCTTCCTTATCTCATCTTGCCACCCACTTTGCTTACCGCCTCTCATTCATCCTACTTCCCTCTTCTCCTTGCATCTCTCTCACACTTCTTCTTTCTACTCCTCTTCCCTCTGCATGGTTTTAGTATAATGATATGTCATATAATACCGTGTGGCTTTTTACTCCTCATCACTCTTTTAGTGTGTTTTATTTATGGGTGGGTAGATCATGTGACTATTACATTATTTAAGGCGGGCTTTTTAAATGTTTTATTATCTGATGAAGTCCTAACTTATTCAGATGAAAGCACTTATCTTTGTTTTATAAAAGTTATTAAATTAAATGTATTGTGTGTGTATCATGCCTTGGGTGTTTTTTTTTTTTTTTTGTGGAATCATGACAACTGTCCTCTGTGAGATGCTGAAAAGTCTCCATATCAGGAACAGTTAATGCTATACAAACCTTCTTGTCCACTGTGATGGGAATTCCACTCATCCTTCTTAATTCATGTGTGGATGGCACATGTCTACTAACTCCCATATGGTGTCTCTATACACATGGTATTGGTCAACAGTATCCTGGTCATGAAGGTGATGGTATGTCATCAGTTGACAGAACCATCTGCAATACAAAGGGTGATGGATATCAAAATCAATAATGTAGATTCTGAAAATGGCTAATAACTTTGCTAATATTGCCCCTACACCTAATGTCATAGCAAGACTGATTCTCCTGTACTTTGGAAAATCCTGGAATTTGCTACAGATAATCAATGCACCTCTTCAAGCTAACTTTATACATTCCTGAATGGCTCTGTCGTGTTTGGTATTAACATTTGCATATATGGTGGGGCTTCATTGGCGTGTTAACAATCATTTACTTTCCATTATACAGTCATTTACATATTATGCAGACAACAGTATTTCTTCTGCAGTGCAGAAGTGCTGCATCTTGTTAATCTTCATTCATTCCTTACTGATGGATGTTCGTTCCGTCCTTGGAACCAAGTTGGCCTTATAACAAGCTTGTGTCAGCCAAAAAACTCTCGACCTAAGATATTACTCACAATGCCCTTCTCCCAGTCGCCCCAGATCTCATTTGCTGCATTGCCATAAAGCCATGACAAGCCAGCTCTCAGCTAAGTAATTTGAAAATTTTCAATTTACTTGCTGTATTCTCTAATATTTTTCATCTCTATTTTATCAGTAATTTACCCACTCTCTTACTGTTGTCTGTTGTTGTTACTGGTTTTCTTACCATTCTAGGTAGTCTTTAAGTACCATCGTTGGTATTTTCCTTTTCTCTTCTTTTCTCCTTCTTTCTTTCTAAAAAAAAAAATCCTTCCTCTCTGGGTTTTGTTTTTAGTGTGATAGCTGGGTAATTTCCTTAGAATCATGTCAGAAAAGAAGGGAGCTTCTGGCTTCAAGCAATGCGACCAGTGTGGCCGCAAAATGCCAAATTCAGGCACTCATGACTCTTGTGTCTACTGTCTGGGTGTTCTTAACCTGTCCCTTCAACCACCTTACTCTATCTGTAAAGGGTTTAGCTCCCGAACCCTTAATGAAAGAAAAAACAAATTGATCTTGAAGGATCTTCTTAAGACACCCTTCTCAGGGGCTATTTCTGGGTCAGAGGGCTCATCCCCTCCCAGTAGAGAACAGAGGAAAAGATCACATTTGGTTTCTTCATCACTTTTGGGCGACAAAAAGACAAAAAATCTCCAAATTGACTGCTTCATCAGGAAGGAAATTGACTTCCATGGCACCGTCTGTTATGGTACTGACCACAGAGCCATCTTCAAAATCTGTCTTCTGCGCCAGCCATGGCACCAAGTGTGTCTACAACACCAACCATACTAAAATTTGCTCTTTCTGATTCAGTTCCATCTTCACTTACTTTAACCCCAGCACCATCAACAGCACTGTCTATAATTGTGGCATCGAGCTTGCCTCTATTATCTGTTCCAGGAGTATCTGTACCAGACATGCCCTCCATGCATGTCTCCACAGAGACTTTGGTGCCAATGGACCACACTGCTCAGACCCAATATTCACCCATGGTGGATCCCTTCCTCAGGCAGCAATTTAGCTCTTTCCTGGAATGACCTGACTCCCCATCGGGATAGCCACATGATCCACCAGGAGCCTCTCGGAATTGGATTTGGTGAATCTTGTGGATCAGCTGCTGATGGCAAGGGGGATTACAACACCTTCCAAAACCCCCCTCTCTTCAGGGGTTGGGGGTTTTCACTCCAGACTCCAGCATACTCTCCTCCTTTGACCTCTGTGCAGGTATTGAAGCCCCTGGAACCGATGCCCTTATCAGTCATTGCTTCTGTTCCTCTGGTGGACCTCACCATGGTTCCAGAGCTGACCCTGTGGCCTTTGGTTCAATCAGAACTGTGCATCTCTCAGGATTGTGACTAAACTGTAGGCACTGTGGTTCCTAGCATGATGCCGATTTTTCCCACGGTGCCATCTATGGTCCCGGGAGTCTTCACGGTTCCTAGTTCCTCTTGATACTCCATCCTTGGGAGCTGGCCCATTGGAATGGGGTATGACTCTGGTTCCAAATTCATCCTTCTCGGTTCTGGGCTCCCATCCCTCTTTGGGCGGTCCAGCTTTCCAGGCAATGGAGAGGACCCTTGCCTCCGCAGGCAAACCATTGGTGTCAGAGTTATGTTCTCCCTCTGAGCTGCAGCTGACACAAAGCACCTCTTTGGGACATCGAGTGGAAGAGCCTCAGGATACCTTACCTCAGGATGCCCCTTCTTCAGAGTCCTCTTCAGAAGAGGTATCGTGCAAGAGGACGTGCAAGAGGAGGCACATGGACTCCCTTGAGGAGTATCTCACTGAGGACACAGACTACGATGAAGAGGAGGAGTCCCCACAGTCATCCCCTGAAAATGTCTCTTTTGGAGGCATCCTTGAGATACTTAAACAGAGGGGTGATTGGAAGCCCACAAACCTCTCCTCAGAGGAGTCCGTCTTCCTCCAGGCTTTTCGTGCTCAACCTTCTACTTCCTGACTGACCTCACCTGCAGATGAGAGTCCTGATACTATTGAACCAATCCCATGGAGACCAGACAAGATTCTATCCCCTCCTGAACAGAACCTTCACTGGTCCAAGGATCTTCCAGTAGACACAATGGTGGTGACAGCTGCCACAAAAAAAGAGGCTTGCCGAGGAAAGCCAGAATGTCCACCCCCCCCCAAACAGGGAGTCTCGGGCAGTGGACAGATTAGGGAAGCAAGTCTTTGCGTCATTGACCTTTGCTGTTAGGTCTTTGAATTATCTGGCACACTTCACCAGGCTTCAGAGACACCTAATCCCCAAACACTCCCGAAACCTTAGCAGGAGCAGTCTCTGATGAGGTATGTGATAAGGTTCACAAAAACACAAAAAGGCGAGCAGGAGCACAAATGGAGACAGCTTTATAATAAAAAATGGTTTTAATTAATCCAGATAAAATGTTAGCGCTTTCGGCCGAACCAATGTTCAGCCTTCATCAGACAAACAGCGGAATGCTCAGTATCCAAACCTTATATATTGTTAACATATAATAATACCAATCAAAGACAAGTGCATTTATTTAATGAATGCACTTGTCTTTGATTGGTATTATTATATGTTAACAATATATAAGGTTTGGATACTGAGCATTCCGCTGTTTGTCTGATGAAGGCTGAACATTGTTCGCTAACATTTTATCTGGATTAATTAAAACCATTTTTTATTATAAAGCTGTCTCCATTTGTGCTCCTGCTCGCCTTTTTGTGTTTTTGTGGAGTTTATTAGTCTATTTGTGAAGGTATGTGATAAGGTTGCCTTGCAGCTTGCTACCCTGGAATCAATATCCAAGTCCTCCATGCATTTGATCTCCCACACCAACGAAGGAGCAGCTAGAGCTGCAGGTTCAGGTGTTGTCATGAGACATGATACCTGGATGCACTTTAGTGACTTTGCAGATCCCTTTAAGTCTTCCTTTTTGAACGGTCCAGTGGAAGCTTCTTCCCTTTTCGGCCCAAAAGTGAAAGACACATTGGCCAGGTGTGAGAAGGGCAGTAAGACCCTGTCTGCCATGGGCATACATTTTTCCACCCCTCAGCATCCCTACTCTATGAACCAGAGGAGCAGAAAGATGGCACAAGAAATCACTGGGTTCTTTCCATGACACATGTGGCAAGTATACTCCCCGGGCAGAGAGGGTAACTCATCCAGAAGGTGCCCCTATAGGGGCAGAGAAGGTCTACATAACCAGGAGCCCAGAGATTCAGCAGTCTGGGGATGTTTCTCCTTGTATCATTCTGCCTGGCTATCAATAACATCTGATTTATGGGTGCAACAGATCATAACTAGAGAATATCACGTCTCGTTCAACCTTTACCCAAAGTCACCAAGATGAATTCCCGACATTCCACCCAGTGAAAGGGAAACAGCAGCACATGAAATTCAAAAGCTGCTTCAAAAATGAATCATCCAAACAGTCCCACCAGACCAGATAGGATCCGGATTCTACTCAAGATTCTTTTTAGTGCTAAAAAACAGGTGACTGGAGACTAATTCTGGATCTCAGCATCCTGAACAAATTTGTCAAACAAGAAAAATTCCAGATGGTCATGGTTCAGTCTATCCTTCTTCTTTTGGAAAAAGACAATTGGATGTACTCAATAGATCTTCAGGATGTGTAGTACCACATAAAAATGGACAAACGCTCCAGAAGATTTCTTCACTTCTGGCTAGAAGGCAATCATTTTCAATTCCGCGTGCTGCCCTTTGGACTCTCTACAGCCCACACTGTGTTCACCAAGTGCATGGCAGTGGTAACAGCTCACTTGAGACTACAAGGATTCTGGGTGTTTCCATATCTAGATGATTGTATCCTCACCGCCCCCCACCAAGCGTCTACTGGAGATAGCTCTAAACTACATTCTCAAACTACCAAAATTCCTGGGAATCTCTATAAAATGGGGAAAATGCAATTTGATTCCCTCTCAAACCTTGGAGTTTATAGGAGCAAATTTCCATACACACGGTTGCCTAGTCTATCTTCTGGACCACAGATTATACAGGATAAGATCCCAAATCCGAGTGATACTCTGTCAAAATCTAACTTCAGCTTGGGAAGTTCTTTAACTCCTGGGTTCCATTGCACCCTCAATGACCATAGTGCCCCTAGCAAAGCGTCACATGAGAATTCTCCAATGGCTTCTCCTAACTCAGTGGTACCACTTGCACCATCCCTTGTCTTGTCAAATAAGGATAACTCAATGATGCAAACAGGATTTAATGTGGTAGATAAAGCCAGATGAAAATCTATGGAGTTGCCCATTTTGCCCACAACAGCCCAGGGCCACAGCGACCATGGATGCTTCCCTGATAGAGTGGGGGTCTTTACCAGGGGAAGACAGTCCATGGTACTTGGTCAGACTTAGAGGCCAACCTGCATATCAATGTCCTTGAACTGGGGGCAGTGCTTCTGGCATTGCAAGCATTTCAATCCATCCTTCCATCAGGGACAATTGCTGTTCAATCAGACAACATGTAAGTAGTCTTGTATTTCAACAAACAAGGGGGAACCAAGTCCTACCCATTGTGTCAAGAGGCCATGAGAATTTGGCAATGGGCAGTAGCTTTCTGATTACAATGCATATTCCCAGGAGTTCCAACGTGATTGCAGACAAACTGAGCAGATGTATCTTACTGTCGCATGAGTGGTCCCTCAATCCAATTATTGCAGTGAAGATCTTCAGCTACTGGAACCTTGCTGCAACCAATTCGCCTCTTCAGTAAATCACAAATGCAGCAGCTACATTGCCCCAAACCCCCTGCAGGAGGAGTCCCTGAGGGATGATCTGATACATGATTGGCCCATGGGACTTCTGTATGCTTTCCCTCCCTTTCCCCTGATCCCTCAACTGCTAAAGAAAGCCCTTTGTCTGAGAAGCAGGATAATCTTCATTGGACCTTACTGGCCATGACAAATTTGGTTTCCCTTCCACAGCAAATTTGGTTTCCCTTCCTCTGGCCTCACTTAGTAGATCAAGCATGGATTCTGGATCGAACTCCAGAATTGATCTCGCACCCACAAGGGCTGACTCACCCAAACATATCCAGTCTCAAGCTGACAGCTTGGTTTCTCCACTTCTGGTAATCGGCAGGCAGAATAACCTTACCTCCCCAGTACATAATAGCATTCTGTCTTCACATAAACCCTCCACCAGAAAAATCTATCTCAGCAAGTAGAAAAGGTTCTTTATCTGGTCATGAAAAAAAACAGCTAGACCCCTCTACAGCCCCTGTTACTGTAGTTTTGGATTACCTTTTAAGTCTTCTTCATTCAGAATCAGCAGCTTTGACCATTCGAGTGCACCTAGCTGCTATCTCTAATTTCCATAATGGATTGCAAGACTCATCGCTAATCTCCCATCGTCCCTGCAAAACTTTCTTAAAAGGGGTTTCGCATATCAGACCACCTTTCAGGGAACTCATCGAACCTTGGAATTTAACGCTAGTACTACAATCCCTGACACAACTGCCTTTCGAACCTGCTTCCACTTGCGACTTAAAGTTCCTGTCCTGGAAATCACTATTTTTGGTAGCTCTAACTTCAGCCAGACACATTTCTGAGCTTCAGGCCTTGTGTATTAAACGCCCTTATATGGGATTTCATAAGGACAGAGTATCGCTCCGGACTAACTCTTCCTTCCTGCCCAAAGTTATCTCAGAATTGACAGTTAACCAAACAACTGACCTGCCAGTCTTTTTTCCCCAACTACTCAAACAAAGGTGAATATTGCCTTCATTTGCTGGATGTGTATAGGCAATTACATTTTTACCTGGGCAGAACTAAGTCAATACATAAAACAGAATAGCCTTTTGTGTCCTATTCAGGCCCAAAATTGGGAAATCCTGTCTCAAAAGTAACCTTGTCCAAGTGGTTAAAAAACTGCATATCCTTAATTTACCAACAAAATAATGTCTCTCTACTGTGCAAAGTCAGAGCACACTCCACCAGGTCAGCAGCAACTTCTGTTGCTTTTCATGCAAGGGCTTCATTGGATGATATTTGTGCAGCTGCAACTTGGGCTACCCATCATACCTTTATCACGCATTACAAACTGGATTTGGTCTCCAGGGAGAGAGCATCCTTTGGTTCAATGGTACTCAGGAACATCCTTCCATAAGGGCCTCCCAGGACTAAGGGTAGCTAAAGACTCGGTCAGTAAAGAATGAATGAAGATTAACAACATCAGATAAAGAAGTTATGTTCTTACCATAACATTCCATCTGTGTTGTTCATCTTCATTCATTAATTACATCCCACCCACCTTCCCCCTCCAGAGGCTCCTGGAGGATCGGATTGTGCCATATTCCTACTGTAGGGTTTCTGCTCAAAAAAAGCCTCTGCTTTACTTATTATGGGCAAACTCGATCTGAGGTAACTGGAATAAGGGCATTTTGGGTAACAACTTAGCTCAAGAGTTTTTTGGCTGGCGCAAGCTTGTTATAAGACTGACTCAGTTCTGAGGATGGAACCGACACCCATCAGTAATGAATGAATGAAGATGAACAACACAGATGGAATGTTATGGTAAGATCATAACTTCTTTTTATGTCTCTAAAGTTACCCCTCAATGTTAATTACCACTTATTGTGGTATGTCACATACCACAGTGCACTCATTTTTTTCTGCATACCCCTTATGTTTCATTATTTTTAGTAGTGTGCAAAATATTTGAAATTTACTGAGACGTCTGACTGCATTGCCATCAATATCATCTGTAAGCAAGATGGGTATTTCTATTCATCCTGTATGTATATAATCTATTCATATGTTCTAATGTGTTTGCATATACTATGCTATTTTTGTTTATAAGTTTAAAATTAATGACATTTAACTTGCAAAAATCTATGTGCTATTACAAATTTCTTGAAAGGGGAATTGTTTTACCGAATATACTAATATATGTGCTGTTGTAGTTCTTAGGACCATAGAAGGTTACTAGGCTATTAACCCGGAGGTCATTTCAGGCCTAGCCTTTTCATTCCAATGTAATATCATAGATACTCTAGTCAATACCCAGGATTGTATTTACTAATGACTGGCCATGTCCAGGAAGGTTGTGGGCGCTAACCCTGATAAGAATTTATGACGCCCCATCCACTCATCTTGGCTCCTTTTGAACAGTGTCATAGAGGTGCTCTGCTTCACAGGAATTGTCAGCCTATTCCAAAGATGCAGCAGTCACTGGGAGACAAATCTGTCCCTCCACCATATCCTATTCAAGTTGCAGGCCATATTTAGGTCCCTAGAATGGGTAGCTCTAGTCCTGTTTGATTTACAGATGTGCAGCAAATTCATTAATTTGGGTCAGAGATTGCTCTGTAAGCCAGGAATAAGTCTCCCCTAAGAAGTCTATATGATACTGAGTATAATGACAGGGACTTTAGTCAGTCTGTGTAAGGCATGTGCTGGAGTCACTTGATCTTCTTAGATAGAAACCTCTGAGATCTCTCCAGTTGCTGCAGGTGCTTTGTACAGTACATGCCAAAAGGGGTGTTATACTCAATTATGGGCTTGATTAGTGACGAGTATAGAGGGGTTATAACCTCCTTTGGTCTAGAGGCGATGCCTTTGCTAATCAAGTTTGCTACGTAGAAAGCATTCCTTACTACAGTAGATACATGGTGGCCAAAGTTAACATCGCAGTCTACTTGTGATCCCAGACCTCTTACCACTTCATAGGGTACATAGGGTATTGTTGCTAATTTGACAGTGTAAAGGGACATTATTTTTGCTGAAGGGAATGATGATGCATTTCTTTGCATTCAGTTTTAGACTGTGACTAAGACACCAGCCATTGGTCTGCGGAAGACCCTCCTGAAGTATACTGACATCATTTGGGGATTCAATAATTGCAACCAGTTTGTAGTCATCCACAAACTTGGTCAGCCACAGCCCCTTAGTTTTGGCCTGAACTTCTGAGAAGTATATATCAAACAGTAAGAGGTCAGCACCACTGATGACAGGTCTGCTGGCTGATGTGGAGTCACCCACTTTGACAGTGTGTGACAGGTTTGTGAGCCAGTAGGCAACTATAAAGCATTTTATAAAATATGTTAAGTAACGGAATATGAACTGAAAACAGAATTCTGTTGCTATTTGTGTTTGAGTAAAATCTCCATTCTGAGGTATGTTTAATTAAAATTCAACAGCTTCTTGATCTTGTCTTTGACTCTCTTCAAAGTGTATACAGAACTACGACAGACCGTTTGTGAACCTCACTAGATTATTTTCTCTAGCATATTTTCATACTTCTAAACCTGTTAGTTCAAGAAATCTGGACAAAGCACAACAAAATAGTGGGAAAAAGCCCCCAAAATAGAGACATATTTTAAATATTGCTGTTATAAACTTAGTTGCTAGAGTAACAGAGTTTGTTTTAACATGCATTTTCTGAAGGATTTGAACTCTGAATCTCAAATGTATGTCATCATTTAGCGGCTTAAATCCTCAGATCATCCCAATGATTTGCCAGAAAACCACAAATTTTTTGAGAAACAGACCAAAAATATTTGCCAAAAATCTGGACGTTCTGTGAAAATCTGGACAATTGAGAGGTATGCATGTTTTACATAGATTCCAGTTCTGCAATGATTTTCTGTAATTATGGGTTCAAGAATGCTCCAGTTGGAAACTTAACAGTCCATTAATCACTTCGAGCTGACCTAAAATATGTAATATGAACACTTTATATATGTCACTTAGCATCCCCTTAGACCAGAAAAAATGTATTTCCTATGCAACTTGTTTCTGCTTTCTATTCTAGTCATATCAAATCAGGCACCCTGGGACAAGCTGAAAATATTTTAATGCTTAGTTGTCAGACACTGTAAGGCTTGTTGTAACTTTGAACTAACTGAACTATCACATGAATGCATGATTTTTAAATAAAAGAGGTTTTATATGTAAGGCAAACGGTTCTGAAGTAATCCAAGGTTGAATGGACGAAAGTCAGTGACAATTTTTATGCAGTTGTCATCCTTTTATATTTGGAATTTATAAAGTCTCCTTTTTCATGTGATACCTGGAGTCTGCATTTTTATTTACTTCAATGAAGAACTAGCAGCCTACAGTGCATTGTGGGTTGTTGGTGACTGTTCAATAAGTGAGCCGTTTTTGGTTTTACAAGTGTTCTTACAAGCTGGATTACACTCATGTTTTTCCCAAAAGCCAACCATTTTCTTGCCAACATATCATGGTATCACAACACTTAGAATCGATCACAAAAGCATTATTGTAAAATATTGTATAAAATGCATTAGAATCTAGTTAATTACTATAGCCATTAATACTTGAGTTTTGACAGTATGTCTATTGTCTATTGCAAAGTGTTTCATAAATAAAACAACAGACTCTTTCCCATATGGTTAGTTTATCAACAAAGTGAATATTAAGCCACTGATGTTTTCATAATAACTTGTTAAAAAAGTAAAATAAATGCCATGTAGTATGGAAAATCTAGCTTAAAATCAAAGTAGAAATCTGCAAAAAGGATTAGCTGTCCAAAGGATAAAATGACAGGAGAGGCATTGGCTACTATACGAATAATCATACCAAATATGGGAATCACAACTTGCTTAGGAAAATTATAAATACACAGCATGTTTCTCCACTGTTTTATGACTGCATGATTTAAACTGAAAGCAATGAGTTTTCCTTTCTATTATAATATAGTCAAATATGCTAGTCAGGAAGGCAAAAGGCCACTGTCAGGTGTCTTGTAACAGCATTGGTACATTGTATAAGTAAGGTCTTGCACACTTAACAGTTGTTAGGTCTGCATCAAAGGATATTGAAAGGGTATACCTATATACAGTAAACTCTCAGCTAAGTGGAACTCAAGCAACCAGAAAAAAAAATCAAAGAAATACAGTACAATTTTAATGTGTTGCACTTTCTGTTTCCACCCCCCCCCCTTGAAATGTACCTTACATTTTTAGAGTTTTAGAGTTTTAAAAAGGAAGATAGGAATAAATTCTCGCTCTCCCCAAACTAAGATTAATTCAAACCAAACAAATAATATAGGATACAGTATTAGTCAAGCTGAACAAAACTCTGATCTGTGATATATAACATTAAGTATTGTGTTTTTTGCTTATTTTTACTAGCTTATTATAGATATTTATAGCACTTTTATTGTCTGCTGCATACTTTTTACTGTATTTTATAGCTATTAACTAATCTGCACAGTTGTATGAAAATTGTCTGCCTCACATGGCCTGATAAATAAGATCTTTACTGTCACACTGCTTTTAAATCTTTTCTAGCTAGTTTCACTGTGTGTGAGGTAGTAAATGGAAATTTTCTCCATTTGTTAAACATCTGTTTGTGTTTGTTTGTTCTGATTTCCTGCCAAGGAGTGTATCATATAATTGATTTAGTTTCTCACCCTCCTTTCCTATTGGTATCCTGTTCTTATACTTGGTGGCTTTGCAGTTGCCTGCCCCTACTGTAAATTTGATCTGGGACACTCCTCCCAGTCTAGTGTCATTAGCTCATTCTACCTAATACAGAAAGAATATTTGAGAAGGCCAACCCACTTAGTTTCTTAACCTTGAATTATCTTCTGTTCCTCCTTTCTCCCTTTCCACTTTACTAAAAAAAAATTCTAACCTTGTTTCCTGCCTTTCCTGTAACTAGTATATTGTGTATTAGTAACTGTAGTATATTGGCCGTTTGGGCAGTTTTTCCATCTCTTTCAACTTTCTGGTTTAAAAGCCCACATTTGCGCTTTTCCTGTCTTTCCTGTAACTAGTCTAGTCCAGATACAAATTTGCCATATCCAGAACTGCATGTAAGCTTCTGAGCCCACCAAGCCTCTCTGTGTTGGAGGGAAGCCTTCTAGCTTATCAGTGGGAGTGGTAAGCACTAGGTAACCTATCTACCATAAGAGGAGTGGTTTCTGTCCCAGACATTGTAGTTTATTGGACATTTGGGCAGTTTTTCCATCTCTTTCAACTTTCTGGTTTAAAAGCCCATGTTTGTACTTGTCTCCCACCTTTCCTGTAACCAGTCTAGTCCAGATGCAGATTTCCTGTATCCAAGACTGTTTGTAAGCTTCTGAGTGGTGCCAAAGTCTGCTCTTCAATTTTTTCCCTTAGATCTACTAGTTCTTTCCTCTCCTGCACTTTTACTAGCTTATTAGTCTAGCACTTTTCCAGACTTCTTGTAGCAATTATTGTAGCACACAAAAGTAATACCAGCACTAAACGTTCTACAAGGAAACAACTCCAGTACTTATTATTAATGCCCACTCCTTCAGGCATGTCTAATGGTCAATTTCCTGTGCATTCTCCTATTAACCTGGTGAACTTGGGCATCCTGAGGCAGTGTAGCAACTGCCTCATGTACACTGACAACCCTCTCCTCTTACCTCCCAACACTCAGACTTGCAAGAGATGCACTTATATAGCCAAACTGGAAGCCATGCACTCTCCAGCCAAGACCAGAATAGCTGGTCAAGAGGAGAAGGTCAAAACTTGCACCACACCACATGGAACACATAGCTCTCCAGAACACATACCAGCACTGCCCTCACATAAAAACACAAACCACACACCCACCTTCGCAGAGGCTGTCAATAAAAATCTACCCAAACAGCAGAGACCACCAAGGCAGAAATGCACTCGACCACCACAACACAACACTAATCACAAGACACTGTGTGCCATTCAACCAAAGCCCCTAAGGCAAAGTAGCATGCCCAACATACTAGTCATAGGTGACTCAATAGTGAGGCACAGTGATGTCCCACTCACTGGGATGAATAAGGAGAAAGTAACAGTCAGCTGCCTGTCAGGTGCCAGGATCTGCCATATAACGCATGCACTCAGGTCCCTCAACAACAGGTACAAATATGACTCTGTCATTGCTCATGTGGGTCTGAATGACCTGAGGCATACCTCCCTGGGCTACATGAAAAGAGACATGGAGGAGCTCTCGGATTATGTAGCCCAGGTGGGTAAAACCCTAGCCCTGAGCAGTATCCTACCATCACCCAGAATGATACCACAGTACAAGCAGAAAATTATTGATTTCAACAATTGGCTAAGTTTCTGGTGTCATTCTAAGGGGATCCAGTATCTGTCTGCCTGGGATGACATGATTGACAGACCTCAATGCTTTTCCAGAGATGGCCTGCATCTGTCACCCCTGGGCTTCAGGATATCGGCCAAGGATCTTGGCACCACTATAGTGCCTTTTTAGGCAGTATTCCAAAGACCAACTTACCACTGTAACAGCTACAGTCAAATGCAATCTGAGGGTCATGCTGCTCAATGCTAGAAGTCTAAATCTCAAAATACACTCACTCAAGGCATTGCTTAAAATGGAGAACATCGACATTTGTGCCATAACAGAGACCTGGTTCAAGGCAGCAGAAAGCATCCCAGCACTACCAGGCTATAAGTCATTCCAAGCCTTTTGGCCTCAGAACTTGGAACCAAGCTCCATAGGCGGTGGTGTTTCAATGTTCATAAAGGATGTGCACACCTCCAGACTAATACCCCAACATAATGCATCTGAGATACTTTAGGTGCAGCTAACACTGGGTAAGACAGTGATTCAGGTCATAGCCTGCTATAAGTCCCCAACCATGTCCCAACACTCTCATACTGGGCGACTTCAACTACCCCTCCATTAGCTGGGAAAACTACTCATGTACCAATACACTTGTCCAACGTTTCCTGGAATTCATTAATTCCAGTGCCCTGGACCAGCTCATTTTTACCCCCAGTAGAGGTAGCAACATCCTTGACCTGGTCATTACTAACATGGGTGACTGCTGCTCTACACCAATAGTCAACTCCTCCCTGGTTAGATCCGACCACAAACTAATCACCTTGGAAATCCCCCCCCCCCCCCCCGCAAAGGTAACCACCATGAAAAAATTCTCCAAAGCTAACCTTGGGCTCCTAAAAACAGAGGTGGCTAACTTCATGGCACCCATGCAAATGGAGATCAGTTGCATGACTGCCGAATCATACACCAGTGCACTGTATGAACATGTACACAAACGCATGGATCTTGCCATGCCCAACATAACTGAGACATTCTCCTCCAGAAAATGGAAGCCAATATGGTTGTCCCTGCCATAAACAAACTCTACAACAAAAGGAGGAAACTGATGTGAAATAAGCTGAAATCCCAAGACTGGAAAACCTCCCTTATCAGCCTCAACAAAAAGTTAAGATCCCTCATCAAATCCTAAAGCTAGCTATGAAAACAGAATTGCAGCAGATAGTAAAGACAACCACAAGGCCTTCTATAGTTATGTAAAGAATCTTCACGGCAATACCCAGATTTGTTCTGAGCTACTGCACAATGATACCTCTTATACCAAGCCAAAAGATATTGCCAATATACTGGCTGATAGATTCAGTGCCAACTTTACCCCTCTTCCACCCCAAGGGACCAGTCACAATAGCAGTAGATTACCAGGCACCCAGTATTACTGCTGCACAGGTTAAAACAGCACTGTCCATGGCCAAGAATACAGCTTCTATGGGACCTGACAATATCCCTGGCTGTGTTCTACATGAACTACAGAGTGAACTGGCACCTCACCTGTGTGTCCTGTTCAGTCACAGCCTCACCTCAGGCTTTGTCCCTACCAAATGGCACACTGCTACAATCATCCCTCTCCACAAAAGAGGAGAGACTACAGACCCTGGGAACTATCGCCCCATTAGCCTGAGTCTGATATGCAAAGCTATGGAATGCATCATCATGGACCTAATAAACAAGGATATAGGGAATCTCCAAACTCTGGATCCCACGCAGGTTTGGTTTTTTAAAGGGTAGATCATGCCTGCTCAACTTGGTCAAATTATTTGAATCAGTCAGCAGAGCTGTGGATGAAGGCAAGGTGGTTCATACAGCCTACTCTGATCTGGCCAAGGCCTTCAATACCATTCCCCAAACTCACTAAGCTAGGCATCAACCCCTATATCACTAGATGGGTTGCAAACTAGCTCACAGGTAGAAGCCACAGTGTGAAAGTAGCTGACTCCAAGTCAGACTGCTGACCAGTCAAGAGTGGAGTCCCACAGGGTTCGGTCCTGGGTCCTCTCCTGTTTGGTATCTACTTCTCTGAAGTCCAGGTCAACACATAGGGACTCTGGCTAACAAAGTTCGCAGACGATTGCAAGTTGGGAGCTCTTATTAACTCCCCGAGTGATGTTGACATCCTACAGAAAGACCTCACTGAGACCAACGACTGGAACCATGGTCTTAAGTTCAGTGCCAAAAAATGTGCCAGCATCCCCTTTGGGAAAAACCCGGTTCCCATGAATTACCACATCCATGATACTCCACTGAACACAGAAGGCGTTATAAAAGATCTGGGAACACAGGTTGACAACAATCTTTCTTTTGACCACCACATTGCCACTGTGGACAGAAAGTCCTTCTATGTGGCACACTTCATTACTAAGGGTTTTGCATCCAGGAAGAAAGAGGTCATTGTCTCCATCTACTGTTCCCTCATTAGGCCAGTCATTGAGTACAATGTCCCATTTGGCATGTACCTCACTAAACACCTGCAACAACTGGAGAGGCCACAAAAGTACCTCATAAAGAGGATCCTAGGCCTTAAACATTTTTCCTATATGGACAGACTAAAAAAATTCCAACTATTCTCTATCTCATATTGCCTACTTAGAGGTGATCTCTGCTTGACATACAAAGCCATGTCTGACCCAGCTCTGTTAGAAATGCTACATCTAAAGAAATCCCAATCCCTCTGCACCACACATTCCAGAGACCTCAACCTCATTACCACAATCAACAGAACATGCTGGAGGGACAGGTTCATAACCCAGAGACTGTCCATGCTATGGAATAGACTTCCCATACATGTCAAGCAGAGCACCTCACTGCCATTCTTCAAGAGAAATCTTGATGAGTGGATGGGAAATAGAAAATTCACCCCAGGGATCACTCCAGTGGCTTTAGTCGACAGAGGCACTGGGAACTAAGGTCGGGTGGCACGATGCCAGGGTAATCCTATGGGCTAGGCTTATAAAGGCCCCAGGGCCATTAGCCTACTACACACCTCTGAACATATGAACCTATTTTTACTAGTAACTCTAAAGCAATCAGAAACTACAGTTATCCGGCATCTACCAATCTCTGCGTGTGCCAGTTAATTGAGAGTTTACTGTACATACCTCCCAACTGTTAAGAATTTCTCAGACTGTGCAGAATTTTACTCATATTTTTTTCTGTTTTTCATAAAATTTGTTGATTTCTGGCACATCAAGGATTAGACTTTCTAAATGGTAACAGCCATTTGAATTTCAGATTTCACATCCTTCAGAAAAATGCATGCTAATGAAAGACCTGTTATTCTAGAAACTCTTAAGGTTATAAAAACAATATTTAAAATCTGTCACTAATTTTGGGCCTATGTCCCTCATAATTATTGACTTTCTTCAGAGCTCTTTCTCTAGGAGTTTGACATATATGCTTATATAACTTATTTTAAAATAACATTTCAGTCATTTATTTGTTTTTAACTGCATAGCTTTCACTTTTAAGAAAACTAATCCATTAACAAGTAAACTAGCTAGAAAATAAATGAAAATAACTAAGCAAAGTAGTAAAATCTGGAAGGATATACTAAAGAATGGGAATAGCAGTCACAATTATGATTTTGTGCCTCATTTCTAAATTAATTTGATGTTTTAGTTAGTTCTGTTGGGGAAGGGGGGTTCATTGATGATGACAATGATTTTATGGCTACATCTAATGATGCAGCTGGGAGACAGCAGACCATGGAGCTAGCTGACAGCAGGGTTATTTGATTAGGTAGAACACTTTAAATTACTGGTTGTAAGCAAGCTCAAAATGGCTGGCATGTGTAGCTTCACAGAGTGACTAGGCAGCTGAGGGAAACAATAGATAATAGACTGAATGCTGTCAGTAGAGAAAATAATTACACTCTAGAGGAAGGTAAGTGTTAGGGTAATTTACTTTCATACATGCACTTCTTGATTCCTGGTTACCACAGCAACATAACACAGTTTGTAATGTAGCAACATCTATTTATTTGTCAATCTTTTTTGATAAGTGTATTATATCTGCATTGTTAGAAAGCTCACTGAAAGGTAACAACTAAGGAACATGTGACAAGATGATAAATTTGTAGGCTGAAACACTGAGGCCAGTCTTTTCAACCGTTCCAACATATGGAGAAAATTATTTGCGCTATGGATGTTTTTTCCTGCAAAACTCACCATATCCTACTGTAAGAACTTGATTTAAAAAGGGACTGGGTGTCAGGTTTCCATGAATGGATAGCAGTGGTTCTGGCCAGTGATTCATTACATGCATACATGTTTATACTGAATGATTATCTTCTCTGCCCTAGACTAGCACAGTAGCACTATGCCAGTGCATTTTCTGTTAAACATTGATTGTCACACTACTCATCTAGATATTTTCCTATGCACACATTTTTGTGTGCATGTAACAAACCTTAAGCAAGACAATTTGGCAGCCCTTTGGAACACAACAAGTGAGTTATATATTTAGCCTTAGAAACATATAATTAACTGCAGAATGAACCAATATCAGATTTCTTTTTTGGATTTTTCACACATTTTTTTTATTTTATTTATTTCTGATCCAGGTAAGCCCACTGAATACAAAATACCTTTTTCAGAGGTAAGCCAGGACTACTATCTGGTTAAAAGACTTGCTCAAAGTCACATTGAAGGCAAATTGAGGGTAATGTAATTAAACTTGGACTACAGGAAGCAGCTTGTAAACAATCAAGACATATCTTGTAGTACCAAGAAAGTAGACAGTAATAAAGCCAGTAATTGAGAGCACAGAACAAAGGGATATTGCTCCTATTTCCTCTGAAAAAAAGTCATATACATATGCCCCCAAATTCTCTGTAGCTTGCATGGCGTGCAAGATCGGTGCAGGAGCTCAAGCAGGCAATATGTCTGCCGTGTTATCCAGGAGCAGCCTGCTGGGGCGTGCACGAGCGCTCCTGCACTAATCCTGCACGGACTAAGCCCTTGTATGCAAATCACCCCATTTGCAGGAGAAATCTATGCAAATTAAGTGATTTTGCAATCCAGGAAGCTTGCAACCCTCCATGCAGGACTAGTGCTATCTGCAAAAATGTACTCAGTTAGTATCCGAGTACATTTCTGCAAAATCCAAAACAGAGCTGTGATAGCTGCAAATAAAGGCTGCATATCATATAATAAGCATGCCAATAGCCAAGTATAAGGCCATTGGCATTGCAAACAGTAAAAACCCCACAAAAATCTACTTTTATTTTTTTTAGCCGATCTCTTCGGTTTAAGCGTAGGGTAGCGGTGCGCAAATGGGATCGAGGGGAAAATAAAATGAACCTAAATTAAGCAATCAAACTAAAATCAGTATTCTGCCATGCAAGTCAATGGCAGGCAGAAGACAACATGGCCAGTGAGCAGTGAGTGGTTGCTAAGGGGGGAGGCTCAGTGTGAGACATGTAACTATGCATTAGCAGGCAATCCTATGCAAATGAGGGGAAAGATAGTGAATCCCAGTTTTCCCCAGCATGTGAGTCAGGTCCCAACAGTGTAAGAGTTGGAATAGCTTGGTGCAAGCCTAGGAGTTAGGTGACATCATGGCATACTGTCAGGCATACTGTAAGCGGATTGGAGCCCCGTGGCTCGGGTTTGCTCCTAGCTTAGCACAGCTAACCTAGGGTGTGTGTCTAAACCTGCCTAGCACTCATTACAAAGCCTAAGCGGGTGTGTGTGCTGTGCACTGGGTTTTACAGGAAGAAAAAAGAAGTTAAACCAGTAAATAGCAGCAGTGTGCACATGTGAGCACTCTGTTTGCGCAACACACACCCGGGCTTAAACAGGAAGGTAATGGGAAGAGAAAACAGCAGTAGGAAGGTAATCAAGGAGAACTAACTTAGCTGGCAGGTGAAATGTATCAGAATCAGCCAATTACACAGGCAGCAGACCAGCCCAGACCACTACTATAAACTATGCAAACACCTTCCCCTTTGGTTTTTCCCACACTCTACACCACCGGTGTAAACAAGCGTGGAACATTTAACACTCACAACAGCAAAATAATAAGGGCTGCAGTAGCTTTCATACAACAACTTGTGGAGGAGGCTGAGGGTGGAAAGGATGTGAATGCTGTCGACCAACCCACAGTGAGGAGATGAAGAAGAATGTACAGACACAGGGTAACCTACCAGGGGCTACATGAGCTGGAGATACTGGAGCACTATAGGGTGAACAGGGACCTTCTACAGCAAATTGTTGAGCTGTGCCGGCCACGTCTCATACAAAGAACCAACGGAGGGGAACCCATCCCAGTGGATACCAAGGTATGTGTAGGCCTACAAATACTAGCTACAGGTACCTTCCAAAGGTCAACTGGAGATATGATGGGGATTTCACAAGCATCAGCATCCAGGGTACTCCACCAGTTCCTGGATGCCATGTCAGTACATGTCGGTGAGCACGTATATTTCCCCAACTCCCGTGAAGCGTTGGCCAGCAATATGCAACTGTTCCACCAAATAGCAGAATACCCTGAGGTAGTGGGTGCTATAGACTGCACACACATATGCATCAAAGCACCACCAGGTGAGCGGGGTAGGGTCTACATCAACTGCAAGGGCTTCCCCCTCCATCAACTGCCAGGTCGTATGCGATGCCCAGGGCATAATAATGAATGTGTGTGCTGGCTGCCCTGGAAGCTATCACAATTCCCACATCTGGCATCTGACGCAGCTGTACCAGAGATTTGCCAGTGAAGACATCCCTGATGGTCACCTAATGGGGGATGCTGGATACGCACTGGAGCCATGGCTGATGACACCCATCAGAAATGCACACACACCCGAACAAGAACTCCATAAAGAGGCACACGCACAGACCAGAATTATAGTAGAGCATGTGTTTGGGATGCTCAAGTCATGGTTCCGGTGCCTGGACACATCCGGTGGAGCTTTGCAATACTCACCAGCTATATGTAACCAAACTGTCATCGTATGTGCCATGCTACACAGTATGATCCTGCAGAAACAGCTGCAGCAGGAACAGCATGGGGTAGGGCCACACAGCTCCCTCACCATTGCCAAGGCCTGCACAGGCCCAGAGTGACTCGGAGGAGGAATAACCTGAGCCTGCCCCAGTAGGCAGAAGGAGGTGTGTCCAATATGCCCTGGCCTTGGCAAAGAGGCAACGCATAGCAGATACACTGACACAGGAGGGACCCAGGGAATAACACCTCTTTCTGACTCTCACATATAGTAAAAGAGATGCCAAACATTACACTACCTGTGCTTAACCATGTGTAGGGAGTGTACTATGTGCATCTGACATAGGCAGCCCTGCAGCACCACCCTCAATACTGGGGCACCCACACGGTAAGTGACTCAAATGCCAGTCAGGGGGTTCACATACCCAACAACAGTCAGAGCCAGCAGGACAGGTGTAGACAAACACAAACAAAGGCTGTGCTATGGCCTTTGAATGAGGCCTATGAGTAACCTCCCCCCCAGGCCTACACAGACAGACTACAGCAGGTCAGGCAGTGGGATGTCAGTTCTGAAGGTCAGGAAGTCAGTAACTAATATGTAGGTAATTAAAAGCTAAGATCTGTAGTACACTGGTATGCCACTAGTCAGCATGATAGGTAAGACTACAGACTGAAATGGAGTACCCGATATACGAGTACAGTCCTAGCAAATGTGTACAAGTGTCAGGTGTGCCCTCTCATCCTACGTAGAAATATAGTAACAGTCAGGTGTGCCCCGCAATCCTGTGTAGAAATGTAGAAACAGTTAGGTGTGCCCCCCATCCTATTCAGAAATGTAGTAACAGTCAATGCCAAATGATCGACGGATACCCTGCAGAGACAGCATGCTACCTGTAGGTGTACAACACAAAGGTCAGCACTGCAGTACAAACTACCTGGACTCGATCCACACATTCAATACAGACGGCCATACTGGGCATGCCCACACACTTAGAGAAGACAATGTCAGTCAGCAGCATACTAAAAGGTTATACTGGGTATGCTCACACACTTTAACACATGAAGGCCATGTCTGCAAACACCAGTGGACCAGACATATCTGGCAGCAGCAGATGTTAGTGCAGACACTCCTCATTATGTACCACTCATGCTTTTCACACACAGCGGATAGGCATACAGGCATATATGTAACGACAACACACTATAATAAGCCAATGGTAGACGTACATAAATGTGTGAAAGAGAGTGACTGCGACAAGGAGCCATCCAGGCCTATCCCATCCAGCACACAGCCAAAGGGCCACAACCACATGAGGGTCAGATGTCACTCACTGCAGATACTAGTCACCAGTATCTGTCAGAATTACAGACTATGTGGTGCATGTGCCAGCTGTGCAACATGACTGTTCAAGGAAGTAGTCATCTAGCAGCTGTATACACATACCTGTGAAATATGACTCAGGTTGTGCCCGCATATGTTGTGTCAACCCTTAGATGAATGGGTTATGGCCCATGCACACACACTGCCCTCCCCATAGACCTACTATGACAAGCATGCTGAGGTCTTCAACTGTGAAATACACCTTTGTGAGAGGTTTAGCCAGTAATCTCTGTGGTGCGTCCCATAACTGAGTATTGCTGCAGTGTGATAAACTAGTTAGGTAAGAGTTCTAACCCCAGTCTTGGCAACTGTGTATGTGGGTCTGCCTGTCTGTGTAGAAAGCAGTGCTTTTTAGGGTAGTCACACCCCATACAATTTAAATGCTCTACTTTGGTAAGGCTGCTGATGTCATCCACCTAGAAATACACCTCTGGGAAGTTTGTATCCCAGTAATCTCCTTGGTGCATCCCATAACTGCATATTGCTGTAGTGTGATAAACTAGTTAGGTAAGAGTTCTAACTACAGCCTTGGCAATTGTGTATATGTCTGTCTGTGTAAAAAGCAGTTCATTTTAGGGTAGTCACACCCCCTACAATTTAAATGTTCTACTTTGGTAAGGCTGCTGATGTCATCCACCTAGAAATACACCTCTGGTAAGGTTGTAGCTCTGTAATCTCTGTGGCACATCCCATAACTGTGTACTCCTGTCGTGTGATAAAATAGTTACGTAGAAGTTCTAACCCCAGCCTTGGCAAATGTGTGTGTGTGCCTGTCTGTGTAGAGAGCAGTGCTTTTTATGGTCGTCACACTCCATACAATTCATATGCTCTACTTTGGCAAGGCTGCTGATGTCATCCACCTAGAAATACACCTCTGGGAAGGCTGTAGACCAGTAATCTCCATAGCGCATGCCATAACTCCGTACTGCTGTAGTGTGATATAGACCTCTGATAGGTATCTATACCCACACATGTTGGCTGTGGATGTTTTATGTGTGTTTCAATGTCTGTGTAGAAAGTAATGCATTTTAGGCTAGTCACACTCAGTACATGTCAAATGCCCTACTTTGACAATCCTGCTGATGTCATTCATTATGAAATACACCTTTGGGGAAGGAGTTCTCTAGTAATCCCTGTGGTGCGTCCTATAACAGTTCCATGCTGTAGTGTGATGTAGACCTCTGTTAGGGGTACTATACCTGCACATGTTGGTTGTGGATGGTTTGTGTGTGTAGGGAGCAATGCATTTTAGTCTAGCCACACTCACTACAATTCAAATGTCCTACTTTGGCAATCCTGCAGATGTCATCCAATGTGATATACACCTTTGGGGAAGGAATACCCCAGTAATCTCCATGGTGTGTACTATAACTGCATAGTGCTGTAGTGTAAGAGGGGTTCTACTCCCAGACATGACAGGTGTGTGGGTGCGTGTTTGTAACTCGTATCCTGTGTGGAGGTGGGTGTGAGTGTGTGACACCTGGGCCCAATTTGGAGTGGGTTTTGCAAATTTCTTATATGGTGGCCCTAGTATATATCGCAATGTCCACTGTACAGGGATAATAGATGTGGAATAGCCATGAGGCTGGGGTGCAAATCCATACCCATACATGTGACATCAAGGCCAGGCAATCACAGCAACCCCAGTATTACCCAGAGCACACTCTCAACCCATGTCTCATACACACACACACACACACACACACACACACACACACACACACACACACGCCGAGGCAACAGCCAATATGTGTGTAGTACACTGCATATTGGCCACTGATAGTAACTATGGAGTGATTGCAGTGGCCTACAGAAGGCATGGCACCCTGTCCATCTGTCCAATAGGCACATACATGCAGACAGTGCACCTTCCCATGTTCCCCACTGGACACCTGCAAAACCTGTGATGCCATCACGTGTGACCCACAAAGGACATACCATGCCTGAAAACATGCCCTGTATGGACAGATGCCACTGACACCAGGGAATGCTGTTAGCATGCTATCAATGTAGGTGCAGGGTTAACCTGCTGTCCATTACCGGTTCCTACCACAGGCGGCCAAGACTGGCACACCTGATGATAATCTGTGTACACAACATGGCCCGACACCCCAGGTACAGTTCCACATGTCACTGTACACGCATGTGGGAGGTGTGCACATTCCAGACACTGTCCATGTCATGGACTAAGGAACACATACCTGGCAAGTGATGCACAGCATTGGCCACATGCAATAGTCACCCAGGTGACTGGATGGTGGATACAATACCCACTTGTGTGGGCAAATGCAGAAACCATAGCCCTGAGCTACAATGCAGACCATTGTCATGTGGCCTGATGCCAAGGTATACCCATCACCTAGCCTTGTATAGCCATCTGGCACAATCAACCACCACATACCCGTGCAGAAATGCACCCATGCATGTCAGTACTGGCACCCTGTGTGTTTGTGTATGTGTTGTATGATGCATATGGTCACATCCACACTCACTACAACCCCCAGTGGCATACTGAAGCATGCTGTCTGATGTCAACCTCCCCATACCCTTTGCCCATATAACCTCCGTATGACCCATGTGGTGTATGTGATACCTGCACAGTAATGTGTTGTGGCAATCTCACTAGTGATGAGCTGTATCCCTGGCCCTGCCAAGTCTGTCAATGTGTGTGCGTCCCTGTGAGAGTGTGGCTGTGTTGACGCTGGCACCTGTTCATGCAGACAGGCACGTGTACTTCACCTACTGTATAGCTACCATATCCCTGTTGCAGATGTCACTCACCATCACATATATGTTTTGAGGACTCCGCAACAGGTAACTTATGTGGCGCATTCAATAACTGCATAGGACTGTGATAGCACTGCATAATCGGCAGGGGTTTGATACTCTGTGCTAGTAGGTGTGTGACACAAACATGCTTAAGTTTTACTCTCCCACCCCTCCCTGGCTTGTCATTGCCTTTGTCTGCCTCTCTCACTCCCTCACTGGTGGATGTGGAGACCTACACCTGCTTTGCTTAGGCAGCAGCATGTGCATTTTAAGTGATGCTCATGATCAGCTGATGGCCTCTGCATGAATTGCAGCCCTCCCCTAGCTGATTGCATGTGGAACAGCTGTGGTAACATTCCCATTGCCAATTGCATGGTAACACACTCCAATATCTAGGAACATCATGTTGGTGTTGGTCCTTTCCATTCACTGTGAGCAGGAACTCGATCTGTTGTTTGCAAACAGCATCTCAGATGGATTGGGGATTTACCTCTGACAACATACACTGTGGAAACAGGCCAACATACAGGAGGGGGATGTGTCTGACCTGACTACAGACTGTAAGTGCTGCTATACTGCGTTCGGAGTAATGTTGGTTTAACAGGGTGTGTGCGGATATGGCTGTCCTACATGTATTAATACCTGTCATGTCAGTTGTATGTTTATGAGGACTCCCCATCTGTAGGTTCATCTGCAGACTGGGCAGTGTGCGGTGCCTTTGGTTTCATGTGTTACCAGCCACAACTCTGTCAACCTTTGTACATATGTCATGCATTAAGAGGAGCATATGTGCTGTACACCATAATTATTGTCATCATATCTGATAACAAGCCAGTGAGATATCAGACTGCTACACATGTTATGTACAGTAGGGTTATTGTTGATGACATTACCTGGACACTCTGTGGTTGTTTGTGCAGTACTGAGGTCTGTGTACTTATGGTGAATGTCGACAGTGTGTGTATTGTCAATATGTACCTTGGTCTGTGTACAGACTGTGGTAGATGTCATCGTTCTAGGTCCCATCCTATCTGATGTTGCATGCTGCTCCACTGTATGGGCTTACATGTTTGCAGGGCCATGCATGCACATGTCCCATACCACAGACAAGCATCAGACCGCACTGTGTAGTGGCCCAGTATATGTAAGGTTAGTGTGTGAGTGGCACATATGAGGATGGTGTTGAACAGATAGTCCATATACTGTAATATTATGCTAGCTTACCATATCTGGCTGTGGCTGTGTTCACATTGGTTGTGGTTATGCACTTCCACACAGGTGTATCTTACCCTGTGCTGTGACATGCCTGTAGAGCCTGCTATATATGCAGGTACATGTGCATTCCCCCATATGAGATGTAGGCCAGTGTTGAGCCAGTCTGCCTGTAGCCTGCACAGTGCTGTGTTACATGCCTAGCAGCTTAGTGTACTTACCCAGTGAGATGTCATGTGCAGATACTTGCCAGATGTACTGCTGCCAGGCCTCCCTTAACAGTCATGTATGTCAGATGGAGCAGTGGGATACTGTACAGATGTATGACAATATCTAGTGGGTAGTATGTGGCCATGGAACCTCTGTACCAGCAGTTATTATGTGTCAGTATAGACAAGGGTGTATGAATGCATAACTTATAGGGGTGAATGTATAACAGTCGTTATGTGTTATACCCATCTACATGGCTGTTAACATCCATATTGTCAGGCTTGGTCCACATGTTCTGCACTAAGGGGTTCTGTGTATATCTCTGGACTGTACAGAGTGTGTCAGAATGTCCACATCTATTGGCCAATATCTCTTCTGTAGTCCACAGGAGCATTATGTGCTTGCGACGGTACTGTACTATGATGTCCTTAGGGTGTCTGTCAGTAGCCAATGGCGCACATGTGAAAAGCAGATGTGACCTCCCATACACACCACGTCTGTAAAGACAATCCCTATTACAGTAGCAATAGTCTACTGATATACCTGCTATACATACCGACATCCCCTTGCACTTATGGAGTTGGGACTATAGGGGCTGAGGTAGGGCTACACCCCATGTTCAGGACATATAGTGAATATGTACATATGATTATCCAGATAACTATATAGATAACTACGCATGTACATATCGGCATATATAGATGGGTGTGTATGTGTACATAGATATGTATATACACACCCAGATATATACATATACAGAGCATTATATGTCTACACATATACAGATAGTGATACACATGCACATATACATATACCATGCTGCCATTCCTGCCAGCAGTCCACTGCTGTTGTATCCCCCACACATACAGTGGGGCTAGGGCCATATATGTGTTGGCTTCACCTATACAATACATGTGTGCCCATGTGCACTCCAGAGACCAGTGTATGTAACAGTGGTATATGGCCCTGTATTATTGAGTCTAGGGGGGATGCACCATACATAGCCTAGGTTGTTATAAAATGTGGGGATATCAGGGGTGAGCTGCTGTAAGGTATCTGGATGTACAGTACCATACATTTCACCTATCTTGACATTACTTACATAAAGTGGGTTACAGCAGGCCTACTGCCTCCTGCCATACAGACTGTTCTGTTTACCAGTGTGCCTGTGTCAGTTATGCCTTGTTATATATCAGTTACATCCCATTTGGCCAACTGAAGTCTGCACGGCGTAGTGATTGTGTACAGAGTGTAGATAGGGGCTGCTGGACTATACACTTGCATCACTTACTACTGATTGTGTGGTATTCTGTGGCCCAGTCTGTCATTTCTTTTGTACGATTTGAAGGGTTGGCCTGGACAGCAACAGTTGTGGACCTTTCCAGACTACTGTATTAGTATAACTGTTTCACAGTTGCATTACTCTGTTTATATGGATGTCAGTGTCTGATAAGCTATATGACATGGCATATACATCTGTAATAGTACACAAATAAAGGTATCCCATTTCTGCAAACCTGTGTGTGGTGTTTTATCCTATGACCTCTCTGGGGGTATATGTTGCAGGCAACATATGTCATTTGTATGGGTGGCTCATTTAGTGTCCAGTTGTTAGGGTATTAACTGTAGGCATAGTGGCTGTTCCATATTGTGTTCACCTACTACATGAGTATCTTGCTGTACATATCTCTGTGTGTGTATGTGTAGTCACATGTATCACTCTCTCTCTCTCTCTCTCTATATATATATATATATATATATATATATATATGTGTGTGTGTGTGTGTGTGTGTGTGTGTGTGTGTGTGTGTGTATCTGTATCTGCATATATGTGTTTGTGTATATGTATCCTGGGGATGTTGATAGCTTCCACATTTTACATTTCCTATGGGAGCCAGACTGTACTGCATGATATGATACCACTACCAGCCTGACATCATACAGGTGGGATGTAGTATTGTGAACATCTTGTGCCCATGTTGTGTCAGGACCTGGTTATGGGATCTGCAACACTTGGTAGTGTATTGCAGGGTGGATGTGTTTGGCTGTGGGGGGGTGGGTATACCTTTTCGTACAAGACGTATAATGTTTGGAGCCTCTCAACCCCATTAATGGTGCATGTGGACATTTATGATATAGTTACTTTCCCATTGCTGTCTACACATGTATGTCCATATATACCTACAATATATATCTGCTTACATATATGTAGCTTGTTGTGTATATGTAGACATATAGGTGTAGACATATATATGTGTTGATGCAGGCATTTGCATGTATATATGTTCATATATATTTATATATATGTATATATTTCTATATATATATATATATATATATATATATATATATATATATATATATATATATATATATATATATATATATATATATATCTACATATATAGATATGTTGTATGTGTAGATATTAATATATTTACACACACACATACATCTATATGTTGGTATACTTTCTCTGTACTGTTGCATGACTGCGCTGGATGATATGTTTCTGAAAACATCAGGTTTATGTGTATCTGGCATGGCTTACCCTTGCAGAGGCTGTTTATTTTGTTGCTGGGCAGAACAAGGCCAGTTGAATACAGAGTGATTAAGGCACTTTAAAGCAGTTGTAAGCGGGTTTGCGCATGTTTGCACAGAGGTAAGCACTGCTATCTTCCGGTTACAGTTTCTTATACTCAGTTGGCTTCTAAATTGCTTAATCTGTGTAGGCAGTGCTTACCCCCGTGCAAACAGGCCTAGACCCGCTTACTGCTTCTTAAAAGTGCTTAGTTCCGCTTACCCCACGCTAATTTCTTTAAAAGAAAAAAAAAAAGGGTTGATAGGAAAGTGGTGAAAAAGGGGCACAAAGAGGGAAAGACAGTAGGGAAAACAGCTAGGGATGTGCAGGAAGGGTGTAGGGAAGGTCCATAACTGCCCATTTCGTCTTCAGCAACAGCTGTGCATATACACTGAATCTGGAGTTAGATTTGGACACTCAAACCCCTGGGTGAGGGGTGAGGACAACAATAATAAGTTCTGATGCCAATTAGACTAGTTTACATATGTCCAGTGGACACGTGTGCGAAATGGACAGCTATGTATGTGGTGAGTTTTTTTGTGGGAACAGATTGCCCTTTTTTTTCAGGTGAGAGTGGGATGTTGGGTAGGGGTAGTAGGTATATTTGGGGAGGTAGTTTTGGTAGGTTAACAGACAAGACACACAAGACACATACAGGGGTGGTATATGACACATGTGGGGGGGGTAAAAACCTTGATAGGGAGGGGAGTTGGGATATAGGAAGCCCACAAGCCCCCTAGTGGTAACAGTGGGACTGAGGTCTCCACCCATGGGCAGACACCACTGCACCTTCACAGCCCCGAAGGTGGCTGTGCTGGGGGGCTGAGTCACAGAGCCAGGCTGACTCACTAATCATGACACATGGCCCTCCAGCTGGCATAGAAGATCACTGAACTTGTCATTGAGTGCTCTACGCACCACGACCCCGACCTGGCGATGGGTGACAGGTGCCTGTCCGTGCCCACTCCCAGGAGGGGAAAGCCCCATCCCCTGAGGTGATTCCACCTGAAGGTGGTGCAGGACCAATGGACATGGAGGTCCAGAGTTGAGCCCCAGACATGCTGGTGCCCGGTGCCTTGGTCAGCTGAGGTGGGACAGGTGGGTCCGCTGGGACCAGCCTTCCCAAGCGTGCTGTAGTATTTAGATTTCATCACTATATATGGGTTAGTAATAGTCAAGAGATTCTAGGGTTACGTGTAGCAGCATGCATAGATATTCCCATTAACCCAGACACCAGATACGCAACAGTTGCATAGCAAACAAAACACATGCATATATGGGACCACAGTGGTAATAAGAACAGCATGCAGGTACGTTGATGACACCATGCCAACAATGTTGGAATAATTCAATATGGCACATGCATGGGAACCATTAAAATATTTATCAAACAATTGGAAATTATCAGAGTCAGTACATACCAGTTGGGGTGGATATGTTGATTATTATTGGAGATAAGGTGGGGGGAGAGAAAGATGTCAATTAACAAGTAGTATATTTCTGTAATCCACATTACTTTCCTAGCCAGTGCTGTTATCTTTACCTTACAAGTCTTACTACACTACCCTATAGCCTTATTTTGGTCAGTGATATGGCTGTTGCCATCATTACACATGAACTGGTTTTACCTGCAGTATAAACCTCTTACCTGATATACCTGTGGAGGGAATGTTTGTTAACACTGACTAACTGTTTGTACACATATGCCCAGATTCTGGGTTGATGTTTTGTACTATGCTAGCCAATTCTTTCTGCACGCACATGCTGGTGTGCCTGGACATATCTAGAATATTGCCCTCTTCCACCTTTAGTGACCTGACACACACATATACATGCTTTTCTATACAGTTATATTATGTAGCACAGTGTGGGTGATAGTGACCAGTGATATTTTATTATTCAGAGAAACTGCAACAGTCACAATCCTCTACAATACCAGGGTGAACAGTACTGGTACAGGTTATAGTGGTCTATATTTCTCAGCACAGTGTTCGTATCCATCGTACCTGTGGGAGCAATGTTTGTTAGCACTACCTGACTGTTGCCACACAAAGTTCCAGATTACACATTAGTATTATGCACATACATCTCACTCTGTTACTGTACACACTCTGGTCACAGCTTGACAACACGGGAGTGTAGATAGGCCATACTTGAAATATTACTCTTCTAACAGTTTCAGGGGTTGCTACAGTGACAGGGGTGTTCTCATGATGGTTGACAATCACTTGTATTCCCTGTTTGCTGGCTACACATCTGGGATCATCCCACAGACTTACCAGGGGGACAGGCAGCAGATATGGGCACATATTCTGGACATTCTGGCCTCATGTGTAAAGTTGTGGGGTAAGAATCTGTATGCAGTCTACTTCCGCTCTCAGGATTCAGATCATTGCTGTGTCTGCTACAACTTAAACACTGTCCATCACAGTTGTTTCTGCTATATTGATATTGCTGTATATCTCCAATCTGCTTTCTTATTAATCCCCTTTGCTTATGCATTGTGACCTTGTATAACAACACTCTTATACAGAATTCTTAGACAGTTATATGTTGTAGGACAGTGTGGGTGACAGTGATGTGCAATACCTCATTATTCAGAGCAACTGCATATCATTCTTGTATTTCTGGGCACAGTGTTGGTATCTGACAGACCTGTGGAAGGAATGTTTATTAGCACTACCTGAATGTTCCCACACACATTACCAGGTTCCGTATTACTATTATGCAAATACATCTCACTCTGTTACTGTACACACTCTGACCACAGCTTAAAATTTGGGGTGTAAATGGGACATACGTGGCTTCTTAGTCACAGAAGGTATTGGGGAGTTGCTAGTGTGCCAGGTTTGTTGTCATAGCTGTGTGTCAATCAGTTGTATTTCCTGTTTGCTACCTATACATCTGGGATCATCCCACTGATTTCCCAGGGGGACAGGTTGATAGGCAATAAATATGGGCCACTTTAATAGACATTCTGGACATATCTGCACAGTTGTGGGATATGATTCTGTATGCAGACTACTACCACTGGCAGGATTCGAACCGTGGCTGTGTGTGCTAATAAAACAATAATTCACATCTCAGTTGCATGTCCTATTTGGTTTTTGTAGTCTGCATTTTCCCTGTTTACTGTCTATGTGTCTCTCAGTTGTACTAAATGGCCTCTGGGGATTACACCTGTCATATACAGGCATTCCTACACATTCATTTTATGGTGCGTGGTGTGGGTAACAGTGCTTAATACTACAGTACTATTACATGATTGCAAGTCTACATTACCATATGATACCAGAATATGCACATGCAGTCCAATAGTTAGACCTGTTTTGTCAGGATATTACACTTTTATTGCCATACAAACAATATGAGACTCTTCCTGCCATATTCTCTAGTGTATGCAGTACTTGCCTTGACCAATGCAGGTTTTATACTAGCAATTAATTTACTACTACTTTTATTTTTATTTCCTACGACAGTAAAAGCATAAGTATTACTGACCTGCCTCGCATCGCAACCATGCCAGGTGGCAGATGTGGGCCTCCTGTTTCGCGGCCCACTCCGTTGCAGCTGTGGGGGACATAAGAGGAATATTTAGCCATACCTATCCATGATATACCTGAGCTGGCACTTATTACACACATACTGGGGTGATACTTACACACATCTGGAATATCCCCTGATGCTCTAGCCTCTTGGAGTAACTCCTCCAAGAGGTCCCCCTTCCGCCACTTCAGGTCGGCATAGAGGTGTCTGACCTGCTCACCAGTTCCTGTTTCGCGGCCCACTCCATTGCAGCTGTGGGGGACATAAGAGGAATATTTAGCCATACCTATCCATGATATACCTGAGCTGGCACTTATTACACACATACTGGGGTGATACTTACACACATCTGGAATATCCCCTGATGCTCTAGCCTCTTGGAGTAACTCCTCCAAAAGGTCCCCCTTCCGCCACTTCAGGTCGGCATAGTGGTGTCTGACCTGCTCACCAGTTCAGGGTATGCCAGTGGCACTGATGAGGTCGCAGGTGAGACAGTCCCAGGCCTCTGCCTTATATTGGGAGCCCTTGTACTGGCCCTGCAGCAGTCTCTGTGCATGGTCTTTAACTAGGAGTCCTGCCATGACCTTGGACTCCTGGATGCACCAGTGCTGCACCTGGAAGCACACACCTTCTCCCCTTACTGCCATAGTGCCTGCAAGGGGAAGCTACAACCAGATATGAGATGTAGTCCCACCTCTTGGGTTTAAGTAGGGCCAATTTTCCGCACTTTTTCCGTGATTGGCCGGTTTTGAAAAAGCTAAGCTATGGGCAAACCTGCTTACCTAAGGTTGGCATTGTTAAAAGGGGTATACCACTGGGCACAAAGAGTTAGCTGGTCTACACATTGCTCACACCTCCTAAGCTGGCCTGTGCAATGCTTAACATTGCTTACATTAGACCTTTATTATAATGCCTTTTTGGCATTGTGTTATTATTCATTACACCTTATATGCATGCCTGGTATCCCTGATTGATGTGTGCATACACTCTGTGGGGTCCTTGCATTTTATTGGGGACTTCAACACTCTATTACAATTACACCTCACTTCTGGGCTTACTGCTGTACTCCAGTTCACATATTTATGTTATGTAGTGGGTTATGGCACATCTGACTGTATATTGATGCCTTTCACAGGTTCAGTTTGGTTATACTATAGTGAGGGCATGTTTACTACTACCTCATTTCTCTGTACTTCTGTGATGGCTTGGTGGACAATTACTGGTACTATGGTGTATAGGGTTCTGGGTTTGAAACCTACATGGCTGTTGATTTTGTTGATGGGCAGAACAAGGGCCATTGGATACAGAGTGATTAAGGCACTTTTGAGCAGTTGTAAGCAGGTTTGCACGATGGTAAGCACTGCTAACCTGCTGTTACATCTGCTTACAGAGAGTTAGCTTTAGAATTACTTAGCCAGTGTAGGCATTGCTTACTGCTGTGCAAACAGGCTTAAGGCTGCTTACTAGTGCTTGCATATGCTTACTACTGCTTATTTGTGCTTAGACCTGCTTACTAGTGCCTTATTCATTATGACACTGACACCTCACATGTGCACTTACTGCAGTACTCCAGTTCATAAATATATGTTATTTAGTGGGTTATACAACAAAAATATTGGTCATAACATGCTTTGCCATGTAAAATAGAATGTGCTATAGTGGGACTCAAACCAGGAATGGCTGCTCATTAGGCAAATGCTCTGCCCACTACACTATTGCTGTGCTGCTTTGTTTGCGTATATCTTCCTTGTTATCCTCTTCAGCCTTTTAAGCTGCTTTAAATGTAGCTAAGCGATGGGCACACCTGTGCACCTACGGTTAGCCTCAATCAGATTTAAAAAAAAAAATAGGGTTTCTTCATTTTATTACTACATTCTGTTGCTGTTATACACAAGGGGGACTGTTGGTGGCGATATGCAGTCACCTGTGAGCAGACACGCTCGTTGCATACCCCTTTCTACTTTTCTATATTGCAGGGGCATGTTTATTCTGAGAGCTCTGCTCTCAGACACACTCCCTGCACTCTTACATGCTCCGTGTAAGCCTAGGAGCTCAGGCAGTGCGCCTTATTAATATGCATGGCGTGCTGCCATCCTGCTCCTAAATGGTCACTTCCATGCAGGACTAAGCTAGTCCTGCACGGAAGTTTAGTAAATCTGGGAGACGGTGTTGTTCTTTAACTTCAGGAAAAAGGTAATAACATATGAAAATGCTGTGCTATGACTCACTTCATCAGGTAAAGTATAGCATTTCTGCCCAATAGTCCATGAATGATAAAAACATTTTTCAGACATACATACACCACTAGGCATGTTCGTAAAAATTCAAACCTGGCTCTTATCTAACAAGATAATTAATTTATGTATTTACTTTGTTTGTTTGTTAAAAGGGTAGGTAGACTGAGAGCATGAGAAAAGCACATTCATGATTACCATCATACCAAGTTTTTCAATTTAATATTGAGTTATAGCCTTAAAGGGACTCCAAAATCTGTCATATGCTGCCAGATTGAAGAAACTCCAGCTCTATTCAGTCGCATACCGTCTGCTCAGAGGTGACATGTGCCTGACATACAAGGCCATGTCCAACCCGGAATTAATGGACATGCTCCACCTCAAAAAATCCAAATCCACCAAAACCACTAGAGCAAGCGACTTAAACCTTAGCACGGATATAAATAGGACGTGCTGGAGGGATAGATTTATCACTCAGAGACTCCCTATGCTGTGGAATAAAATCCCGGTCCATGTGAGGCAGAGCACCTCGCTGACTCTGTTCAAGAGAAATCTAGACCTGTGGATGGGAGATCGTAGGTTTACCCCAGGAATCAACTCTGTGTCACTGCTGGACAGAGGCACAACAAACTAATGGGCACAGTATTTTTTCATATAAGGGGTGGCGTAAGCCACAATAATTTGGGCTAGGCTTATAAATGCCTTAGGGCAGATAGCCTAGTATAAACCTATGAACCTATGAACCTATGAACCTAACTTCTACATTTTACATTTGTCTAAATATTTTTTAAATTCAACATCAGAAAGACCACAATTCATATATCTCCTCGAGAAAAGTCCTTGCTAGTAAATTACATAAGGCTCTCACCTGCTATCTTTGCAGACATCTTCACTCTCTGTAAAATATCAGTTATGTGTAAGGAACAGATAAAAACAAAGATGATATGATTTATAATACCTATCCTCTGTCAAATTAACAATACAAAATATCCCATTCATTCAGATTTAAATGGAACCCACCAAAAGCAGAAAAACAAATCCCCAATAACCTAGTTTAAGTCTGCTTTGGACAGAGAAAGACCCGCTGTATATAATAAAGTTTTCCAAATATTAACACAGAATGCATAAAATAGACTGTTTCCCTAAGGGAAGTAGATACAACATCCATATGTTCACAATATCTGTTAGCTGACACAACATATTCTCCACCAAATCTGATGCCTAACACCTGACACTGTTATCAAGAAAGAGATGCCACTTATTGTATCCTCACAACTGAAACTTTTACTCTTTGTAAAAATAATACTCAGATCTACCACCTGCAAGATAATCTGAAGTGTGTCAAAAGCTTTTTATACCCATATTTTATCCCAATGGATTACCATTATACCATCTACGTAACTCATCTTAACAGGGACTGGAATAACATGTCTATATATCTATTAAATCTCATGCAATTCTCTTGTCTACCTGACACAATATCCCATTCATGAGCAAAGCGAATATGGTAGGGCTAATAAGGCAACCTTGTTTCACACCCTAATCTGAATCTATGTCCTATTTCTTATTCAACTATTTGCAATTAGCTTCATCCAAGAATTCTTATATATATATATATATATATATATATATATATATATATATATATATATATATATAGCGCTTATATTATCATATTGCATGCTCAGAAGAGCGAACAACACATAATCGACCCCATGTAAGCAAAAGCTTACAACGTCGAAACCTCAGAATAGCGATTTTTTTCCCTTGGAAAAAAAGTCGCTGTTACCGAAACAAAAAAAAAAAAAAACAAAAAACAAACTGTAAAACATTATATAATGTGGGGCTTCACCCTCACACCCCCCGACATGGTAAGCTATGCCCCCAACACCCCCTACACAAATATACCAACTCCAAGATCACACTACAGTGCCGAAAACGGCAGTGTAGTGAAAGCGGCCAAGCAAATTCTTTCCCAGGGAAAGAATTTGCTGAAAAGCTGCTTCGCTATTTTGCCTTTTCGCGCTTTTCAGTTTGACAAAGATGCATTTGACAACCTGCGTCTGCAACAGCGTAATAGGGAGCCATATATATATATATATATATATATATATATATATATATATATATATATATTTATGTGTGTGTGTGTGTGTGTGTGTGTGTGTGAGTGTGTATGTGTGTGTGTGTATATATATATATATATATATATATATATATATACACATCTGGCCAACGACAATTACCGCAAGCTTCCTCACAGAATGGACTTGTGCAAACACGACAGAGATTGTTTGATACACCCCAACCTTCAAATTTTTCAGTTGACTATCTGGATGATATAATTGTAATACTATTTATACACCTTATTTCTGAAGATGTGCAACAGGTATTAAAAGAGGCAAAAGAAACCTGCTACTACGTATGGGTAAATGCAAAAGATTTTCTAGATGGTGCCATGATAAGAAACAGGACTGTTTCAAGACTTAAGACACATCGGTTCTGCAGAATTTGTATAAGTGATTATCCTCTGAACTTTCTTAGTCTTCCATCAAGATTCACCTTTACTCCATTTCTGCTTGTCTGCCCTCAGATGCCCCCTTTGTACCCTACTTCAAGTGAAACAGTTTGTGAACATTTTTGTTTTCATATCCATCCATCTGGAAGGCAGATAGTATTTTCTTGGGATCTTACTTACTGGAAACACACTGTTTCCTTTTGAAATTTTCCTTTTGAAACTGCTCACTAGCCTATATGAAGTTCTTTTTTGTAAAACAATATTGCCCTGACTTCTGCAAGATGAATATCGGAGTTACAAGCTGTTATGGTAAGTCATCCCTATCTAATCATTTCAGAGACAGGGTAACACTGAAAACAAATCCTTCCTCTGTGCCTAAGGTTGTTTCAGAGTTTATATTATACCAGGTAATTTATCTCCTTGCTTTCTTCCCAGAATAAAAATAAAGTAATTTTACACATTCTGAGGGCCGGATTTACGAAAGCTTGCACGGAGTTGTAGAGTAGAGTAAGACGTCAAACAGGCAATATGTCTGACGTGTGATCCAGGAACAGCCGGCAGGGGCATGCATGAGAGCTGCTAAAGCTTCTCTTGCACGGACAACATCATGGTATGAAAATTACCTCATTTGCTGCTGAAAGCTATGCAAATGAGGTAAATTTGCAATCCAGGAAACACTAACCTGTCCGTGGAAGATTAGTGTTATCTGGAAGAATGTACTCCGTTGGTAACGGAGTACCGTTCTGCAAATAGCTAAACGGAGCTATGACAGCTCCAAATAAAGGATGCATACAGTTGAGAAGCATGCTAATGGCCAAATATAAGGCCATTGAAATTTATAAATGTTTAAAATTATTAAAATCTAACTTTTTTCCCCGATCTCCAATGTTTAAGCGTAGTGCAGCACCGCGTAAACGTGCGGCGCTTTAAAAACAAGAAAATAATTTAAAAATAGCCAAAAATAGCCATTTTCACTAAAAAGCTTATTCTGCCATGCAGGTGAATGACATGCTGAAGACAACATGGCCACTGAGTACTGGTTGCTAAGGGGGGAAGCTCAGTGTGAGAGATGTAACCATGCATTCGTAGGCAATCCTATGCAAATGAGGCTAAGGATAGTGAATCCCAATTTTCCCCAGCATGTGAGCCATGTCCCAAGAGTGTAAGTGTAGGAGTAGGTGTGTAATAGAGTAGAATATAGGTAACATCATGAGGGTGTGTGTCAGAAAGGCTGTAAGGTAATTGGAGCACAGTGTCTTGTGTTTGCCCTGAGTTGCTCAGGATTGCAAGAGGCGTGTCTACAGCTGTCCTTTTTGAAAACCAGAAACCAAAGGTGCACACTGTGAAAATATCTGAAATTTCTCGCAAACGTGCACACAGTGTGTGCGCGTGTTTGCAAGGCGCTGCCCGGGCGGAAACAGAAAGGGAAAAGGAAGGAAAAGAAATAGTAGGAAGTTAACCAAGGAGAACTTGCAGAGCTGCCAGGTGAAATATATCAGAATCAGCCAATTACACAGGCAGCAGACTAGCCCAGCCCAGCCCAGCACTTTAAACTCTGCAAACAGCATTCTTCCCTGTTTTTTCACAAGAACTCTGCAACACTGCAGTATACAAAGAGGGAAAGCTTAAAAACTTTAAAGTTAGACAAAATGTTAGGGGCTGCTCTTGCTATCATAAACCAACATGTGCAAGGTGCTGAGGGTGGTGATGTTGTGAATGCTGCTGAGCAACCCACAGTGAGGAGATGGAGAAGAGTGTACAGACCCAGGGTAACCTACCAGAGGCTACATGAGCTGGAGATACTGGAGCGCTATAGGGTGGACAGAGACCTCCTACAGCAAATTGTTGAGCTGTGCCGGCCACGCCTCACACACAGAACCAACAGAGGGGAACCCATCCCAGTGGATACCAAGGTATGTGTTGGCCTAAGAATACTAGCTACAGTACCTTCCAGAGACCAACTGGTGATATGATGAGGATTTCACAGGCACCAGCATCCAGGGTACTGGATGCCATGTCAGCACATGTCGGTGAGCATGTATATTTCCCCAATTCCCGTGAGGCATTGGCCAGCAATATGCATCTTTTCCACCAAATAGCAGAATACCCTGAGGCAGTGGGTGCAATAGACTGCACACACATACACATCAAAGCACCACCCAGTGAGCGGGGTAGGGTCTACATCAACCACAAGGGCTTCCCCTCCATCAACTGCCAGGTTGTGTGCGATGCCCAGGGCATATAATGAATGTGTGTGCTGTCTCTCCTGGAAGCTATCATGATTCCCACATCTGGCATCTGACGCAGCTGTACCAGACATTTGCCAATGGGGATATCTCTGATGGTCACCTAGTGGGGGATGCTGGATATGTACTGGAGCCATGGCTGACGACACCCATCAGAAATGCACACACACCCAAACAAGAACTCCATAATGAGGCACATGCACAAACAAGAAACATAACTGAGCATGTGTTTGGGATGCTCAAGTCACAGTTCCGGTGCCTGGACACATCTGGTGGAGCCTTGCAGTACTCACCAACTACATGTACCCAAATTGTCATGGTATATGCCATGCTACACAATATGATCCTGTGGAAACAGCTGCAGCAGGAATAACATGGGGCAGGGCCAAACAGCCCCCCACCATTGCCAAGGCCTGCACAGGCACAGCGTGACTCAGAGGAGGAACAACCTGAGCCTTCCCCAGTAGGCAGAAGGAGGTGTGCCCAGTATGCCCTGGCCTTGGCAAAGAGGGAATGCATAGCACATACACTGACTCAGTAGGAACCCTAGAAATGACACCTCTCTCTGACTCGCACATACAATAAAAGGGATGCCTAACTTGACACTACCTGTTTTCAAACATGTACAGGGAGTGTAATATGTGCATCAGACATAGGCAGCCCTGCAGCACCACCTGAGGCATGAGTCCCTATTTTAAGCAATATGAAGCACTGCTAAGCAAATTTTACCGGTATTGAGCATATTTAATTATAACTGCCTGTAGCTGCGCACTGTGCTAACCAGCACAATGTCGGGCAAAGTCAAGCAAAGTCGGATAAACACACTACACCTGCTTTTCTGTTCCTTAACCAGTCAGGTCTGACCAGCAGGAAAATAAAAAGCAGTGATAGGGCTCAAACTCAGGATACTGTGCACTATAGTTAGAGTACTGAACCACTAAGCCATGACAGCATTTCACTGGCACAGACACAACTTAAGTCACTTACACATACTAGTTGGGAGGGGGGTCACATACCTAACAGTCACAGCCAGCAGGACAATTGTAGACAAACACAAACACAAACAAATGCTGTATTATGCCCTCTGAAGAGGCATATAAGTAACCTCCTCCCAAGCCTATGCAGACAGATAACAGCAGGCCAGGCAGTGTGATGTGGGTTGGGTAGGCTATGAAGTCACAAACTAATATGTGTGTAATTGGAAGCTAAGGTCTGTAGTACAGTGGTATGCCTCAAGCCAGTACGATCGGCAACAGTACAGACTGAAATGGAGTACCTGACATAGCAGTGCAGGCCTAGCAAATATGTATAAGTGTCAGGTGTACCCCTCATCCTATGTACACCCACAGTAACAATCAGTTGTGCCCCCCAAGGGTAGAAATGTACAAATAATAGCTGCCCCCCCTGTATGTAGAAATGTTGATAAGTCTATGCAAATTGACTCATGGAAGCCCTGCAGGCACAGCGTGCTTCCTGTCAATGCACAACACAAAGGTGAGCCCTGAAGTAAAAACCAACTTGATTTTTCACACACATATAGTACATATGCCCAGAGTGGGAATGCTCACACACTTAAACAAATTTAGCAAATTTCAGTCAGTAACATACTGAAAGGTCATACTGGGCATGCTCATACACAAACAAATGAAGCACATGTCAGTCAACAACATATTGAAAGGTCATACTGGGCATGCTCACACACTTAGGCCATGTCTGAGTACAGCAGTGGGCCACACATATCTGGCAGTTGCAGTTCTTACTCCAGACACTTGTCACTATTCACCAATCCTGCCTTGCGCACACAGTGATATGAAAACAGGCCCATATAATATATTGGACCCCTGTCATAATCAAACTATGTACTACAAGTACTTAAGTTGTTCAAAGAAAGTGAAAATCCAAAGAAGATCAATAAATCTCTGATCAGTATCATCAAGAAACAATGAGCACTCCTAACATTATCCAAGCCATGTTCTGGCAAAAATATTGCCAAAGAGTCCACAGAGAACCATGAAGCTTTCTTTCGCTATGTCATAAATATCAATGTAAACTCATATATGTTCTGAGTCACTGCAAAGTGTAAATGAATACATGTACATGACTGGCATTGCCAACATCTTGTCAGACAGGTTCATACATATTTACCCCCCTCTCACTGACAAAAGGGCCCATTACCATACCCGGAGATCGTGAAAACCCAGAAATCACATATACAATGGTTAAGCAGCTCTATCCAAATCTTAAAATATGGCGTCTATGGGATGACATGGTTTCCCTGGCTGTGTCATATGTGAACTCCAAAACAAACAGACCCTGCACCTGAACAGTCTGTTGAGACTCACCCTCTGTACAGGATATGAAACTGTTGAATGGGTTACAGCAACATTTGGCACACTCCACAACTATTGGTGCACAACAGACCATAGGAACTATTGTCTTACAAGCCTAATAAGCCTGATATGCAAGGCCATGGAGTCCATCATTATGGAACTCATAAACAGAGCTATTGGGAGCCTACAAACACCCAACCCTACCCATTTTGGTTTGGTCAGGGGCAGATCATGGTTCCTAAACCTGCTAGACAGTTTTCAAGGCAGTTACCCAGGACATACATCAATGAAAGGAGCTACACATGGCCTACATAGACCTTGAAAAGCCCTTTTCCAACATCCCACACACATGTCGTATCCACAAAATCACCAACCTGTGCATAAACACATATGTCATCTGATGGATTGCCAACTGGAGCACAGATAGATCCCACAAGGTAAGAATTGTGGTCTCCCTGTTGGACTGTAAGCTGGTAACAACTGCTGTCCCCCATGGCTCAGTCTTGGGACCCCTCCTGTCTGGTGTATAATTTTCAGAAATACAGTCAAACACACGAGGGCTATGGTTAGCAAAGTTTGTGGATGACTGCAAAAAGGTTGTCATAATCGATGTTTGGGACAACAGAGACATGCTTAAAAAGAGTCTCAGTTAGACAGATGTGGTGTCAAAATTATGGCCTCGAGCTACAGTCATACAAATACCACTTAGGTGCCAACACCCTAAATATGGAGGTAATAATAAGGGATCTATGGACACATGTGGATAGTCATCTCTACTTCCAGAAACACATTCACAAAGTGGTTAAAAAATCATGCTATGTGTTCCCATAAATTGCCAAGGTTTTTGTATGTAGGTCAAAGGAGGTTCCCTCTACTCATCAGTCATCAGACTCATCAGAGAGTATCACAGCACACTTGCGATGAATCTGACTGGGCACATTCAGCAGCTGGAAAGACCACTGAAGTACCTCAACAAGAGGATTACTCGCCTCAAACAGTTGCCCCATGCAACAAGGCTGAAGTTAACTCAATCTGTAGTCTGTTGCATACTGTCTACTCAGGCGACCCCTGCCCAACAGACAGGTCCATGTCCAATGCAGAACTGATGTACATGCTCTATCTGAAGTAAACCCAAGCTCACTGTGCCACATGCTCTAGGGATATCATCATCACAACAGTAAATAGAACATGTTTGAGGGATACATTACTAACTCACAGACTTCCCTTGTTTTGGAACAGGCTCCCAACCTACATTAAGCTGAGTCCCTCACTGACACTCTTCCAGAGGAGCCTTGATGAGTGTATGTGAAACTGAACTGTCACACCATGGATCACTTCATCAGCTCTACTACACATAGGCCTAGGGAACTAACCCCAAGTGTGGTGATAGCTGCACACTCTGGCCATACTAATAGATGCCTTCAGGCAGACAGCCTATTACCCACCTATGTACCTATATATATGTAGGGGGAACACTGTATAATAAGCCAAAGATGGATAGGCAGAGATGTGTGTAAGAGGGTGAACATGACAGGGAGCCATCCAGGACTGTCCCACCCAGCACACATCCCAATGGCACAAAAGACATGAGGTGCACATCTCACCCACTGCACATAACAGCCACCAGTATCTGTAAGCATTATAGTGTATGTGGTCCATGTGCCTACTGTACAACATGACTGTACAATGAAGTACACATCTACTATCTGTAGACATGTACCTGTCACATAGGCTTATAGGTATGTAGTAGACTATCTTCACAAAGGCATATATTAGCCTAGGCAAGTTGTGCAGCTTTCACCATCCCATTGGGTAGTCTCTTAAGCCCTAGTTCTAATAGTTATTACCCTAAGCCCCTTTCTAGTGGGGCTGATGATGTGATGCCTGGAGTGTATTGTCTGTTTCCCATCCACTCATCAAGGTTCCTATTGAAGAGTGTCAGCAAGGGGCTCTGTCTGATGTACATTGGGACATTTTCTACATGTAAGGCAAGTGTCTGGGATGGTACTCTATCCCACCAGCATGTTGTATTCATTGTTGTGATGAGGTTCATATCCCTGGAGTCTGTAGTGCGACTCAATTTTGTTATCTGTAGATGGAGCATGTTCAACAGTTATGTGTTGGACATGGCTCTGTATGTTAGGCAGAGTGTGCCTCTGAGTAGGCGGCATGCAACAGAGAACAGATTTAGTTTTACCAGTTGTGTTGCATAACACAACTGTTTGAGGCCAGTAATCCTCTTGGTGAGGTACCTCTGTGGTCTCTACAGCTGCTGGATATGCTTAGTCGAGTACATCCAAAATGGTGCATTGTGCTCAATGATGGGTCTGATGACTTAAGAGTAGAAGGCCACCACTACCTCTTTTGATCCTGATGCAAACCCTTTGTTGAGTAGGTGGGCCACATAGGATTTCCTAATCACTTTGGCAACATGGTTGTCAAAGGAAAGATGACTATCTACTTCTGTCCCCAGATCCCTTATTACCTTGTCAGTTTTTAGGGGGTAACACCTATGTAGTAGTTTGTGGGTACTTTGTTTTCACCAAAGGGGATTACTATGCATTCTTTCACATTGAGCTTGAGGCCATGATTCTGACACCACACATCTGTCTCATAGAGTCCCTTCTGGAAAATATTTGTGTCATCCAGGGAATCTATTATGGCAAACATTTTACAGTTCCCAGCAAACTTAGTCAACCACAACCCTCCTGTGTTGGCATGTACTTTTGAGAAGTCTATACCAAACAGGAGGGACCCCAGGACTGAACCCTGGGGGACACCAGTTGTTACTGGTGTAGAGTCTGACATGTAGCCAGTAACTGTTAATTTGTGGGATCTATCTGTGAGCCAGTTTGCAATCCATATTGTGATGTATGGATTCATGCCCAGGTTGGTGAGTTCATCTATGATACCTGACTGGCGAATGGTGTCAAAGGTCTTAGCGAGGTATAGGTAGGCTGTGTGGAGCTCATTTCAATCATCTGTAGCCTGGGTAACTGTCTCAAAGAAATCCGCCCAGTTCAGGAGGCGTGATCTGCATTTGATGAAGCCAAACTGGGTGTGCTCAACTGTGTGAAGGTTCCCAATGTCTTTATTGTTGACTTCCATTATGATTGGCTCCATTGCCTTGCAGGTCAGACTCGTCAGGCTCATAGAGCGTGAATGCCAAGGGTCTTTTGTGGCCCCACCCCTGTGGAGTGGGAAGAATGTTGCTGTGCAACATTCTATGGGTACATATCCTGTAGAGAGGATGTACAGAGAGGTGTAGGTACCCTTGATGAATATGGATATATCCCCACCATATGTGCTATAATCCAGGTTCTGATGATGGAAGGTATGGAATGAGTAGTATCCTGGTAGTGCTGCTGTGCTCTCTGGAGCCTTGAACTAGGTTTCTGTTACTGCACAGATATCAACATTCTCCATCCTGAGAAGTGCCTCGAGTGTGTGCATCTGGACGCTGAGACTTCTGGCAATGAGTAGCATTTAGCTCACTTTGTGGTTATTTGTGTTGGTTATGGGGTTTGGTTTGTCCTGAGTGACCAGTGTTCCACACCTGAAGTCAATGCCTCATTGGTCCCATCTGACCATAAGCTAATTACCCTACATATCCACATTCTGGCCCCACCCCCCATTAAGGAAACCATGTTAAAATATTTCTCCAAAGCCAACTTCATGCTTCTTAAGACAGAAGTGGTGAACTTCAGGACACGCATGCAGATGAACAATACAGTTACGACTAATGAATCCTTTACAATTGCACTTTATAAGCACTTAACGTGAGTGCATGCATCATGCTATCGCAAACAGAACCAAGACACTATCCTCCAAGAATAGGAAGCCAATCTGGTGGTCCCCCGCCATAACCAAACTGCACAACAGAAGGAAGAAACTGTTGCAAAAGAAGGTAAAATCCCATGAGTGGAGGAGCTCCCTGGTCAGCCTCAGTAAGAAGCTGCAATCCCTGATAAAATTCTCCAAAGCTAGTTACGAAAACGAAATCACCACTGATTCTAAAGACAACCACAAAGCATTATATAGCTATGCCAAGAATCTCAAGAGCAACACTCAGGTCTGCTCTGAGTTACAGCACAATGGCACTAAATATACAGACCCAACTGATATTGCCAACATCCTGGCAGATAGGATCAGTGCTAACTTTACCCCCCTCTCCCCCATGAAAGAGTCCATCTCTATACTGGAAGAATGCAAAGTTGCTGTCATCATGGCTGCACAGGTAAAAACCACTCTCCAAAGCCAGGAACACAGCATCCATGGGACCAGATAACATCCCAGGCTGCATTCTACATGAACTACAGAATGAACTGGCACCATACCTATGTACCATGTTCAGTCATAGCCTCAACTCCGGCTTTGTGCCTGCTGAATGGCACACAGTGATGGTTATCCCACTACACAAGGGGGAGCCACCACGGACCCCGAGAACTAGCTCCCCATTAGCCTGATGAGCCTGGTCTGCAAGGCCATGGAATGTATCATCATGGAACTTATAAACAAAAAGACATTGGTAATCTCCAAACTATGGACCACAACCATTTTGGGTTTGTAAAAGGCAGATCATGTCTCCTAAATCTGATAGATTTCTTTGAAGCAGTCACCAAAGCCGTAGACAAGGGTAAGGTGGTTCACACAGCCTATCTAGATCTTGACAAGGCTTTCGACACCACCCCCCACTCTGGAATTATAGATAAACTCACTAAGCTAGGTATAAATCCCTATGTCACAAGATGGGTTGCCAACTGGTTCACTGACAGAATCCACACTGTGAAAGTAGCAGACTCCAAGTCTGACTTCAGACCAGTGACAAGTGGAGTACCACAGGGTTCAGTCCTGTGTCCTGTCCTGTTTGGTATCTACTTCCTTGAAGTACAGGCTAACACAGAAGGTCTTTGGCTAATGAAGTTCCCAGATGACTGCAAACTAGGAGCCATAATCGAAACTACTAACGATGTGTTTATCCTACAAAAGGGCCTCACTAAGACAGATGCCTGATGTCAAAGCCATGGCCTCAAGCTCAATGCCAAAAAGTGCATCGTCATCCCCTTTGGTAAAAACTCTACCCATGAACTACAACATAGGCGGTAGTATACTTAACACTGAAAGTGTGATAAGAGACCTTGGGACACAGGTGGACAGTAGACTCTCCTTTGATAATCGCATTGCCAAAGTGTTTACAAATTTCTTCTATGTAGCCCACCTAATCATGAAAGGGTTCACCTCTAGATCAAGAGAGGTCATTGTGCCCCTCTACTCATCACTCATTAGGCCCATAATAGAGTACAATGCCCCATTTGATATGTACCTTAATCGGCACATGCAACATCTGGTAAGACCACAGAAGTACCTCACCAAGAAGATCATGGGCCTCAAAGAGATGCCCTATGCAGCTCGACTAAAGAAATTCCATCTCTACTCAGTTGCTTACTGCCTGCTCAGATGTGATCTATGCCTGACGTATAAGGCCATGTCCAACTTGGAATTAACGGACATGCTCCACCTCAAGAAAACCAAGTCTCTTAGAGCCACATGGTCCAGTGAATTAAACCTCAGCACAGCAATACACAGGACATACTGGAGGGATAGATTCCTGTCCTGGAGACTTCCCTCGCTCTGGAATAGAATCCCAGTTGATGTTAGGCAGAGCCCCTCGCTGACTCTCTTCAAGAGGAATCTTGACGAGTGGATGGGAAATTGTAAATTTACCCCTGGGATCATTTCAGTGGCCCTGCTAGACAGAGGCCCAGGAAACTAATTTAAAAGGGAGGCAAAAGCCAACACATTATGGCTAGGCTTATAAATGCCCTTGGGCAGATAGCCTAGTACCTACCTATGAACCTTTGAGCCTTGCCTAAAAAAGGTGATATGGGGACAGCAAGAGCCTTGGCCAGTATTCAGAAGCATAGGGGCGACAGGTGCAAACCATCTGTAGCAAAGCAACAAGGCTTGTCTATCATGTCATCACAGGCAGACAGAGACTGGATCCCCTTTGAATGACAGCAGAAGCTCAGCAATTGTTGAAGTTTATCATCTTTCTGTTATATTGCAGTATCTTGTAGGTGAAGGTAAAATGCTACTCAAGGTCAGGGTCATACCAGCCTGGGCTACATGATCATAGAGCTAATATATCTCTTGTCATGTTGTCCTGGGAGGTATGTCTCAAATCATTCACACTGACATACAAAGAACACGTCATATATGTACCTGTTCTGGAGTGATGTAAGTGCTTGTGTTATGTGGCAGATCATAGCACCTGACAGACAACTGACAGTAACCTTCCCCTTGTCCAGCCGAGTGAGTGGAATATCTGTGTGCCTGACTATGAAGTCACCTATTGCTAGTGTGTTGGGTATGTTGTTTTGCCTTAGGGCCTGTTGTGAAGCACACTGCTTTGGTGTATTATGTGTTTTCTGGCGTGTGCTTGGAGGTGCATGTTGCTTGCTTGTCTGCTTAGGAGGACACTCTCTCTTTTTCAGATTAATATTTGTATTCTCCGAGTATGGTAATGTGTATTTATGTGTGTGTTTTGCTGGTGCTTATATTGTAGGTCTATGTGAGACAGTTGGTGTTGTGGTTGTATGACCCTACTCCTCCTGACTGTACTGTCCAGTATTGGGTTGACAGAGCTTAGCCACTGGTTTGACCCTGTGTGTGCCAGCATGTGGTGCATCAACCCATATATGATATGGTCATGGCCTATGCATACAATACGCTCACAATACACATAGTATGATAACCCTGCTGAAGTTAGCAAATGTGAAAAAAACCTTTGGGCAAACTGTCAGCAAGTAATGTCTGTATTGCACCCTGTAACTCCATATTGCTTGCTGAAGTGTAAAGACGTACTTAGTTTGGATTAAGAACACCGCACTTGCCAACTGTGTGTGTGTGTCTCCCTGGGGAGGAGCAACCTTTTTGGAGACTACTCACTCCCCTTAAAAGTGGTATACTCATCTTTGTCAAGTCTCATGATTTCATCATCCTACCAATATACCTGAGTAAAGGAGCAATCTCAGTAATGTGTATAACGTGTCGTGTAAATGTGTACTGCTGTAGTAGTATAATGTAGTTAGGTAGGGGTTTGAAGCCTGCACTTGCCAACTATGTGTGTGTTCCCTTCTGAGAAGGAGCAACACTTTTGGAGACTACTCACACCCCTTTAAAGTGGTATACTCATCTTTGTCAAGTCTGATGATGTCACCATCCTACAAATATACCTGTGGAAATGTTAAATTCCAGTAATGTGTATAGCGCATTGTGTAAATGCATACTGCTTATAATATCATAATGTAGTTAGGTAGGGGTTTGCATCTCGCACTTGCTGATTGTGTGTGTGTGCTCCAAGTGTATGACAATGTTGAGTGGGTTTCGATTTTTCTAGTGTATGACATATCACAATGACAACTGTATGTGCATTACACATGTATAGTAGCTGTGGGGCAAATCCATATACATACATGTGACCTTAAGTATTTCATAGGTGGGTACTCTGCTTTCTCCATGAATGCATCTGTTATCTTGGACAGGGTGTGCTTGCGCTTTCTAGACCTTAAGTCACTTTTGTATGCTTGTGACAAGCTTAGTCACTGCAGTGATCCCTGGGCTACATCTTCCATTTCACATCCACTCATCAAAGTTTCTGTTGAAGAGTGTGAGTGAAGGTTTATGCTTGAGGTATATTTGAAACCTGTTCCAAAGCAGGCAAAGTCTGGCAAAGATGACTAATCATTATAGGTGTGCAACAACCTCTGTGGATCTGCATGCAAACCCTTTATTGCTTATGTGCTCCACAGAGGGATTTCCAAAACCCTTTGGTAATGTGATTATCAAAGGAGAGATGACTTGACACATGGCTCTATATATACATTAGTAACTGTTCCACATTTTGGGGGCTACTACCTATGTGGTACTCTGGGGATACTTTGTTTTCTAAAAGTGGATAACTATGCTTTCTTTTGCTTATAGCTTTACAGCATGAGTTTGACACCAGGTATCTGTCTGTATGATACCCTTTTGGAGGATGTGTGTGTCATCTGGAGAATAAAGTATAGCCCACAGTATGCATTGTCATCAAACGTGGGCAGACATATCCCTACTGTGTTTGCTTGTACCTAAGAAAGCTATATGCCAAACAGGAGTGGTCCCAGGACTAAGTGAGGGGAATACCACTTGTTACTGGCATAGAATAGTACATGGAGGCTGCAAATGTTACTGTGTGTCCTACATCTGTGCGTCAGTTGTAAAGCCATCATCTAACAATCGTTTATGGTCAGTCTGTTGAGGTTATGTATAATACCAGTATGTGCAATGGGTATGAATTGCTGGTGAGCTATAGCTTGGCTGTGTTGAGCTCCCCTCCCTCACCTATAGCCTTGCTGACTGGCTTGAAGTCTACTAGGTGTAGGAGCCATGATCTGGCCTTTAGAGAACCTAAGTGGGTATGGTGCAGTGTTTGCAGGTTCATAATGTCTCTCTTAATGAGTTCCATAATGCTGTGCTCCATAGCCTTCCAGATAACATTTGTCTGGTTTACAGGGTGAGAGTTTCCAGGACCTGTTGTAGTTCTACCCTTAATCAATTTATGTTAACATTTGCACTGGGTGTGAAGAGGGTGGACAGGTTTAAGAATAAGTATATTAGAGGGTCAGGCCAGGTTTGAAGGTTAGTAGACCAAGCCAGATAGGCAGGATTAAGTTTGTTTGTACATGTGCTGAGGAGGGATGCAGAGTATATTGTGAAATAGATGCTAAGGATGAAGCCGCCAGGTAAAAGGAAAAGAGGAATGCCTAAGATGAGGTTTATGGCTATGGTGAGAGAGGACATGCAGGTGGATGGTGTGACAGCGCAAGATGCAGAGGGTAGGAAGAAATGGAAACAGATGATGTACTGTGGCGACCCCTAATGAGAGCATCCAAAAGGAGAAGAAGAAGAAGATGTTGTAGCTCAACCCTTGTGGACTGTGAACACCATTACCGTGTGTCATTCCACAAGTATGTAACCTGTATAGAGGCTGCATCTGGACAGAGCGTTTAGGTGAGTGGTGAGTTCATATGTCAGCTTGTGTATGACACAGCCAGGGACACTGTCCAGTACCATTGCCACTGTGGTGTGTACTTTGTTAAAGAGATGTTTTAACTAGAGTGTCTGTGAATCATCAGGTTTTACATTCTTCAGGTCTGGAAATGTGGCCCTTGTGTAATGACAGGGTGGTGAAATCAGCCTTCAGACTGTCTGACAAGGAATTGGTAATGTCAGTCAGATTAGTGTACTTTGTGACCATTTGCAATAACTGTGACCTGATCTGAGATTTCCCCTGTAGATTATGAACAACACTAAAGAAAGCTTTAGTGTTGTCTTTGGAATCCTTGCCATTTTGTATTTTGAAGCTTGCCTTGTATGTTTATTGAGGGATTGTATTTTCCCAATGATACTGACCAGAGAGGTTATCCCTTCTTGGTATGTAACTCTTTTTTGGTACAACTTCACACCTTCTATTATATATTTAGTTTATGGCAGGGGTCCATGAGACTAATGCACTTTTACTGTATAAGTGAGAATTTCTTGTGTTTGTGATAGCACGGTCCATGCAACCCTGTAGGTGAACAGTGTGCATTAATAAAGGATTATGCAGCTGGGACAGTGTTAACCTTAGTAATGCAAATCAATGACAGATAGCAACAACAGCATCACCCACAGCACAGTGTCAACCCATGTCATACACACACATGTGTACTCAAGTTCCAAAATGTGTGTAGTACAATGCATACTGGCCACCAATAGAAACTATGGAGTGTTAACACTGGCCAATACTGGGCATGTCACCCTGCCCATGTGTCCAATATGCACGTACATGCAGACAGTGCACCTCCACCATGTTCACAAATGTACACCTGCAAACCTGTGCTGCACACATCCCACACTTACTGTCCACTGTATAACACATGCTGACACAACTACACACATATTAGCCAAGTGGCACATGGGCAAACAAAACACAATTAGAATAAACACTGGTGGAAACAATACAACATTGCTAATTACAGCTTTAATGCATCATGCCTGCTCAGCTACACCTTCAAGGATATCATTACACTTTACTGCTGACAACATGCTACACATTCAACCATTGCTATACTTTATTAAAGTCACCCTGTGCATCAGCACCATGTTAGCCTATTCCTGCATCAATGTTACAGATGACAGGAGGTGGCACAGGTTTTATCATATGCATAGGGTGTGTTGTTGGTTTGCCAGAAGCCTACACTGAGCCATACAATTGACATGTGTGTGTGAGTGTGTGTGTGAGGGCCATGAGTACTGTTATGGGCCAATGTTGATGTAATGTGTGCGGGTATGTGTTTGCCCTAGGTTTCTGGTTTATGTGTGTGTGTCTGCATGCACACAGTTCCACCATGTGGCTGCCATATATGGGGATTTGTGAGACAGCTACAGAATATACCTGGCAGGCTTTACAGATCACCGTCTCTGGCCATGGATAGGGAACCTGTGCCTGGCAGGGGTGCTACAGACAGTATCAGGTACTAATCCAGACTGGGTACTATCTGAAGAGGTTGACATATGTCCACTGGATTCAGGTCCATGCTGGGACTGGCCAGAGCCACGTGTACGTGGTCTTCTAGGATGGTCTATGGACAGCCCCTGCCAACATTGCTGGGGCTGGTACTGGCACTACGGGAGCAGCTGTGACTTGCTGGATGTCCATGATGATCTCCAGCTGCTGATGTTGCTGGCATACATCCACGTCGACGTCTCAACCGTCCTGCACTGTCCTGACACATGGACATCTAATGGCTCACCCCAATGTCTATAAGTGACCTCAATGTAATTACGTATGGCACCTGCTAGGTCACGGATACTGTCATTTACAGAGGTGTTATGAGCCCTCTGTGCCCTTAGTCCCTGTCTGGTGTACCGCTCCATTTGTGTCTGTGCCTCCATGACAGCCTGGAACATGCGTGTGGTAGAAAGAGGTGTGGCCCGTCTGCCAGTGGCATGATGACCAGCAGTGCTCTGACGAGAACCCCTGGGCATCTGCCTATGTGGACCATTCCAGACATCTGGCTATGGCTGCTGTGTCCTGATACATGTGCCATAGATACCACACTGTCCTGGCCAGTGCCAACCATACACTGTCCCTCAGTTAAGGCCAATAGTGATGATGGGTGTACAGGCAGTATGACTGTGTGCATGGATGGGGTGGAGACTTGTGTACTGTCAATTGGTGGCCCAACAACAGACCCTGACAAACCTGCCTGTGCCTCAACACACCTATCCTCATGATCACTGTCTGTCTCAGGGACATCAGGTTCCCTGCTGTACTGAACCAGCCCCACCTCGGTACCTGTGAGAGAAAAACAGGAAACACACTTTATGACCTGAACATGATGTCAGACCACATGCGCACATGCACACATGCCCACATGCGTACATGCACATATGCGCACATGCATACATGCACACATGCACACACACAAAAATACACTCCTCCCTAAAGCAGACACACACAATGCCAGCAATCTCAGAACATGCACAATAGCAGGTGATGGTGGGGTACAGTATCACAAGCAAAATAGTCATATCACACATGTCAGCATGCAGGACATGTGTTGCTCAACAGCATGCAGTGCAAGTGTAGACAGTCCTTGTTACTAACAGTATACATGGCTTTGATGCATGTGTTTTGTTATTAGGTGATGGGCCTCCCCCTGGAACACAATGCATACATGGACACAACATTGCTGTGTGGGTATTCAAAACTCTGTAATGTACTGTGCACCATAACTCACAGGTGTACATACAATGGCTGGATGTGTATCTGTGTGTCAGATAGGTATCCAATGCTGATTACAGCCTCTGTGTCTTTAGCAAATAAGTGTTGACACATTTTTAGCACATGCATGATGAGTATTCACACAACATCATCAGTGGTGCATGGATAATTGATGGAATATCATTCGGCCACATACCCAATGTACGATACTTATGGTGAGTGTAGATCATATTGTGGACATGCCAGTGTCATCCATGACATGGCATGCTAAAACACAACTGCATATTTAAACACTACACATACCCAATATGTGTCATATGACCTAGCCAATCAATAGCATCATAAGACATATATGTGTCAGTGGTGCAAATGGTGATTGGTATGCATATTGTTTAGAGGTGCATATGTGTGCACACATGCAACATTAAGGTGTATAGCAATGAAAGCTATGTGTAGTACTGTGGCTACAATAACTGGATGGGGTTTAGTATCATAGGCCATCATCATGAAGCATCATGTGGTCACTCAAGGCTACAAATGTTTCCCAAACCAGCACTAATCATGCTGTACCGGAACTGTACTACCTTGGCTACATTCACCATTTCACAACCAGTTGTTACATGAGTTTGTAAGGAGGCCAATAAGGAGCATTCCCTGACATGAATGTGTAGTGTGTTGCAGAGTGTTTAAATGCCCCATGATAGGCCTCTACCCCTCAGGTATATTATGTGTAATGTGTGGATGAGAGTTTGGATACTGGAGTGTGTCTTTACAGAAGGTTTGGGAATCCTTTATGTATAACATGTTAAAATGCTCTGTGTATGGCATAGATGTGTATGTTATGTGCATGTTGAGTATTAGCTGTGCCTATCCAATGGTCACTACAGTCTAGCCACATTTGTTTGAGATAATCTGGGTATTGCATGTGTTTGAGGCAGCTAATCACATTAGTGAGATGTGCGTGGTTTTACACCAAACATGCACAGCATGCATTATGGGTAGGTGTGTTACATGTATACATGGCCTACACCTTAATTATAACATGCACTTTTTATTTACAATAATAAATGTAGAACACACTCACCATCTGTCCGCTGCTTTGATGTCACCCCAGAGGGACATACATAGAGATGAGACAGTTTGTCAGTGGCCACAACTGTGGCATTGCTACTGTGTGTTTGCAATCTTACAGTACAACAACAGTTTACATTCACAGAGCTACAGATTATGTTCCAAATGATCAGTATTGCACAACAACAGGCTCCACATCTTTTAACGACACGCTCCACATCTCACATATGCATGATCTACTAATACAGATAACAGTAGTCTACAGATATGCCATGTTACTTGCATGCTCCATGTGTGCTTACTGGGTGACTCCAACCTCCATCATGGTGTATGTCTGCTGCTGTTGTTGTTGGGCAGGTGCCACCAGGCTCAGGAACAGCTCCTCCACTGTGGTCAGGGGAGGATGGATATTAACACCACCTCCTGTTGCAAGCTGTTGTCTCCGCACATCAGCAGCACGCTGACAGACATGTCTGAGAAGATCACTGCAGTGGTGGTGTACCTGTTCATATGTCCGGTTATGCAGACCTACCTCATTTACCCTGCGGACAACATCTTGCCACATTGCAGTATGCTCCTGCTGGTCCTGGCTGTTTCGTGAGCACATAAGATTGTAGTGCTGAATCATACTGCTAGTAATTATATCATCTTCAGCAATACTGTAACTGGGGTTTCTGTGATGCGCCATGATCCCTGGAAGACATAAATATGAAAATATGTCTGAGCAAGTCATATGGCACATTCAACATTATACAGTACAGATATCACTGAACTGCCATATATAGCAACCTATTAGCTAACCAAGAGTGAATCACTTTAACTGCCACTTATCACTGCTCACCCCACAACTGCTTGAAAGTGCCTGGCTCACTCTCTATCTAATGAACCATGTTCTGCACAGCAACAAAATAAAATTGCTATGTAAGACTATACAAGAGTACCTGGCACACTGTATGCAACATGATGCACCACCTAGCCACAGCAGATATACATCAAGCTGATGTGTAAAGAAATATATCATCCATCACAATGAGTGTAAGGCCCAGTAAATGTATTACTATTATACCACACAACTTGTTACTGGCAAACCCATGGCCAAAATATGTGCACAATTGGGAATATAGGTTGCATACTGCTATAGTACACTATGAATGTTGCTAGATATGCAGTTATATGTTTTACCACACAAATGTCAATGGACATGTTACAGACATACCCACACACACATCAGGCATAATTACAGGACACAAAGGTATGACAACCCAGATAAGCTTTCAGTGTGTACTATACAGTACTGTATGTCAGTACTTACACAACCTTAATTTTGAGAAATGTAATCTGTGATGAATACAGGGACCACACAAAACAGTGGATGCAAGCAATGTGGACATACACCATACTGTGCTGTACAGGCCCAGAGCTTCAAGTAGTACTACAGTACACATAGGATTTGGATTCAACATCAGTACCAATCAATAATCATAGATGTAGTGCTTTAGCCTCCAATGACACACCCTAGTTAAAACCAAGGGACTTAATCACACTGTATGCAATAGCACTTTTTCTGCCTAGCAACAGAATACACAGCTTTTGCTAGGATCAAAGCAAGGACCCATAATACCATGATATAAACAGTTTCCCACTAAGCTATCCCACAGATATATATATTTGACGTATTCACACATTGACCATCAGTCAGTCAACAGTACAGAGAATCTATTGCAACAAGTAGATGTAGGTGTGTATCAGTATATATAACTATATATATATATATATATATATATATATATATATATATATATATACATATACACATCCATTGGTGTACATATACATATATATGTAGGCACATATACATTTCACCTTTCATAGTGAGAATATCAATTTTACAAAGGATGTGAGGTGTACAGTAATGTAATAAAATTGCAGTCTTGGGATAAATGCATTGAAGGTGTTCACAGCCCAGGTAGCTTTAGCAGGCCTCACTGGCTTCAACATTGCAAACTGAACAAACCAACCACAGTGTTTAACAACCACATGTCATATACCAGCACTGTATGCTGTCTTGTTTGTCACACACTAAAACCAACATACAAATATGTGCATACTAACCTTCACCAACATATATATCTCCACCCTTCACAAACAGTTGCAATATGTCCCCTGCTCTATGCACATATACAGATGTGAATATATATAACACATATATATTTCTCGTATGTGTGTGGCATACACACACAAGGTCCACACTGTTGTAAGTCCCTGGACCTCACAGCTGAACTGTTGGGCCTTGCTGCAACACAAACAGGTATCACATATGAACACACACTAACATTAGGGGAGGTATATATGGCTACAAATGCTAGATAAGCATACTAGACTGCTACAGCAGTTGCCAATGCTAAGCTACACTTTAATATGACTATAATGCATGTGTTGTTCTGTCACACCCATGTTTATATAATGTCAGCGCTAATCCCAACAGCCATTGGCCACACTACTGTACAGAACACAGATAACACGGATCAGATCTTTGACATTTAATGCTGAGCTACACATTTCACAGGTATGTCTCACTGCCCACAGGTACACACTGTATTGTCCATAGCAGTAGTTAAGCAGAACATCTATGCATAAATAAGTACTGCTGCCACATATGAATGGTTCACATTATGTAGACTATTCTTCAATAACATCTACTACATGCCAGTAAATACATATGTGTCACATACCTTTTCTTTGTATGATTTGGTAATATTTCTTTTTCTTTTTCCTTTTCTCTGTCTCTCTCTCTGTCAGTCTCTGCAATAGAGTGATTGAGTTTGTTGGCAGAGATTGCAGCCTGCTTTTGTAGGCATTTGCACATGAGCATGTGATGGCCTCTGCACCAATTAGTGGCCATCATTTGCTAACTGCATGCAGCCTGCTGTGTAGTAATTGCAGTAATGACTGTCATAGCAACCCAGTACTATAAATTGCTAACTCAGGTAGGCGTGGCCCTTTCAGCTTTCCAAGATGGAGATCATTCTTGTTTGCTGTGGACATCATTGTTTAAGACAGAAGGTTGGTATAGTTCTTATATCAGAAGCCAGGGGTGTAGCCAGAGATTTACATTTTGTACTCAGACCTAATGTTGCTGCTTCCAGTACCCACTTATCAGTGTAGAAATGTACTCACCCCTCAAAATGCTACCCAAAGATACATGGAAAGATGTACTTTCTTTTCAACTTTTACAATTAACTGCCATACAAAGCTAGTTATAGAGATGTAGTCCTTTGGCACAAGAATTGTTTGTGAACTGCTATACTGTGAATATTCATTTACACAGTTCTAAACAGTTTGTGCTTTTTTAGTGTTGACATTAGCACAAGCTGCTCAGAAAAACTGGACACATTTCAGTACAGTGAGTATGCTTACCTACATCCTTGGTAGACCTGCACACACAGGTATATTCTACATTTGGGTAGGGGTGCAGAAGTACAGAGATCGTAAGTACTATTGTGTGGATTTTATCTTGCTGGACTTACAGGGTTGCATGTACATGTTAGTTTATCAAGGCAAGTAGTCTGTCTGCATAACTCCCAACTGTGGAGCTGTCCACATGGTAGCCAGATAATAGCCTGTTATTTTTTTGTCTGTGCACCACACAGGTCTTTTCAGCAATAGAGCAATGGCATTGTTACAGTTGGTTGCTACCAGTACATGGCTACATCCATTTGTATTTCAGTGTTGTATTCCTACATAAGGGTATGCTTCCAAAATTCCTTCCAAAGCTATTTGCACAGTGTGTAACAGAAGAAAGGCTGATATGCCTCTGTGTTTCTGCCTCTGCCAGATCTCTCAAACACTCAGGTACATATTTGAACAGACACAGGGAAAAGTAAAGAAAAAGTCAGGGACACCTTTAAAATATTAATGCCATTAAGTTGAAACATTGAGAGAACCAGAGCATATGAATTAATACACCTTTTCTGAAGTAAAAGAAGTGTCTAACTCTTAATTATTGTCATTATTCATTAAGTGTAATTCACCACCTTTCTGCCCAAAGTCAGTAGTTTTAGGAGGGATTCAGAGGGACAGAGCTAAAATTTGTGTCGAAATCAGGGACATCCCTGAAAATTAGGGACAGTTGGGAGGTATGGCCTCTGCCCTAAACAGATATGCCAGTGTTTGTCCTGCTGTGATACTGTGTGGGGTTGTAAAGTGATGGTGTAACATTATTTCCTGTTAGAATGGCTGCTTCTCTTATCACAGTCATGTAATGTAATCCCACAACAATTGTTGGCAAAGATCCACAGAACAAGTTGTGTGGTATGGCATTCCTATTTTTCCTTTACATTCACTCATTCTGATGCATGATATATTTATTTCAGCACCAACGTGCTGTATAGTTACCGTGTCTTAGTGCTACATCATGTTGTGTAGTGTGTACAAGGTCCAGGGTTCGAGACTGACAGAGGTGTTTTATTTTGCTCCTGAGCAGAACAAGGGCCCTCACATATAGAGTGACTAAGGCACTTTTAAGCAGTTGTAAGAAGGTTTGCGTGGGTTTGCATGATGCTTACCAATGCTTAGCTAAGCACAAACAAGCGCACACTCACGCAAACCCGCTAACTACTGCTTAATAGTACTTACTCCCGCTAACCCCCACGCTCATTTCTTTGAAAGAAAAGAAAAATGGGGAGATAGGAAAGTGGTGAAAAAGGGCACAAAGAGGGAAAGACAATATGGAAAATAGCTTGGGATGTGCAGGACGGGTGTAGGGATGGTCCATTGCTGCCCATTTTTTAACAGTAACAGCTGTGCATATGGAATAAATTTGGAGGTAGATATGAAACCTTCATCCCCTGTGAGAGGGGTGAGGACAACAAAGTATGTTGTAATGCCAATTAAATTACATTTCATGTATCCAGTGGACATGTGTGCAAAATGGGCAGCTATGCATGGGGCGTATTTTTTTTTTTTTTAGGGAGCAGATTGCCCTTTTTTTTCAGGTGAGAGTGGAATGTGGGGTAGGGGAAGTAGGTATATTTGGGGAGGTAGGTTGGGGAGGTAAACAGACAAGACAAACAAGACGCATACAGGGGCGGTATATGACACATGTGATGGGTGAACACCTTTGATGGGGAAGGATGTTTGGAAATCGCAAGCCCATGAGCCCACAGATGGAAACAGTGGGACTGAGGTTCCCACCCATGGGCAGTCACTACTGCACCTTCACAGCCCAGAGGGTGGCTGTGCTGGAGGCTGTGTAGGAGGGGCAGGCTAACCTGGGAGTTGCGCCACTCGATCCTCAAGCTGATGTAGAGGTTCTGCAACAGAACGTTCAATCTCTCTACGCACCACAGCCCGGACCATTCGAAGTGTGATAGGTGGCCCTCTTCTGCCCACGCTTGCACGGGGGGCTGAGCCCCATCCCCTGCAGCACTTCCACCCGAAGGTGGCACAGGGCCAATGGAGGAGGAGGTCCCAGGCTTGGCACCGGACCTGCTGGTGCCTGGTGCCATGGCCAGCTGAGGTGGGACAGGTGGGTCCTCTGGGACCGGCCTTCCCATACAAACTATGTTTTGGAGAGTTTAATAAAGATATGAGTTAGTAACAGTCAACAGCATTCCCAATTATTTATAACAGCATGCAGAAGTATTCCCATTAACCCAACACACCAGATTTTCAACAGTTGAAAAGCAAGCATAACACATGCATATATAGAACAATAGTGGACATTACAACAGCATGCAGGTTGAATTGATGGCAACAGGCCACCAATATTGTGGTATTTTAACAGGGCACATGCATAGAAATAAATGCAAATATTTATAAACCAATAGGACATATGTCCCAACAAATGTTTTGAGATTAGACATACTGATTGAGGTGTGGAATCACATTTTTTTATGCACATACAGTAGGGGGGAAAAAGATAGCTCAATTAACAACTTATATATCCTTCTAGTTTTCGCTACATTCCTATTAACTGCAGTTATATGTCCCTTACATGTATTATTATGCAACCCAATGTCCTTATAATGTGCAACTGGATTTTGCTAGATCATTATATACATGAGCTGTATCTTACGTACAAACTGTCCAAGATGCAGATGTTACTGCTACATATTTTGAGAGTTGCTCACACACACTACTGCTAAGATGGTACACTGACAGCTCTACTTTCATATAATTATCTAGATATGTTCAGGTGAAAGTATCAGTTATATGTTAACAACTCCCTACATTTCTGGCAGCACACTGACATTTCTGTGGAACACAATACCAAGCTACTCATGTGGCAGATTAACCTGTACATGCTGGGCATGAAGCAACAGTTGAGGGCTGTAAATATGCATAAAAGCTACTGGCACTCCCTTCATCCACGTTATATGGGCATACCCAAGTGTGGGTTAACACTGCTTAATACAACAGTACTATTTGTAAAATGCAACAGTACAACAACATATCAAAGTAAATGACACAGACACACTCCAGGAATTATACATTTATTAAAGGATTATTACACCTTTATTTATTGGGTTAAACACTTTTTGAAGGCTCTCTCATTTATTTTATATAACAGTACATGCAGAATAATTACTAACCTGCCTGATGATGCAACCTTTGCAACCTATCTTCATGGGCTTGTTGATTCATAGCCCGGACACCTGCAGCTGTGAAGTAAATGCAGTGATATTGAGACATACCTAGCCATAGTATAGACAAGCATAGCAATTCTTAACTACTTAATACAATGGCTACTTACTCAGTACTGGGGCATTAGGCATCGCATGGGATTCCTGGATCCACTGGTCCAGTTGATCCTCCTTATGTAGCTTCAGGTCAGAATAATGGTGCCTGACCTGCTCACCAGTCCGAGGAATGCCAGTGGCACTGGTGAGATCACGAGCAAGACTATTTCAGGCCTCAGTTTTATATTGGGTGCCCTGGTACTGGCCCTGCAGGAGTCTTTCCTCATGATTGTGGACAAGGAGCTAAACCATTACTTTGGACTCCTCAATGCCCCAGCGTTGCGCTCGAAATCAAGTGCCTTCTCCAACACCAGCCATGCTGACTGCAGAAGGGAGCTACAAACAGTTATGGCAAGTATTCCCACCTGTGAAGCTTAAATATGCCTCATTTCCTGCACTTATTTGTAATTGGCCAGTTTTAAAAAAACTCAGCTGTAGGCACACCTGCTTAGCTGATGTTGGCAATGTTTAAAATTCCTTTGATAGATATGTGTCTGTTGAAAGTGCATGGATATGAAAAGTTGTCATGGCTTAGTGGTTATGTACTGTGATTATAGTGCACAGTATCCTGACTTCGAGCCCTGTCACTGCTTTTTATTTTCCTACTGGCCAGACCTGAATGGTTAAGGTACAGTAAAGGAGGTGTGGCCGTGTTTAGCCGACTTTGCTCAACTTTGCCCGACTTTGCCCAACATTGCTCGACATTGCCCGACGTTGCACTGGTTAGCGCGGTACGCAGCTACACGCAAATACGTTGTAGTTGCGCTGGTTGGTGCTGTGCGCAGCTGCACGCAAAGACATTGTGCTTGTTACCGTGGTGCTCAGCTACAAGCGATTGGATTTAAATATGCTCAATACTGGTAAAATGTGCTTAGCAGTGCTTTATATTACTTAAAATAAGTTAAGTCCAAACAAATGGTGCAAATAGTGCTCTGAAAAAACTAGATAACCACAAAAAAGCACCAACATTGCAAGTCCACAGTATAATTTAATAAAATATTGTTAAGCGCTTTCATCAACTAGTATGACTTCTTCAGAAGAAATCATACTAGTTGATGAACGCGGTTAACAATATTTTATTAAATTATACTGAGGACTCGCAACGTTGGTGCTTTTTTGTGTTTACTTAAAATAAGTTACTCATGCTTCAGAATGCATAACCATTTCACCTTTGCACATACATATATATATATATATATATATATATATATATATATATATATAATTTGTTCACTACTACATATAACATTTGAATGCTTTTTACAAAACTTATACATGATAAATGTCAGGAAATATTTTTGTATACAGATTTCCAACAGAAAATGGAACGTGCAGTAGTGGGACTCAAACCGGGAATGCCTCCTCTTTGTACGAAGGCTCTAACCACTATGTTATTGCTATTTTGCTTCATTTGCATATATTTTTCTTATTATCCTCTTCGGTGTCTAAGCTGCTAACTGTAGCTAAGCAATGGGCAAACCAGTGCAAACACACGCAAATACGGGCAGCTATATCGGAAATAAAACAAAAAAAAAAATTTCTTTTAATTTTTAAATTTGTATGAGGTTTAACATATGGGGGAGTGTAGTGTTACAATGTACACATGTGAGCAGACTCGCTCATGTAACTCGACATTTCTCAAGTTTCGTCATTGCAAGGGCGTGGATTTTTGGACTGCTCGGCAGTCCGACACACCCCCTACACTTCTCTACGCCCCTTGTAAGCTTTAGAGTTGAGGCAGCACGCCCTCATGAATATGCATGGCACGCTGCCATCATACTCTTAGACTGGCGCTTTCGTGTAAGACTAATCTTGTCCTACATGGAAGATTAGTAAATCCTGGGGTGAATGTTCACAGGCAACTTAGACACTACACTAACAAGGCAAAAAAACTTCAACACTTCTGATCAGCAATTTATTTCCTATTAAGGTAGGAAAAGGGGACAGCCAGTGTCAAAACAGACAGTTTCTAAATGGTTGACTCTTGCTATTGATTTTTTTTATCCTCACCATAACAAGACACTTCCAGGCAAAGTCAGGGCCCATGCTAGGAGGGAGCTGACTACTTCTGTGGCTTTTTGGAAAAAGGTGGACTCTAGAAATATACTAGAAGCACCAACTTGGTCATCTGTGAACACCTTTACAAAGCACTACAAATTACAGTTCTTCTCTAGATCTAGAGCAGACTTTGCTATGACTATTCTCCTTGGGCTCCTGGACTCTGATCCTTATTCCTTCTACTTGTTAATCTAAGCTCTGGTATTCACCCCATATAGCTTAGGCTACTGCAACTGTAATCTACTGATGAACATAGTACAGTCATGTATAGAAACTTACTGTAACAGTGTTAAATTAGATCACTGCGGTGGTAGCTGCACCCTCCCATCATCTCTCTCTTTTTTTGCTATTTTTTGCCAGGTGGTGAAATTTGTATTATTAGTTTTCCTATCTGGCAGGGCTCTAGCCACAGTCTTCTGAGACACCAATGCTCTGAAGTTTTGATGTCCTTACCACTAATTTTATTCTGCTTCTCATACATTGTACAGTGGCCAGAGCATGTGGAAAGTGCCCTGAAGCTTTGGAAGCTGGCTACCTAGTCCATTCTTAGGACATCTCATATAGGGATGCCAGAACACTTGGGTGACATTAGATGTGCCACAGCCACCAGTGCATTATATAAATATACCATGAAGCATGCCTCAGCAAAATTTACATTTATTATTATTGATAGAATTTGTTCTAATCAGATTAACAAGGTTGGATGGCACTCTTTACTAAACTATAAAAACAAATATGGCTTATTAAATTGGGTGCTTTGTTTGGACCAGGTATTAATGAGCATTTGCAATAACCAATAATAGCAAAAGGTGATATAATTAATGTGATTTGGATGAACGTAGCTATTGCACTGATGAAGACTTTATGCCGAAACCATTATGCCATGTTTTTTGCATTTCAACATTTGGTGTTTTTTTCTGGTTATGTCCCTTAATTTATGAAGACATACTGAATTGAATTGCATTATTATTTCATGTAATATAATTATTAAATATGGAGAGCTGACTCACAGTGCTGCCCATTTGTGTTTTGTAACTGAGAATGGACACCGATAAGGATAACTGATTTTTGGCTGTGAGACATTCATGTATGCATGTATAAATGACTCTAAGACAGTGCTGTACCATCTATAGATTCATAGGTTCATAGGTAGGTACTAGGCTATCTACCTGAGGGCATTTTTAAGCCTAGCTAGAGTGTGTCGGCTTTTGGTGCCCCATTGATTAATTAACTGAGCCTCCGTCAAGCAGAGCCAATTAAGTGATCCCAGGGGTGTATTTTCTGTTACCCATCCACTCGTCAAGACTTCTCTTGAAGAGTGTTAGTGAGGGGCTCTGCCTAATGTAGTTAGGAATTTTGTTCCAAAGCATGGGGAGTCTCTGTGACAGGAATCTATCCCTCCAGCATGTTCTATTTATTGTTGTGGGGAGGTTTAGCTCACTAGAGCACGTGGCTCGCAGTGACTTGGATTTCTTTAGGTGGAACATGTCCATCAATTCTGAGTTGGACATGGCTTTGTAAGTCAGGCAGAGATCACCTCTGAGTAAGCGATATGCCACTGAGTACAGCTGGAGTTTTTCAGTCGGGCCGCATAGGACATATGTTTGAGGCCAGTAATCCTCTTGCTGAGGTGCTTTTGTGGTGCTTCCAGGTGTTGGAAGTGTCTTGTGAGGTACAGCCCAAATGGTGCATTGCACTCTATGATGGGTCTGATGAGTGACGAGTAGAGGGGCACTATAACCTCTTTATTTCTAGATGCGAACCCTTTAGTAATTAGATGGGCCACACATAAGGATTTCCTAACTACTTTGGCAATATGATTGTCAAAGGAGAGATTACTATCTACCTGGGTCCCCAGATCTCTTATTACCTCTTCTGTATTAAGGGGGCTGCTGCCTATGTGGTAATTCGTGGATGTTTTGTTTTTCCCAAATGGGATGACTATGCATTTTTTGGCATTTAGCTTGAGGCCATGACTTTGACACCAGGTGTCTGTCTCAGTAAGGCCTTTTTGAAGGATGTCCATGTCAGCCGGAGAGTCAATTATGGCTCCCAGTTTACAGTCATCGGTGAACTTGGTTAGCTATAGTCCTCCTGTGTTTGCCTGTACTTCTGAGAAATATATGCCAAACAGTAGGGGTCCCAGAAATGAGCCTTGCGGGACACCACTTGTGACTGCTTTAGAGTCGGACCTGGAGCCTGCTATTCTTACCATGTGAGTTCTGTCTGTAAGCCAGTTGGCAACCCATCTTGTGATGTAGGGGTTTATGTTCAGGCTGGTGAGTTTTTCTATAATACCCAAGTGGGGAATGGTGTCAAAAGCCTTGATGAGATCAAGGTAGGCTGTGTGAACTACCTTTCCCTCGTCTATGGCCTTGGTGAGTGTCTTGAAGAAGTCAACCAGGTTTAGTAGGCATGATCTGCCCTTAAAAAAGCCAAACTGGGTTGGGTCAAGTGTTTGGAGGTTCTTTGTTAATGAGTTCCATGATGATGCGCTCCATAGCCTTGCAGACCAGGCTAGTCAGGTTTATGGGGCGATAGTTACCAGGGTCAGTTGTGGCCCCTCCTTTGTGGAGCAGAATAACCATTGCTGTGCGCCATTCTATGGGCACGTAGCCTGTGGAGAGGCTGAGGTTGAACAGCGTGTTTAGGTGGGGGGTTAGTTTGTTCTGTAGTTCATGCAAGACACAGCCTGGGACACCATCTGGCCCCATTGATGCTGTGTTTTTGGCTTTTGAAAGGGCTGTTTTCACCTGTGCTTCTGTGATTTCCAGGACACTACACTTTTCCGGTATTGTTGTGGGCCCTTTTGAAGGTGAGAGGGAGGTGAAGTTTGCACTGAATCTATCTGCCAGGATGTTGGCAATATTAGTAGGTTCAGTATATTTTGTGCTATTTTGCACTAGCTCAGAGCATATCTGTGAGTTGCCACTTAGATTCTTGACATAGCTAAAGAAGGCTTTGTGGTTATCTGTCGAATCCTTGGCTATTTTTCTTTCGTAGTTAGCCTTGGATGATTTTATGAGGGGACCTTAGTTTCTTACTGATACTGAGCACTGGAGGTCTTTCCTTCTTGGGATTTGCTTTTTTTCTGAACTAGTTTCCTCCTTCTGTTGTATAACCTGTTTATGGCAGGGGTCCACCAGACTGGTTTCCTTCTCTTAGGGGAGTGAGTCTTGGTCTTGCTAGGGATGGCATGATCCATGCATCTTTGTAGGTGCTCATAGAGTGCAATTGTAAAGGATTCTGCATCTTGGGCAGTGTTATCCTTTAGCATGGGGGCTGTGAAACTTACCATATCTGCCTTAAGTAAGGACATCCCATATATCACTGGAGTGGTAATGTAGGCTTGTTTAGAAATGGTTGTGCAATGAAAGTAGACAGAGAAGACCTCCTTCCTCTTCCTCCTACTAGTCATTTCCTCTTGCTTTGCAGATAGAATAGGGCAAATTTTGACTTACCTCCCTATTTTCTGTTTTCTGACTGTGTGGTTAATGCCACCTCATCTTGTTCTTTATAGATCTCCTACAATCAGATATTAAAAGGGCAGTGTTACCAATATAGGAGACCCAAACAAAATTGAGGTTGGAGGCCTCCAGCTAGAACCATTCTCACTTTACATCAATATAGCTTCAGTCATTATCTTTGCATTGTATATTCATTTTATTTTGTGCATACATGACACAGTACACAAGCAATCCTTTTAATCATGGATGCCAGACACATGAACTGGCTTTTTGTGCAATGCTGTTACATTGTGGGAAGCCTGTGTACCATATCAAAGTAGCCAGCATCACACAGAACCATTCAGACTACAACTATTTAAATGTACAGTGAAGCATATCACATATAGTATCTGATGAATAGCCATAAACTACATCTTTGCTAAGCAAGTCAATGCAGAGCCAGTGACCATATAAATAGCACTCATTACAGTCATCAATATCAAGGCATGGATATTGAAGACCAGATCCCAACACTTTCAAACCCATAATATCATGAATGAAATAGTAAGATAGCATTTTGGGATGCATTTTTCCTACAATTTAGTATGTCTGTGTGCCTTCTATAGTTCCATGTTTGCTCTTTGCCCTGCATTTTCTTATCTAGTGTTTCAGGCATTTATTCCAATGCGCTGTCTGGCTGCCTCCAATAATTTTAGCTGGCAGTGTATCACAATTTAAGTATACTTGACACTAAATATGTCTTCTCTAACCCATTCTAGAGTTATATGCAAGCTATGGGCACATTCTTGTGCCATGCTTAGGTATCAGACTCCAGTTCTGTAGACTGGAGAAACTGAGATAAAATGTAGATTGAATGTGGAAGTGCTGAACCTGAGATGCAACTGACTAGTTTTCTTCATTTATTAAATAGCAACTAACAATTCCTGCCCCTTATCCCTTGTCAGAAGACATGTATGACAAGATAATTATCAATCCGTCTGCCACTTCATTCTTAATCATACCATGCTAAAGGACAATAGTGAGACAGAGTATACAAAGTCAGCTAAGCAAGTTCTTGAAAGCCAAGCCACTGATGTGGCAACAGACAAGGCACACTATCAGTGTTCTTCACTCTTCTTAGAGCAGCTGTAGCATATATAAATTTAAAGATGCTAATGCTGGAATATAGGTCCTACCATGAATCACCAACTTGTACAAAGCTGATGATCCAAAATAATGAAAAATGTCTGGCCCGTAGAAGGGGGAAAAACTTTAAGCTTTTTTAGTGTTTTTTTTTTTTTTGCTGGGGGCATGACCCCAGTATCCCCCTAATGTGAGGAGGCAAGCCCACCAAACATTTTATATATATATATATATATATATATATATATATATATATATATATTTAAAATACACACACATACACACACACACACACACACACACACACACACACACACATATATATATATATATATATATATATACATATATATATATATATATATAGCAATAAAACAGTCACATGAACTTGACGAAGGGTAGAATTTCCCAAAAGAAGTGAATCATTACCAGCACACTTAGAAATCACACCAACAATGATTTCCTATGGAAAACAGTGACTGATTTTTTTTGTCTCTCAATTTTTTTTCTGCAAGCAAATGAAGCTTGATTCATTTCTCCTCAACCAACTGTAGAGGTTCCCTGATTACAGGAAGTTCAAACCATGGAGTAGACATTCCTTAAAGAAGAATTTTTGATTAAGTACCTCACAGAGACTAAACACTCATTTATCAGTTACTGTGTTGTATTAAGAGCATTCTGACAAACATCCAGATGTAACGTGTCACAGTGGATTAATATATTTGTTTTTAAGAATTTATCTCTTTGAAAGTATGAAAGTTTAATTCAGCATATAATATGCTCCAAGAGCAACCACAAACATCAGGACATTTCTCACTGTAGTACAGCTTAATAGATATATAAAATATTTGGATTCAAAATTTGATTTAGTCTCACTGTCAGTGAAATAGTGGAGAAGCTTAAAAAGACACAAAGTGGCATATTCTATGTGTTGTTGGAGGAAGGCTTTGAAGGTATTTTGTAATTTCTTTGAAGAAGAGAGTTATATAAAAGCAAGAGCTAAAAAGACATTGGTGAATAACTGAGAGCACAGAAGCAACATGCCAGGTATTCATAACTTATTCTTTACAATTACACAGAGCCCTACAGATAGTATAGGTGCACATGTTACTTAGCTAAAGAACCTAGCCAAAGATTGTGAATTTGATGAGCTGTATGATTCCCTTATGAGGCAGAATATTTTGCAATATAAAAATGATCAAACAAATGACAGACTATTAAAACAAATAGATCGGTGTTTGTCTTAATCTGTGACTGTGTATAGAGTAAGTAAAATTACTACTGGATGGTTAAACACATTAACTGAGGCAATGGATAGGTACAAATTAAATTGTGAGCCAAACCAAATGGCTGCTGTGAAAAAAACACTGAGAATGCATTATAGCAGTAGTGTATAAGTAAAAGAAAGCAAGTTAATAATGAACTATAACCATAATGCAGTCAGGAAAGAGAGCTGTACGGTGCACAGAAAATAATATAAACAAGAAAGAAAGTCTTACGGCACACATAAATCATTATGTAGTTGAAATGCAAACCTTGTGTACTAAGTATGACTATAATGATAAGAGGAAGAATGTTGAACAGAAATAAAAGAAGTTGATACAGTGAAGTCTGAAATTGTATGGTTCATGGTTCATGGATTAGTACTAAGCTAACTGCCCTTGTGAGCCATTTTAAGCCTAACCAATTATCCCTTGTGAGACTCAAATCCTGCACCTTGGGTTTGCAAGGCAAACACCTTAATCATTAGGTCACCCTCCCACCCCTATCAGAGGCACTGATACAAGAATAGAAACCACACTATTGTCAAGAAATTTTGAGAATTAACAAGCAAATGGTGAATTTAAACTAGACACAGGTACAGAGTATAACACTATGTGCTTGATTGTAAAATACTTGCTCTTATAGACCTTACACCTGAATGAGTCACTTACACTGACAACAAGCCTTTGTGGAATCTGGCCCTATGTCTAAAGATACCTTTGAAACATTGTCTCTTAAAGGCACTCAAAAGAATGATGTGTGTACATTGTTAACATATTTGGGGTACCAAGTAGAGCTGCTAGGTCAAAATCTACAGACGCATGCATATAAAATGCAAACTGTAAGACCTGTTTCAAATCATATAACATAAATAAGTGCACTAACTTAATATTGTGCAAATCTAGCTTGTAAGAAGCTAGGAATGGTAAAATTAATTCATATATTGAAAACAATAAGTACAAGTATACATCAAGAGTCAAACAGTTACAGATATGGTATGTGGAACCATAACAGTGATAGTTTCCATTAATTTGATGATTTATTTTCAGGATTGTAAAGTTTCCAAGGAGAGTATCACATACAAATAAATCCCAATGCTATGCCAGTGATGCATGCTGATAGGAAAATGTCAGTAAACCTGAGTAATAGATATTAACAGGAACTGAAATGAGTAAAAAGCCTGTTTTGCTAAGAGGCAACTACAGCCATAGAACAGGAGAATAGTAAAGTTAATGTAAAGCAAGACAAGATCTGTTTTGATCTGCCTGATTTGAATAAAGTAGTTAAAAAAGAACATTAGCCATTGCTTACAGCTGTGTAAATGGTTTCAGCTGTGTCAAATGCTATATGTTTACAGTAGCAGCTGTCAGTTAGTGATTCTGGCAGAATAATACAAGAAAGAAAGTTCTAAGCAATGTAAATTAAATTTACTTTACACCATTAGGAACATACAGCTTTCTTAGAACTCTGGTATTTTGCAAGCACTGTTGATGTTCTAAAGAGCAATTGTAAAGGTAAATGAAAGATTGAAAGGTGTTCTAAACATATTTGATGAAATATTAATGTGAGGCAGACATGGTAAGAGGATCAAAGTAGAGATATACAGCAGATGCATACATTAAGAGAGCACACTTTTAAGTTACATAAAAATAAATGCAAAATAAGAGTGAGAAGACTGAAGTGTTTGTGCCACATTCTAACATGAAAGGTAATGGTCAGACATAAGAAAGTCAGTGAAATGGTGAAAATGCCAATTCCATAAGATAAGCAGGAACTGTTGAGCTTTCTAGGAATGATATGTCTTATAAAGTTGTTGGTCTTTTCCTGGTTAGGGGTCACCACAGCAGAACTCTGGTCCTCTAATGATTGGCAGTAGATTTTTACAGTGCCAAGTTGCCAGCCCAACACCCAACCTGCAGCGAAGGAATGCCCATTCACACATGTCTTGCAGAGGCCTCTCGACCATGGGGAGGACATGCAAACTCCACACATAAGGCACTCCAGCTGAGAATCGAACAGGCAAACCTCTTGCTGTGAGGCAACAATGCTACTGCTGTACCACCTCGGCTTCTGATATGTCTTATAAAGTATGTACCTAATATTTCTGAAACAATTATGCATTTTAGAGAGCTGTTAGAGAGTTGTAACTGCAGACTACAGCTAGGAACAAGAAAAACAAGTTTAGAAACAAGATCTAGCTACAGAACCTCCAGTGTTAAATTATGATATGAATAAGCTAACTGCTGCTGCAAATATATGCCAGCAAGAATAATACTGACACTATGATCATACAAGAAAAGAGACTAGTTTCCTATGGATCAAGAGCACTTACACATACACAAAAGACATATGCCAGGTAAAACAAAAGTATATTTATACATAGTATTACAATCTGTACCTGTGTCTAATTTAATCCAGGAGTTATTCGCATTATTGTATAGGCATGAGAAATTCCATCCATATTCCTGTAGTAAAGAAGTTTAGGTGATAATAGACAATAAATCTGTGCAAAACAGATTCAGAAGTAAAATAAGTGTTGTACCTTGTAATGTGCAACATTTGAGAGGTATGATGTGAAGGTTTTCCTAAAATTTAATGAAGTAATGGTTATTTTCTTATGTAGGTTGTAAAGCCACAGCCTACTATAGGAAGCAGTAGGCATTAAGACAGAGAACCAGTTCTGGATGGAGATGATTGCTCATTAGCTCAAACACCAATGGCTAACTTGGGATATTCCCAACTCCCTTACCTGTGTATCTTTGGGATGTAAAAGAATACCAGAGTACAGGTACAAACCAAGCTTACATGGGTAGAATGTGGAAAAAAAACAAAAAAAAGAGAGAACTAGTTGAAAAACACACATGAATGTAATTTGTTTGGAAAACACCTTAGCCCACCCAACAGAAACTAAATATACAGTTTCTGCTTACACATAGTACCATTCATCCATCCATCCATCCATCCATCCATCCATCCATCCATCCATCCATCCATCCATTCACCAATTCATTTATTTTCTAAACTGATTTTGATGGTGAGGATCTTGAAGCAACCAAGTTGAGTAGGACAGACCAGACTTCTTTACTCCAAACAACTATTTTCAGAGCATACTGGGTCATCCCCAGGAATTCCAAGACCATCTAGTATATATTCTAATATACTCTTGCTTGGTACACCTCTCATGAAAGGCAACTAGGGGAAATCTTCACTAGGTGCCCAAATCACTTTCAGTGGGTCCACTCAATTTGTTGAAGAAGCAACTCGACTCTGAAATCGTTCCAGATATTTTTGGTACTCACTTTGTCATGGAGAGGAGCACAACCCTGTGAAGGAAAATCATTACTGCCACTTCAATCCAGAGTCTCATCTTTTGTAATTGTTACCAAAAGTTAATGAACATAAGCATGGAAAAGGACATGAGCTGAGATATAAATGGAGAGCTTTATCCTAGGACTCATTTCCCACTTCATCATCACAGTTGATCACCATGTCTGCAGTACTGTCAGAAAGGCAGTATTCTGCTGGACTATCTCCTGATCCCCTCTAGTGTCACTAATAAATAAGACCCCAAAATATTTAAATGCTACTAATTGAAGTACCCACCCAATTTCACATATAGACAACAATCCAGTCCCTTCCAGAAATGAGCTAAAGGCCTCTAATTTGGGGGTACTGATTTCATTGCAGCCATTTCATATTCAGCAGTGAACTGCTCTCTAAATTTGTTATATTTATATGTCTTTCATGGCTGTCATCACATCTAACTACCCACACTTCACCTTGAAAATGATGAGCCATGTACCAAAACAACAAAAATAACTCACCATTTCTATGAAAAATCACTGTAATAAACAGGAAACATACTGTATATTGTTTTTCAAAAAGAAATTGCATGGGAATATAATAGTTAAGAAAATTATCAAATTAAAAATGTGCACAAATAATTGTTTACAAGGTAAAAGTTGAGGAAGCTACATTGGACTTGACTTTTCAGTAAAATGTAATATATGAAAGACAATGTATAAAGTGATATATAGATGCATTTACATCCAACCACTGCTGTTGAGATGCTTCTGCCTCATATAGAGACCCCCCCAAAACTGCCAAAACCATCCACAGAGTTTACAAGGCAAAGGAGGAAGATTGACAAGCATTCCTTTTATGTCACACACAGGCTGTGTTCATAATAGTGAATAATTTAGAGTCCCCAGTCCACCTACTACATACTTTTCGGATGTGGAAGGAAACCTGTGTGCCTGAAAAAACCTCCACAGACAATGGGTCAGTATACAGATTACAGGCAGAATGTACCACAGCTGACAATCAAACCACAAAATCTCTTGCTGTGAGGCAACAGTGTTACTCACTTAGCCATGGGCTACCTGTAATTCATTTGCCACTTTGTAAATGTGTTACATTTTACATATGAACCTAAATTTTGCTTCTTGAGCATGCAAATATCTGCACCACTAACATCCCTATCAATTTTCTGAAACAGAATTATATGCACTTAATTGTATCTGCCTTGTGAACCTAGGGCAAACAAGTAGAACATTAAATAACATCCAAACACTTGAAGATATCATCTCCTGGTTTTCCTCTACCATCAGAAATGAGACCTATATCCTTAGTGATATGAACATTAACTGGGCCTCTATTAACTCCCAAGCCCCTTCCCACACAATCAAAAAAATGGAAGCAATATCAGGAAAACAAAACAACTAACTCCCTCGTAGAATTTAAGCAACTCCGTAACTCCATAAAAAAGCTAATAACAAAAGACTGCAAATCATACTGCTTCAAACTTCAATCCTTGTACTCATGGAATCCAAAAAAAATGTTGGGACTCCATCTCCTCTATCCTCCACCCTGGTAATAAAGATAACCCCTGTCCAAACCCCAACCTCATCGACCTTGAAACAGCCACCCAGTTCAACTATTTATTTTGTAGATTGTATTGCAATACTATCTTTCTCTTTCCCACACTCCCCCTCACATACCATCCCCACATGCCCCCAATCCCCCTGATCACTTAACTCTATCTTCCCCTTTCAGCCTAAAACCCATCCCCATTAGCACAATAAAAAGACTTCTCCTCCAGCTCAAACCATGTTGCAAAGCACCTGATAATCTACCATCAACCTTCCTCAAACTATCTGCAGACAGCATAGCCTTTCCCATTTCTATTCTTATAAATAGATCCATTCAAGAATCTTATTACCCATCTATCTGGTGCCATGCTTACATCATCCCACTCCACAAAGGAGGCAGAAACACAGACACCACCAATTTCAGACCTATTGCCATCCTTTCTCCACTTTCTAAAATACTAGAAAAAGCTATACATTCACAACTGATGCCATACCTAACCCATAGCAATTTCCTCACCGCTACTCAACATGGCTTCCACCCTGGCAACAGTACCATGACTGCCCTCCTTTCCTTTCTTGAAACCATTAACCAAGCACACAACTCTGGTAAATTCATATTTCCACTGTTTCTAGATCTTTCAAAGGCTTTTGACACCATCTCCCACCCCTTACTCCTATCTCAACTCTCTTCCTTCCATCTCTCTCCTACCACCATAGCCTGGTTCTCCAGCTACCTCTCCAATCACCAACAAGCTGTCCAATGGAAATCATCAACCTCTCCCTTCCTACCTACACCCACTGGCTTGCCATAAGGTTCTGTTGTAGGTCCTCTACTCTTCAACATATTTATCAGCAACTTCCACCACTCCATCCCTGAATATTCACTCATCCAGCACGCAGATGACTCCACTATCATCTGCTCAGCGTACTCCCCCTCTGAACTCCTATTAAAAATCCAATCAGCCTTCTTTAAAACAGAAACCTGGATGCAAATCAATCATCTGGCCTTAAATGCTAACAAAGCTAAACTGATGATCTTCACTCCCTCTAGAAGCCCTACTATCAACAAAAACTCATTCTCCATACTCAGCCAGAATAATAACCCCCTTGAAATTGTTCCCAGTATCAAACTGCTTGGTGTCACCATTGATGAAAATCTAAAATTTGGCACCCACATCCACTCTTCCATCAGAAAAAAACATCAAAAACTAGGTCACCATTACAGACACAACCACTACCTCAGCCCCTCCACCAGATAAATCCTAGCCTCCTCCTACCTTCTCCCTTCTCTTATGTATAGTGCTCCTCTGTTTACCAAGCTCCAGCATGGCCTACAATCCAAACTCGAGTCCTGTTACCACAAAATTTGCAAATTCACAAACAATTCAAAAAACTCATCCCACCATTGCCACTCCCTCTGTACCCTGTAATGGCTCGAACTTCCCAACTACCTGAAATTCCTGCAGCTGACCACTGCCCACAAGCTCATCTTTAATCCTTCAAACTGACCCTCTCTCGCTACAGCCTTAACCCCCTACATACCTAACCACTCACTCAGATCGAAAACCAAAATCTCCTACAAATCTAGAAACCCTCACATCCTCCTGGCCAACTGCTACTTTCCTGCTCCATAGCTAAAAATTGGAACTACCCCCCATTCTTTGCAATATATCTAACCATAACAATTTCAAATCTCAATTGTTCTCCAATCTATCTTCCAAGTGGGAATGCCCATGTTACACTCCTACTTAATCTTTCCCCTCTAAACCCTATCTCATTCTCTCCTATACAACACTTAGATATAATTCTCAATATTTCCACCAAGACATCCCTGGACAATTCTCCTACTGCACCATGGATGACCTATTCTGTAATATGAAACTAATTTCTGTGTAAAAAAAATATATAAAAACACTTTCATCTTGAATATACTACTGCTTTGTGTACTTGTATGCCTAATGTACAATGTTTTATAACATTTATCGTATCTGTAGTTTACTCATACTGTTGAATATAATACTGCTTTGTGTAGTTGTATGCTTAATTTATAATTTCCTTTGTCTGTATGTACCATGCTGTATTCTTGCTCCCTGATAATCATGTCTATACTTCATCATGCATAGGTTCATAGATTAGTACTAGGCTAACTGTCCTTGTGGACCACTTTAAGCCTAGTCAGTTACCCCATGTGAGAATCAAGCCCTGCGCCTTTTGTTTGTAAGGTAAACACCTTAACCATTATGCCATCCTCCCACCCTTGTCTGTATTATGTTTTTAGAGCTTTTCTCCCCAGGCCTCCACTGAAAATGGGCTCTTCTCGGCCCAGCGGACTTCTTTGGTCATCAAACTGAAATAAACAAATAAATAAATAAATAAATAAAAATAAATAAATAAATAATTAATTAAAATAGTAAAACTATGATGACGGTGGTGGTGCTGCGGTAGCGTTGTCGCCTCATAGCAAGACATTGTCCCGTTCGATTCTCAGCTAGAGTGTCTTTTGTGTGGAGGCATACGTGAATGGGGCATGCCTTCGTTGAAGGTTGTGCGTCAGGGCTGGTAACCCGGTACGTAAAAATCCACTACCAATCATTAGCGGACCGGAGTTCCGCTGTGGTGACCCCTAACCGGGAAAAGCCGAAAGACACAAACAAATTCTGATGCATGAATCACAACATAAAATAAAACAGTCATACAAAGTATTACCTTTTTTCAGTATGACTATATTCTATAATTAAAATATCTGGCTATTTAGTTTAGTATATTCTGCAGTGAAGTAGGTGTGAGTGGGAACTACATGTTGTGCCATTATTTAAAGGAAGGGAGATTTGAAACTGAAACATATGAAATAGTCGCTTAACTCTTTAAATATTAAAGCACTCTAACAAGAAGTGAGACAGTGGAGAAGGCACAACAATAGGTTTTTTGGGGGAATAGCAATACCTCCAATTAATGGAGAAAGTGTAGAACATAGGAATTGTGAAAACAGACTACGAATGTTATCTAGTCATGTAAAATGTACTTAATGACCAGCTCCAGTGTTTGTGTGCACTTAGACAGCCACAGGTGATCTGGAGGCCCTCACAACCATGAGTTTCGCTATGGTCTAATGCCAGCTGTGGATATTATACAGCAACATTTCTTACATTTTAAAGCCAACCTTCACTCTTTGGAGGAGGTCGCTACCTGTTTTAGAGGAGGCTCAAGCAAGTGTACAAAATATTAAATACTGGGTACTTTCTGTGATGGCTTCAGGTTAGATGCAAATACAAAACTAGCAAAGCTTCTAGTTGATGACAAATGAGTAGTTAAAAAAATAAAAAATCCTCACTCCTCTGTGTGTGGTGTGTGTGTGTGTATGTGTGTGTGTGTGTGTGTGTGTGTGTATGCACAAAATTAAGAGTTTTCTTTTGTAGACTAGCACATAATCCCAATGTATAGATAACAATTTTACTTTCCTTTCTATGTATAGTGCAAAGTTTTCTTTCTTCCTCATTTCGATGAGATGGCCAAAGACACTTTTTGGGATGTGTAGGAGTATTGACATTCTTTCAGTGGTTTAAGCAAGACTCATTGGGATGAAGTCTGGCAACCCATGGTAAGAAGGAACATTTGATGTTAAGTTTTGACTTGTAGTAGACTTTTGACCTTTGATATTTTCCTCCTACCATACCGCAGCACTTCACTGCATGGAACGTTTACAACATGGCTGAACTGATTGAATTTCAGACTACCTATCTAATCACTATTGCTTTGGACTCCTTTTCTATTAATACTTCATTTGTAGTTATTGTCTGGTATAGCTGCTGGGATTGCTGACACACTACTTCTCTAATTCTGCCATGAGTGTTACCTGTAGTATTCTTTCCAAGTACTACTGGTTATTTGCTGAACATACCACAGGTTAAATTGTATTCCTCTGAAGTACTTTATTAGAGAAGTTAGGTAAGATTAGTTTATGCAGCTTTTATTGTTTTCAAAAATACTACAAAAACACACTTACTCAAACAGTATCAAAAGGCACAATAGAGTTAATCTTTATTGTTTTAAAAGGTAAAAAAAAATATTGTATACACATCCATGCATACAGAAAGTAGCAAATCTACTGTACCTTTCAAAAGGTCAAAATAAATGTGTATGCCAATTTCACATACTAGAAATGAAAATGCTAAAATGCTGTCCAATTCTTCACATGAATAAACCTTCCAATATCCTGTTTTTCCTCAGTTCAGTTTATGCAGAATCATTGAATGTGTGGTATCTTGGCTCACGAGTAAAGGTTTTTCAGCTTTACAGAGACCTGAAACTGGCATTTCATAGCAACATGAAACTAAATTTAAAAGAAAAACGAACCAATAAGCTCCAGTGGAAATTCCTCACATAAGTCTAACACTCACAGCCCTTCATCTAAATGATGGAGTGACTATGTGTTTTAGCTTTAGATTTGCTTTCTCCATAAAACAATTATTTTGCTACCTTGACTAGTAGCTCTGAGGCAGAGTGTCTATATGCACTAGAAGTGACCCAAGTCCTGGCATGGACTGTGGGTCTCGATACTGTTAGCAGGGGGGGATAGGATGAAGTGATTAATGGCCAGGTCTCTTTTGACTGAAGGATGTTGCAAGAGGGAACAGCTGTCTGTGAGTTCACTGGTGGAGACCAGGATCCGATTAGATGACCAGCTAAAATAGGAGGGACAGCAATGACATCTTTTTTTATACACTTCAATACCCACATATAGGGACCTTGACCATCTGCTGTTCAGATGAAGGCTTCCTGTGCCTCAGTCCACAATGCCCCAATGCATCCCTCACTCTGCAGGCATTACATGTGAGTACCACGAGGTTAAGTTTCTAAGTATTTGGGAAGCCCACAATGTGAAGGGTTATTCCAATGCATAGTTTGGAAAAGACCTGGTATCATGTATTCAGACAAAACAAAGGAACATTTAGAATGCTAAAAAGAGCTGGGGGAGAGAGGGTGAACAAGTTATCTTACTAACAATAAAGGGAGATGAACAGCATTATCCTGAATCACTAATATGGGAGAGTGCACACCTCCTACAGTAATGGCTTCTCCAGTAAGGTCAGACCACAAAATGGTATCCCTTGAAGTAAAAATAAAAAATGGTACCCCAGGTAACCCTGGAATATTGACAACACAGCCCCAAGAACTGACCAGTTAGTCAGGGATTTGGGAACACTCATAGACAGTAATCTAGCCTTTGACCATCACATGTCTAGAGTGCTGAGGAAATTGTTTTATGTTGTGGAACTTATAAACAAGGTATGGCATCTGGATCCAAAGAGATCATTGTTCCACTGTGTTCAGCATTCATCAGACCTATCATTGAGCACAACACCCCCATTTGGTATTACCTAATCAGGTACATCCAACAACTGGAACGTCCACATAAGTTCCTCACTAAAAAAATACAGGGTGTAAGTAACATGTTCTGTGCAGACCAACTGAAGGCTCTATCTCTGTATTCTGTCTCCTACAGGGTGTTGAGGGAAGATCTGTGCCTGGCATACAAGGCATTGTCAGACCCCACCCTGATGGTCCTCGTTCATATCTGCAAAACAAACAGCACCAAAATTACCCATTTTAAAGACTCATACCTTGCCTGTGATATAAATAGAACCAGATGGAAAGATGGGTATGTATCCCAGAGTCTACCCCATCTCTGGAACAGACTCCCTATCCATGTTAAGCAGAGTTCTTTCCCAACCCAATTCCAGTGTAACTTGGAAAATTGGATGGGGAACAGGAAATTCATTCCTGGTTTGGCACCTATGTCTCTAGTGGACACATATAACCTGTAAATGGTTCATCTCCCAGGCCCCTGCTTGTAAACATTACATCTTCCAAGCCCCTGCTTACACGTATCAAGGTCATCACAACTTGTCAGAAATTTGGGCTGCATGGCTAGGCTTAAAAAGGCCCTTGTGTTTGTTAGCCTAGTACATACATATGAACCCGTCACTCATTTAGGTACCCTTGGCATCAGAGATTCCTATGCCTCACTCTCAGTTCTTAAACAGAAGTGGGATCTGAATACATTACTGAATACAGTGGATGTAACCTACAGCTAAGTAAATGAAGGCATTAACATTGTGATGCTGTTTACATGATATTTGACTCTGAGCCTCCCACATTCCACAGATTACTTAATTCTAATGAGTTTACTATTTATTCCACTACTAACCCCAGCAGGGATAGAAACTTTGTCTCATCTGATCACACACAACTAGAGGATATACAGCAACAAAAATGGGCAGCAATTTGGTGACTGAATACCTCAGCACAACTCCTTTTTTGTTACTAAACAAAAAATAGATCACCTGAAGACTGTCTCACTAAGCAACATGAGTATCAGCATAGATGAGAAGCAAATGTGGTACTAAGAAACTTATCAAAATAGAAAGGGATGAGAACAATAAGCTAGAAAAAGCACTTTTGACCTGCAAACAAATATACGCCTTAAGGATACATTTTTATCACTTCCAGATTGTTAGGTGAAGGTTATAGAGTGGTTGGCATACATTCCAATACAGGGTTAAATCAGAAACATACATTCTTGTACTATAATTCCCCCTTCCCACTGTGCACACTGAACATGTATACGTGATTTCAAATTTTGTCCGTGGCACAGTAGCACAAAAACACTATAAACTTAAGACAAACTAAGAAAAAGATGCAGAACGTTGTATATTATTAAACGCAGTTGAAAGCTTTCATCCAGGTGACAGGACTTCTTCAGAACATCAGAACACAGACCACAGGAAGAAAATGCTGCATAATGTTTAACTGTTGTCCCTGCAGTCATAAAACACTGTTTTTTATATGGGTAAGTTGAAAGCAGGTTAAGGACTGTCTTTGTTGCAGGTATTAGCTTAAACATTCATAGACATACCGTACCTCTTAGCTGTCCCTGATTTTCAGGGTCATTCCTGACTGTGACTCAAATTTTAGCTGTCCCACTTATTCCCTCCAAAACCTGGCAACATTTGGAGAAAAGAGAGTGAACTACACTAAATTAATAATGACAATAATTAGAGTTATAGAGTTCTTTGACTTCAGAAAATGTATGTTAATTCACATTCCTTGGGGGTTCATTAGAACCTACACTAAGTGTACACTTAGTGTACACCGTTCTGAGTGAAGACAACACAAGCATAACTCACACCTTCTTCCTCCTAATTTTAGTTTTACTACTGATTATCTTGCAGCCTTAAATATCGGGGGGGGGGGTTCAAAAAGATACCACAAAGTGTAGTCTACATGTACACTTAGTGTAATCATTCTGAGTGACTAGAAACCACAAAAAAATCCAGTAGGGGTGTACTTGAATACAGATGATGTATACTCAGTGTAGGTGTTAATGAGTCTGTCCCGGTCTTATTCTGTAAATGTCTCGTGTAAATAGTATTAATATTATAAACGTACCCCATTTGTTCCTGATTATTTCTGGATTTGTCCCAGATTTTGTTGAAATGTGTACCTTACTGGTCGAGAGCTATGATTATAGACATGTCATGACTTATCTAAGTTCTATTTTCTAAGAGCAGCTCAGAGTAAAAGTACTCATTTTGGTACACTGAAGTATATCTGGCAGCACCATGTTCTTTCAAACTAAACCATATAGCTTAATACAGAGAGGAACAGATTTGATAGTGGGTGAGAGAAGATAACGTAGGCAAACTAAATACAGAACTGTTAAGTTACTAGTGTGCCTGCCTCATTATGTTAATGAGTACAGCTCCCTCACTGTTGTTTGGGATTATATTAATAAAGCATTCTAATGGTATTAGTCCACAGGTTATGTTATGTTACCATCCATAAATACTTTCTCTCTGCTGTTTCTCTGAAATGAATTGAGTCTTCAATCTACTTCTGATTTGCCTTGACAAAACTGACATTGTTAAATAGCCTGCCATTCTAAAGGACACGGTCATTGTAAAGAGATACCCACAAACTTCAGAGGTGTGACTAGGTTTTATATGGATACTTTTTCATAGACAACCCATTATGGCACACATCTTTACTCATAAGGATCCAAATACGTAACACTTTAGTTCTATAGCTTCACAGTGTGACTTCTAGTAGGAGGTGTAAAACTTAGCCCTGGCTTTCCTTGTCATCCCATCATGAAGCATGAATGTTGAAAACTTACCTTTAATGCTGACAGCATACATAATAAATTTCAGTTCCTAAAGCCTTTGCTATACATAGACAAACTTAAGTAAAGCAGCCATAACACAGCCTTGCTTAAAATCTGATAATATTATTGCACAAGCAAAATATAGGTGAATATAGTGTTATCAAAGTTAGTGGTGTGTCCTTTGAATTGGGTTGGAGGGGTGGAGGGAGTTTCAGTCTATATAAGCTGTCATGTATTATATTCATAGGTTCATAGGTTCATAGGTAGGTACTAGGCTATCGGCCCTGGGGCCTATACAAGCCCAGCCAAAAAGGTACCCTGGCTTTTGCCATCCAAGAAAATTATTTTCCTGTGCCACTGTCGAGCAGAGCCACAGAGGTGATCCCCGGGTGAATTTCCTATTTCCCATCCAATCATCAAGATTTTTCTTGAAGAGTGCTAATAAGGAGCTTTGTTTGATATAGATAGGTAGTTTATTCCAGAGTATGGGAAGTCATTGGGACAGGAATCTATCCCTCCGGCATGTTCTGTTTAATGTGGTGACAAGGTTTAGGTCCCTAGAGCGTATAGCTCGAGGGATTGGGATTTCTTTAAGTGGAGCATGTCCAACAGCTCTGGGTTTGACATAGCTTTGAATGTTAGGCAGAGATCACCTCTGAGTAGGCGACATGAGACGGAGTAAAGCTGGAGGTTTTTGAGATGGTCTGCGTAGGGCATCATCTGTGACATTCTCATCAAACAAGACCGAACATGACCCATGATGGGCTATATGTGACTCCATCATAAACTACAGCCTCCCCTACACATACACACACACACACACACACACACACACACACACACACACACACACACACACACACACACACACACTCACACACGAGCACACACACCAACCTGTCGCACATAGGTTCATAGGTTCATACTAGGCTATCTGCCTATCTGCCCTAGGGCATTTATAAGCCTAGCCAGAGTGTGTTTGGCTTTCACCACCCATTTTAAATTAATTTTGCTATGCCCTTTTTCGAGGTTAGTATACTGTGCCTCTGTCTAACATTGACACAGAAGTGATACCCGGGGTAAACCTATGATCTCCCATCCACTCATCAAGATTCCTCTTGAAGAGAGTCAATGAGGGACTCTGCCTAACCTGGACTGGGATTTTATTCCAGAGTGAAGGGAGCCTCTGGGTTATGAAACTGTCCCTCCAGCATGTCCTATTTATTTCAGTGCTGAGGTTCAAGTCTCTCGAGCGTGTGGCTCGATGGGATTTGGATTTTCTGAGGTGCAGCATGTCCATTAATTCCGGGTTGGACATGGCATTATATGTCAGGCACAGATCACCTCCGAGCAGGCGGTATGCCACTGAGTAGAGCTGGAGTTTCTTTAACCGGGCAGCATATGGCATCTGTTTGAGCCCTTTGATCCTCTTGGTGAGGCACTTTTGGGGTCTTTCCAGTTGCTGCAGGTATCTGGTAAGGTACATCCCAAAAGGGGCATTGTACTCAATTATGGGCCTGATGAGGGATGAGTAAAGAGGCACAATGACCTCCCCTGATCTAGATGTCAATCCCTTCGTGATGAGGTGGGCTATATAAAATGTTTTTCTAACCACTTTGGCCACGTGGTTGTCAAATGAGAGATTGCTATCAACTTGGGTCCCCAGGTCCCTAATTACTTCTTCTGTACTTAATGGATTACCACCTATGTGGTAATTTGTGGGCACTTTGTTTTGCCAAAGGGATGACTATACACTTTTTGGCATTTAGCTTGAGGCCATGGCTCTGGCACCAGTTGCCTGTTTCTATGAGGCCCTTTTGGAGGATGCTTGTGTCAGCTGGAGAGTCGATTATGGCGCCCAGTTTGCAGTCATCTGCAAACTTGGTCAGCCACAGTCCTTCCGTGTTGGCCTGTACCTCCAAGAAATATATACCGAACAAGAGAGGTCCCAGGACTGAGCCTTGTGGGACGCCACTTGTAACTGCTTTGGAGTCTGACATGGCTCCAGCAATTCTAACCATGTGGGTTCTGTCCTTGAGCCAGTTTGCAACCCATCTAGTGACATAGGGGTTTATATTTAAGCTGGTGAGCTTATCTATAATGCCAGAGTGGGGTATTGTATCAAAGGCTTTTGCGAGGTCCAGGTAGGCTGTGTGGACCACCTTCCCCTCGTCAATGGCCTTGGTGACTGTTTCAAAGAAATCGACCAGGTTTAAGAGGCAGGATCTGCCCTTAACAAAGCCGAACTGGGTAGGATCCAGTGTCTGTAGGTCCCCAATATCTTTATTTATGAGGTCCATGATGATCCTTTCCATAGCTTTGCAGACCAAGCTAGTCAGGCTTATGGGGCGATAGTTTCCAGGATCCGTTGAGGCACCACCTTTGTGGAGAGGGACCACTGTTGCTGTATGCCACTCTTTGGGTACATATCATTTAGTAAGGCTGAGATTGAACAGTAGTTTTATGTTTGGGTTTAGCTCTTCTTGGAGTTCATGTAGAACGCAGCCCGGGACACGTCTGGTCCCATTGATGCTGTGTTTTTTGCTTTGGAGAGGGCGGCTCTTACCTGAGCATCTGAGATGTCAGGGGGGCAGCACTCTACTGGGATAGATATTTGCCCTTTTGGTGGGGAGGGAGGGGAGAAGTTTGCGCTGAACCTGTCAGCTAGCATGTTGCCAATGTCTGTGGGTTCGGTGTATTTTTTGTCATTTTGGACTAATTCTGAGCATATCTGGGAATTCCCACCCAGGTTACTAACATAACTAAAGAAAGCCTTGTGATTATCCTTAGTGTCCTGTGCAATTTTTCTTTCAAAGCTGGCCTTAGATGATTTTATGAGTGCCCGTAGTTTTTTGCTAATACTGATCAGAGATGCCTTCCCTTTTTGGGATTTTGCTCTATCATGTAGTAGCTTCCTCCTTCTATTGTATAGTTTGTTTATGGCTGGGGTCCACCAGACAGGACATCTGCCTTTGGAGGATTGGGTCTTGGTTTTATTTGGGATCGCATGATCCATGCATTCCTGAAGGTGTTCATAGAATGCGTTTATAAAGGATTCTGCGGTCTGGGCCGTATTTTCCACAGGCCCGGGGCTTTGAAGGATTCCACCTCGGTTTTGAGGAGTGTGAAATTTGCTTTAGAGAAGTTTTTCACTGTGGTTTTCTGGGCAGGGGTGGGGTCGGGATGTGAATATCCAGTGAGATTAGTTTATGGTCTGATCTTACCAGTGAGGGATACACTTCTGGTCTGGAGCATAAAGTCCCCATGTTGGTGATGATCAGGTCCAGTATGTTTTCCCCTCTTGTGGGAGTGGTAACAAGTTGTTCCATAGCATTTGAGTTTATAAATTCTAGGAACCTTTGGGCTAGGGTGTTGGAGCTAGAGTAATGCTCCCAGTCTATGTTTGGGTAGTTGAAGTCGCCCAATATAATGGTGTTTGGAGAGACCTTCATATTTTCCAGTGTTCTCAGAAAGGCCAAGTGGGGTTCCTGGGTTTGGGAGGGTGGTCTGTAGCAGGCTATAAACTGGAAGGCAGTTTTATCCACTGTTAGTTGCACATGGATAGTCTCTGATGCTTCGTGCTGTGCCACCAACCTGGAGGTGTGGGTATCTTTGACGAATATTGATACTCCCCCTCCTTTTGTGGTTCGGTCCAAGTTTTGGGGCCGAAAAGCATGGTATGAGGTATAACCTGGTAGTGCTGGGGTGCTCTCGGGAGCCTTGAACCAGGTTTCTGTTACTGCACAGATATCGATGTTCTCCATGCTAAGGAGAGTTTCGAGTGCATGCATCTTGAGATTTAGACTTCTGGCGTTGAGTAGCATTACTCTTAGTTTCTTATCCCTTGTGATACCTATGGAGGTGGGTTTGTCTTTTGAGCCTTGCCTAAAAAAGGCACTATGGGGGTAGCAAGAGCCTTTGCAAACATCCGAAAGCCCAGGGGTGACAGGTGCAAGCCGTCCCTAGCGAAGCATCGGGCTTGTTGAGCATGTCATCCCAGGTTGACAGGCATTGGATCCCCTTTGAATGACACCAATACTTAAGCCAATTGTTGAAATTGATCATCTTGTCTTCATATTGTGGCATCATTCTTGGTGAGGGTAAGATGCTACTCAAGGTCAGGGTCATACTGGCCTGGGCTACATGCTCAGAGAGCTCCTCTATGTCTTTTTTCATGTAGTTCAGGGAGGTACGTCTCAGGTCATTCACACCAGCATGGACAATGACTGAGTCATATTTGTACTTGCCTTGGAGTGACCTGAGTGCTTGTGTTATGTGGCGGATCCTAGCGCCCGACAGGCAGCTCACCATGACCTTCTCCTTGTTCAGCCTGGTGAGCGGGATGTCAGTGTGCCTGACGATAGAGTCACCTATTACAATTGTATCAGGTGTGTTGTTTAGCCTTAAGGGCTGTGACTGTTCGGCACACTGGCTTTGTGAGCTATGTGTTGCACGTGTTTTGTTTTGGGGTAGTGGTTGCTTGGGTGTCTGCTTTGTAGGTCTCTGCTGCTTAGGCAGATTTTTATTTAGAGCCTCCGAGTATGTTTTTGTGTGTTTATGTGTTTGGTTTGCCGTCGTGGTAGGTCTATGTGAGACTGGAATTGTAGTGAGTGTGGTTTCCTTCTCCTCCTGACTGGTTACACCAGTACTGAGTTGAGAGAGCTTAGCCTCCAGTTTGGCTATATGGTTGCATCTCTCACATGTGTTGAAACTTGTTGGGAGGAGGAGAGGGTTGTCTGTGTACATGAGGCAGTTGTAACATTGCCTCAAGATTCCCAGATTCACCAGCTGGACCGGAGAGGAGATTGACAACTGACCTTTGGACATGCTAGAATAGTATTGGGAATTCCTTTATAATTGAAAAAAAGGGCCAATGGGGAACAAGGTACTCAAGGGGAGTTTGTGAGGGTGTAGTGCTTTTAATTTTTTTAGTGCTGACTTATATAATTGCTTTAGTGAGCAAGTGCCAGGTAACTTAAATGCAATGTGTTACAGGTAACTTAATGCAAAAACGACAAACAGTAACTTTCTTTCAAGTGAAACATGTAACTGTGGGCTGATAAACAACATTGTTCCAGCATCAGAAAGTTACAAAGAACCATTGTTCTGTGATTTAGCCTGTAGTGGGCTCACATTGTAATACAGCACACTAAAAGCACATAGTGTCTTGAAGCTGTACACTTCTAGACTAAATATAATAGACAGATTAGGCACTTGTTACTACTTTCAGACTGAGCAACACTGATGTACTGTATGTTCTTGTATCCTTCCATCTTGACTAGTATAGAGTGCTTTGCCTTCATTAAATGGATAATAAACATGGCCCACTCTAGTGAGTATGGAATCCCTCAGTGACGCATTTGACTATTACTTTCAAGTCATATCGTTTCCTTTTTTACCAAGGTCATTTTAATGTCTTATTTGTAGCTTCCATGCTGTATATAGTTTGGGTTCTACCTATATGAAAATGGTTTTGTTACCATGTACTGTGACCAAGTTGCTTAGATCTTTAGGGTGGACTGATAGCTGTCCAAAGCATTATGCAGAGATTTTGGGTAGGAATTCTATTTCTTATCTGTATTTTTTTTTTCCTGTTAGAAGCAGCATCTTCCCTGAGTTGGGTATGTGAGATTTAGGCACAATGCCAAAGGTCTTTTTAATACCATCTATATGAGAAGATTTTTCACAGTCTACAAAGACACTCTATTTACAATTATCATAATTTGATTTCGTAACTGAGAAAAAATGTTCTAAGTCCTATACTTCAGTTGGTACAACACAGTTTCTGTTTTTGTTTCATGCTCATTGCTAAGGTCTTAATAAACCTTACATATTTTATTCATATGAAATGTGACAAGCTTCTTACTTTATTTGTATATGGTTAGGCTTCTGGATTGTTGTTCTACATTGTGGATTGCATTTTTTTGCATGTATTTCTTGGGTCTATATTAGATAATTGAAACGGCTCATTATCGAATGCTGTAACGTTGAACTGCAAAACCCGAACCCTAACAATATCGAAACCTCAAAACAGTGAATTGTTTCCCAGGGAAAAAATTCACTGTTCCGAGAAACACACACACACCACAAGCACATGAAAAAGCAGCAATCCACACACATACACTTAAATGCCACATCTAACCCTACACCACACTGCACATACACTACTATCTATCCACTTACCTTAAACCAGACCCTAACCCTAAGGTCCGTCACTATCGCACATTCACCTCACCTGCACCCTAACCCTAACTCACTTAACCTGCCCCAACCCCAAATTCTCACTATCGCACACTCACTTCATCCGCGCCCTAACCCTAACTCACTTAATCCACCCCTAACCCCAAATTCTGTCACTATCACACTCACCTCACCTGAGCCCTAAGCCTAACTCACTTAACCTGCCCATAACCCTAACGTCCATCACAATCGCACACTTACCTGACCCACGCCCTAACCCTAACCCTAACTCACCCAACCCATGCCCTAACCCAAACGTCCGCACAATCACACACTTACCTTAACCCAACCCGTAACTTTCCACTGCATCGCTGAAAACAACAAAGCCACAACGGCCAACCGAATTCTTTCCCTAGGAAAGAATTTGGTTTTGTGCAGCTTCGCTGTTTTCAGCGTTCAAGATATTGGGTTCGATATTAGATCATTTGAAATTCAGTCGTTTTGATGATCTAATATAGACCCGTATTTCTTTGCTTATAACTTTTAAGGTGATTAATGTTTTTTTGTAGAAATTTAAATTTTTGTGAAAAAAGGAATCATTTTCCTTTCTGTTTCTATGACAATAGCTCATTTCATAGAACTGTAGATTTAACATGCATAGTAAGTGATACTATTTCTTTTTAATTTATTAAGTTACTGTTCATAATAAAATGCAATTTGGGGCTTAAATATGAACTAATATAGTATTCAGAGCTAGAAATTGAATGAACTTCTTTACTTTAATGTATAATGTTTTTTCTAGGCACCTCTGCATTTTATTTGGAAATAGTGTAGTATCTTTACAGCTTGTTAGATCTAAATATATGTTAGTGTACAGCATCTCAGTGCTATTCTGACACTGATGCACACCAGTTTTATGATTTATATTTCATTCACTTTTGCTTTATCTTAGGCTCAAGTATTTTTGTTGCCCAGGTCTAATTGTTGTACATGCAAACATTAATTTTTATGTCCTGAATTTGTTTGCAGGCTGTATTTATCCTGTGTTTGGGTTTCTGATTTCTTTGCAGTTATCTTAAACTAAGGTATTATGGAGGGCGCTGGTATTTTTATCCTAATAGTGGTATTATTTCTTGATACTTATAAATATAGGCTTGGGTTTATTTTCTTCTTCTTTCTAATTCTGTCTTTTTTATTTTTCTGTGTGTTTTGATTTCTTTTGTTTTGGTTCCTTGAATCTCACAAAATGTTATAGCAAGTTTTTCAATATTTTTCATTCTGAAACTTCTTTTAGTTATTTTTTTCTGGATTACTTCAGAGAGATTTTGTTATTATATAGAGTAACATGACAGTATTTTGTGTCTAACCTATGGAAAACAACAGACTGAATAATTATTCTAAAATTAGTTATTTTATTAATGTTGTTGAACTATGTTTGCAATCCATTTTATCAAAGTCACTTAGCTCCATCATACATGTGTCAAACTGCCAGATTTTGAGCAAAGAAGAACTTGGAGCAGAGGTCCTAATTCCCATTGCTTTAAAATGAGCTGATAAAAACATGTCTGTATTTCTATATAGTATGTTGTGTGGGATTTTCTGTTGCCAGTTTACAATAACATTCAGGATTGCAGACATTGCATAATCTTTCAAAAATCTCCAAATTAAGCTAAATTAATAGACATTTTTACTTTAAATTTCATTAAAATCTTCTTCTTCTGGCTTTTCCCAGTTAGGGGTTGCCACAGCGGATCATCTGTCTGCTCATGATTGGCAGTGGAGTTTTATGGTGTAGAGTTGCCAGCCCGGCACCCAACCTTCCACAGAAGGCACACACACATACATGCACGCACTCACACCTAGGGCCAATTTAGGGTGTTCAATCCACCTACTGCATATCTTTGGGATGTGGGAGGAAACCCACGTGACCACAGGGAGGATATGCAGACTCCACACAGAAGGCACCCCATCTGAGAATTGAACTGGAGAACCTCTTGCTGTGAGGCGACAACGCTAACCGCTGCACCACCATGGCTGCCCTTTTAAATTTTGTTAAAATAATTGCTATAAATGTGCCAGATACTAAAACCATTGCCCACTTATATAGAATGGTATAATGCACAGCTTAAATATAAAAGAGAGTTCTCATAGTGGGCATGCCTTATAAGCAGCCTGTGATGAGGATGTTATTCTCCCCTCAAGAATACAGCTATGTTTGTATAGGGTAGAAGACAATGGAAGGCTGAAACACTTCTGTCCTTTCATAGAGAACTGGAATTATTGTCTCACACATCTCTTACTTCAGAATGACAGTAAGAAAGTGAGTGACCAAATAAAAATATGCATGGGAGCTATTAATTTCACACTATGATGCTATTTTATGGTATCCTAAGCCATGAACTCACACCATCACCTACTAAAGAAACCTGAAGGAAGTGTGCTCAGATGAGAAGAAAATGATGAAATGACCTCTACAGTACTACTAAGACTAGACTTCTATAACAGGTGTGTGTGTGTGCGCGCGCATGTGTGTGTGTGTGTGTGTGTGTGTGTGTGTGTGTGTTTGCGTGTGCGTGTGTGTGTGTGTGTGTGTGTGTGTGTGTGTGTATGCATGCGCGTGTGTGTGTGTGTGTGTGTGTGTGTGTGCATGCATGTGCGTGTGTGTGTTTGTGTTTGCGTGTGCGTGTGTGTGTGTGTGTGTGTGTGTGTGTGTGTGCATGCATGTGCGTGTGTGTGTGTGTGTGTGTGTGTGTGTGTGTGTGTGTGTGCGTGCGTGTGTGTGCGTGTGTGTGTGTGTGTGTGTGTGTGTGTGTGTGTGCGCGCATGTATATATATATATATATATATATATATATATAGTGACGAAAGGAGATACTGCCAGTCCAGCTAACTGCCAACCCAGCTGTTATTTTGTAAGTAATTATCTGTCATTTTTGAATATCAACATGATTTATATAGAAGTGTGACAAAGGGAGATACTGTTAGAACAGCTGTCTGGAATTGTACAAATGACTATGTGTCATTTGTGAATGTCAACATGCTTCATGTAAGATGCTTGTGTTTCAAATGTATTAAGAGTTGTATGTCATGTATATATCAAACTAGGTTTGTACAGACGTGTTTGTGTTGTAAAGATATTTTATAAAGTACTGAGCTTAAAAGTGTATCCACAGTGTGCTCTGATGGAAGAGAACAGAAATGTACATGCACTATTGTAACTGTTTAAATATTTTAACAGTGGAAACTGGAACACAGGAGGTTCATTTCAGTCCACCAAAACTTCAGAAAAATAGCTGAAATTAAATTACTTTATGGTAGCTGCAGACACAGAATCTGTGCAGAGAGGCTTTCTGTATTGTTTTGGAAGTGTTTTATTGTTTAATGACATCCAGCATTTGCCAAAGTTCTCAGGAAAGGTTCTTGTCTATGTATTTTTACAGGAAGATGCCAAATGCTACCAGCTGCCATCAATGGTTGTTTTGGGCCTGTGGGCTAGAAGTCAGATGACAAAAGATGATGTAATTTTGCAAAGTAGCCCAGCAGTAATATTTCAGATATTAATTTGAGAGGTCTCTGAGAGAGGCACAGCATTCTGTATTCTGTCTTGGACCTGACAACATCAGGATCCATTCACCACATCTGCCTAGCTCTTAAGTAAGTTAACTAGGGTATAGCAATTCTCTTAGATTAAGTCAGGAATATAGTGAAGCATAGTTTAGATGTTTTTCTTCATTTATTTGAGACTATCCTGCAATGTTGTTTTAAATATTTCCTGTGAATTTGAACTCGGATGTCACAGTAAATATATATTTAGAATTGTCTTGTTCTTTTATTATTTATTATTAAATATATTTAAACCTTTTATTTTGACTGATCTGTGAAGAGATATTTAAATTCTGAGAGTACTTAAATATTTATTTGGTGACACTGTGTAGGCCAGTCCTAATAGCCTTGCTCTTGGTCAAACTACCCCTTTGTATTAATAGTAACATAGGTTCATAGGCTCATAGGTAGGTACTAGGCTATTGGCCCTAGGGCCTATATAAGCCTTGCCAAAAAGGTACTCTGGCTTTTGCCACCCAAGAAAATTATTTTCCTGTGCCCCTGTCAAGCAGAGCCACAGAAGTGATCCCCAGGGTGAATTTCCTATCTCCCGTCCAATCATCAAGATTTTTCCTTGAAGAGTGCTAATGAGCTTTGTTTGATATAGATAGGTAGTTTGTTCCAGAGTATGGGAAGTCTCTGGGATAGGAATCTATCCCTCCAGCATGTTCTGTTTATTGTTGTGACAAGGTTTAGGTCCCTTGAGTATGTAGCTCAGAGGGATTGGGATTTAAGTGGAGCATGTCCAACAGCTCCTGGTTTGACACAGCTTTGTATGTTAGGCAGAGATCACCTCTGAGTAGGCGATATGTGACGGAGTAAAGATGGAGTTTTTTTAAACGGTCTGCATAGGGCATCTGTTTGAGGCCAGTAATCCTCTTTGTGAGGTATTTCTGTGGCCTTTCCAGTTGTTGTAGATGTCTTGTGAGGTACGTACCAAAAGAGCCACTGTATTCTGTAATGGGTCTAATGAGTGACGAGTAGAGGGGAACATTGACCTCTTTTTTCATGGATGAGAAACCTTTTGTGATGAGGTGTGCCATGTAGAAGGATTTCCTGACTACTGTGGCAATGTGATTATCAAAGGAGAGACTACTGTCCACCTGTATCCCAAGGTATCTTACCATACTTTCGGTGTTAAGTAGACTACCGCCTATGTGGTGGTTCATGGGTACAGAGTTTTTTCCAAAAGGGATGACAATGCACTTTTTGGCATTGAGCTTGAGGCCATGGGTTTGACACCAGGCATCTGCCTTAGTGAGGCCTTTTTGTAAGATGTCCACATCGTTAGGAGTCTCGATTATGGCTCCTGGTTTGCAGTCATCTGCAAACTTCACTAGCCAAAGACCTTCTGTGTTAGCCTGTACTTCAGCGAAGTAGATACCAAACAGAAGAGGACCCAGGACTGAACCCTCTGGTACTCCACTTGTCACTGGTCTGAAGTCGGATTTGGAGTCTGCTACTTTTGCAGTGTGGGTTCTGTCAGTGAGCCAGTTGGCAACTCATCTTGTGACATAGGGATTTCTACCTAGTTTAGTGAGTTTATCTATAATTCCAGAGTGGGGGATGGTGTCAAAAGCCTTGGCAAGATCTAGATAGACTGTGTGAACCACCTTACCCTCATATACGGCTTTGTTGACCGCTTCAAAGAAGTCTATCAGGTTTAGGAGACATGATCTATCTTTTACAAACTTTAACTGGGTGGAGTCCAGAGTTTAGAGATGACCAATTTCATTGTTTATAAGCTCCATGAGGATATGTTCCATAGCCTTGCAAACCAGGCTCATCAGGCTAATGTGGCGGTAGTTCCCGGGGTCCATGGTGACACCCCCTTTGTGTAGTGGGATGACCATCGCTTTGCACCATTCAGTGGGCACAAAGCCTGAGGTAAGGCTATGGTTGAACATGGTACTTAGGTGGTGTGCCAGTTCATTCTGTAGTTTGTGTAGAACACAGGATGTTGTCAGGTCCAAAGGATGCTGTGTTCTTGGCTTTGGAGAGTGTGTTTTTTATCTGTGCAGTCATGATTACAGGAACTTTGCATTCTTCCAGTATAGAGATGGGGCCTTTAGGGGGTGAGAGGGGGGTAAAGTTAGTACTGAACCTATCTGCCAGGATGTTGGCAATAATAGTTGGTTCTGTATATTTAGTGCCATTCTGCTGTAACTCAGAGCAGATCTGTGTGTTTCCATTGAGATTCTTGACATAGCTATAGAATACTTTGTGGTTGTCTTTAGATTCAGTAGCAATTTTGTTTTCATAACTAGCTTTGGAGGATTTTATGAGGGATCTCAGCTTCTTACTGAGGCTGACCAGGGAGTTCCTCCAATCATGGGATTTTACTCTTTTTTGCAACAGTTTCTTTCTTCTGTTGTTGAGTTTGTTTATGGCAGGGAACCACCAGATTGGCTTCCTTTTTTTGGAGGATAGCATCTTGGTTCTGTTAGGGATTGCATGATCCATGCACTCATGTAAGTGCTTATAAAGTACATTTGTGTAGAATTCAGCAGTCGTACCTCTATTGTCCGTCTGCATGGGTGTCGTGAAGCTTGTCACTTCTGTCTTCAGAAGCGTGAAGTTGGCTTTGGAGAATTTTTTTATGGTGGTTTCCCTAATTGTGGGGGGGGGGGCAGGATGTGGATGTCTAGGGTGATTAGCTTGTGGTCGGATCTGACCAATGAGGAACTGACTTCTGGTGCGGTTGCCCATGTTTTTAATGACCAGGTCTAGGATATTGCTGCCCCTGGTGGGGGTGTGGATAAGTTGATCCAAGACATTGGAATTTATGAATTCCAGAAAATGTTGAGCAAAAGATTTGGTACATGAGTAGTTTTCCCAGTTAATGGTGGGGTAGTTGAAATCACCCGTTATTAGGGTGCTAGGTTGTACCCTAATATTTTCCAGTGTATCAAGAAATGAGGAGTGGGAATGCTGGGGCATGGTGGGGGATCTGTAGAAAGCTACAATTTGGATTGCGCTCTTGCCCAGAGTTAGTTGCACTTGGATAATCTCTGATGCATTATGCTGAGCAACTAGCCTGGAGGTGTGGATATCCTTAATGAATATGGACACACCTCTGCCTTTAGTGTTTTGGTCCAGGTTGGGTGGCTGAAAGGTGTGGTATGAATTATAGCCTGGTAATGCAGGGGTGCTCTCTGGTGCCTTGAACCAGGTCTCTGTCACTACACAGATGTTGATGTTCTCCATTTTAAGGAGTGCCTTGAGTGAGTGCATTTTGAGGTTTAGACTTCTAGCACTGAGTAGCATTAACCTCAGGTGTTGCTTGCTTGTACCTGTTACGGAGGTGAATTTGTCATTTGAACCTTGCCTAAAAAGGCACTATAGGTGTGGCAAGAGCCTTAGCCAGGATCCAGAATCCCAAGGGCGACAGGTGCAGGCCTTCTCTGGCAAAGCATCGTGGTCTGTCGATCATATCATCCCAGGCAGACAGATACTGGGTCCCCTTAGAATGACACCAGAAGCTTAGCCAATTGTTACACAGTAAGACTGGACACCCTTGTGTGTGTGTGTGTGTGTGTGTGTGTGTGTGTGTGTGTGTGTGTGTGTGTGTGTGTGTGTGTGTGTGAAACAAATCTCCAAGAGTGTGTGTGTGTCAGCCACTTGGGCAGTGACATGAACCACTGGTTGGACAGAAAGAGTATTGGAGGACTTAGCTTAGAACCCTATAATTGGAACCTTGGAACTCTATAATTGTGCCAGTGGGGAGTCCTACTGGAGATCTGGAGAAAGAGGGAGAAACCAGCCCTAGACTGACCGTGGTCTCTGAGTGCTCTTAAGGGAAATTGCACTTGATGTAGAGAGCTGCATCTGGAAATAGTGTGTGTACTTGTCATCCTCTCAGTGTACGTCCCCTACTGGTGCCAGTCGTGAGGATTCTCCTTGATTAATGGTCCAGTGGCGGGTCATTACACACACACACACACACACACACACACACACACACACACACACACACACACACACACACACACACATATAAAATTACATCAGCTAAGTTTAAAACCCTGTGTTTTTAAAGTATAGTCAAGCTATCAACTTATGCTGTACTGATGAGGTCACAAAAAATCCAAAACATGATATGTCTGTATCTAATGGAGTTTGGTTTAAAATTTAACAAAAGAATTGTAAAGGCAATGGGGAAATGCACTGAAATAAGAACACACTTTGTTACAGTAGCTGTCCTAAGGGATCGCCGTGATGTTCCTTTTTTCTTGTCCTAGCGCACAGGTGCAGCAATTGTGCTTTTCAGCCAGATTGCTCTACAGCAAAGCAGTGCTACAGCCTTCTAGTTCCAGTGATGTAACTCACAAGGAAATGTCTCGTGAGTTACACTCCGGAACTTGGTTTGGCACCTATGTCTCTAATGGACACATGCAACCTGTAAATGGTTCATCTCCTAGGCCCCTACTTACCTTTATTAAGGATACCAGAACTTGTAAGAGATTTGGAATACACAGCTAGATTTAAAAAGGCCCTTGTGGTCATTAACCTAGTAAACACCTATGAACCTATGAAAACAAAGTGGAACATAAAACGCAACATGTCTTTTTGACTACTTATAATGGTGAGATAACATATCAGTTTAAGCATATTAACAACCTTGCCAAACAATTCATAATTTTGTATTTCACTGAATAACTGTCACCAACTATAACAGTTACAATTCAAACTCAGTGCAAGATAACAGTTCGCATTGACACATGCTTGTTCTGTTGGTTATTTTGTTTTCTCTGGTTTCTTACTCTTCATTTCTCTACTTTGTGTTTGCTGGCTTTGCTTTTTCATTATCCTGACTGAAATTTTATTCTCAAATTGAATTTCTAATGAGAATTTGTTATTTAATTAATCTTTTTTTTGCAATTTTATTTTATTGTAATTCACGGTACTATAATTTGTTTCTTACATTTTTATTTTATTTTATTTGTGAATTTTAGATATTTCTTATTCCAGCTTTGAATTGTGTTCTTTTGGTAGTCACTATTTTACGCTTTTGCTGAATTTGGATTTTCTACTGCCTTAATATTGACTTTCAGCTTTGACTCCACTGTCAGTTTTCAGAATGCATTGTATTGTATGCAATGTACCACACATAACTGCACCACGTCTGGTAAACTGTCAAGGTTGAAAAAGTAAATGAAACAGTAATAGAAATATTTTGTATCCATGATGCAGAGGCTTTATCACTATACCCTGCTTTATAAATATACCATCTCTGACATCACACATTCGTCAAAGGAAGGGGACAAATTTATTTCCCTTTATTCCAAGTTGATATGATCTTGGAGGTAGGATATATAAAGAAGAGGGATATAAGAACAGAGCCCCCCCCCCCCCCCACACACACACACACCATTGTAGGTGCTGGGTGCCAAGCCTCCTTGCCTCCTTGATTTGTTTTACACTTCTGCCATCAGTCCTACAGGGTGACAGTATAGTGTGGTCTGTAGATTCAGCATCTGAAAGTTTGATAATCAAATAAAAAAACACACACCTTTGTTTTCATTGTATGGTATTACTTGCTAGGTTCTTCATATTCTTTTTGAAGATGCTGATGTTATTCCCTTTAGTTTATTTTTTCTTTATTGGGTGGGATTGAACTAACTTCAACAGAAGAGGCAGTGTTCTGACATGGCTCCAAAAGTAATAGCGTATTTCCCTGTTATTTTAATGAATTAAATCACCATGAGGGCTCCATTCATACAGACAAGTGAAGTGAACTGAATGTCTACGGGTAAGGCATATTGTGTAGTCATCCTGTTGTCTAACAGAAAGGAACTTGATCATTCAGAAGCTCCTCATGCTAACAGGCCTGAGGATTATAAACAGTAAATGTAAATTTAGAGTAAAATAGCTGAACTCACTGTCCTTGTCTCGCAGATTCTGTAAAATACAGCTGAGATATCTGCCAACATATGACAACAAAAAGCTGCTAAAAAAAGTGGAGCCATGAGATTTTTAGAAGCAGAGCTGAATGTACTGGCTGAGTATGAGACTGCAGCACCTTAGTAAGAGGTCAGCAAAGACAGCAATAGAGAACAAAAAAGATCAAAGTGATGCAAAACAGACAAAGAAAAAGCAGTTTCAGGCTTGTTGGCTTAAAAGACTACCCCAGTAAGACTTAAACCTTTAATTGAAATGTCCTATTAGTATGGAAGTGACAAGCACAGCACTATGACCTCTGGATCCCAAAGATCCTCCAATAAGATTGTCTTGTTTCTGATTAAGTCTTGTTACTTTAGACGAAAGCGCGCTCAAATAAATTTACTTTTAAGGCACTTATTAGTGTTCATCTACAGTTTACTTACAGCTAATTTTAGCTACTTTATACTGCTACACTCCAGCGTTCCTTTGGATCTGTCAAGATATTGCACCACCAATGCCACAAAACAGGTAAGCCTTTGCTACATTATACATTCAGTCTTTCCAATAAAAATATATGCCCTAGTTAAAATAAATTAAAAAAAAAAACAGAACTTACCATTATGTGAAAAGACTGAAATCACTTATTTAATTCCCTGAACTCCACTATTAGTATTCTACTACCCAACTTCTTACACAGGATATGTTCAATGCAAGATAAAATTATTCTTCCAAGATGTTGTAAAAAGTCCTCTGTCCATGAAAATAACAGGCCATGTGAAACTTACAGCAGTGCCTGCTTTTCGGCCTACACTGTATCTGCATAGCCATAATAGTTAGGACAGTTTTGAGGAAGCCACAGCCAATTCTAATCATTTCCATGGTATTTCCCAGTGAAGCAGCTCTTCATCATGTAATTCCCTAATACAAACAGATGTCAGATACTAGAATCAGAGGATCAGCAGTAAATGAACACAGCCGAGAGCATTACAGGAAAAAAAAAGAATATCCCATCATTAGCCTTTCTGTGTTGGAGGGAAGCATTCTAGCTTATCAGTGGGAGTGGTAAGCACTAGGTAACCTGTCTACCACATAAGGAGTGGTTCTGGTCCAGAAATTGAAGTTATTGGCCATTTGGGCAGTCTTCCATCTCTCTCAACTTTCTGATTTGAAAGCCAGCAATTGCACTTGTTTCTGTCCTGGAACTCATCTAGTGCAGATACAGATTCTTAGTTTTAGCACTTAAATTTGCTTATTCATGCTCAGCACTTGTTCAGAACTTGTAAGCACTAAATAAGCTACTAATTACTATAACACTCAATCTTCCTCATTACCTAGAGGAAAACAGTTTTTGTACTTACTTTTCTCACTTGCTTAGAGAAAAACAACTCTTGTACTCACTTTCCTCACTTATCTAGAGGAAAATAGTTTTTTATTCAGGCTTGTCCAAGGGTCATTTCCCATTGTTCTCTCCTGTCTATCTGATGAATCTGGGCATCTTGAGGCAATGTAGAAATTGCCTCATGTACACAGACAACTCTCTCCTCCTACCACCCAACACTACAACCTGTGAGAGATGCACTTATCTAGCCAAACTGGAGGTAAAGCTCTCTCAAACCAAAACTGAACTTGACAGTCATGAGGAGAAGGCAAACATTTGCACCACACCACACTCATCACATAGTCTCACTAAATGTACACCACCAAAATCTACACATAGTAACACAAAAACATTTGCGGAGGCTCTCATTATTAATCTGTCTAAGCAACAGAGACCTCCAAAGCAGAAACGCAAGCAACCTCCATCCCCCAACACAACCCAAATGATGCATAGCCCACAGACTCAGTGTGCCACTCAACCACAGCCAATAAAGCAAAACAACATACCCAACACACTAGTCATAGGTGACTCTATAGTCAGGCACACTGATGCCCTACTCACCAGGCTAAACAAGGAAAAGGTTACTGTCAGCTGCCTGTCGGGTGCCAGGATCTGCCACATAACCCACACACTCAGGTCACTCCACAACAAGTACAAATATGACTCTGTCATTGTCCATGGTGGTGTGAATGACCTCAGATGTACCTCCCTGGACTACATGAAAAGAGACATGGAAGAGCTCTCCGATCTTGTAGCCCAGGCAGGTGTGACCCTAGCCCTGAGTAGCATCCTACCTTTGCTCAGAGTGATACCGCAGTACAAGGACAAAATTATTAACTTCAGCAATTGGCTAAGCTTCTGGTGTCATTCTAAGGGGATCCAGTATCTGTCTGCCTGGGATGACATGATCGACAGACCACGATGCTTTGCCACAGATGGCCTGCATCTGTTGCCCCTGGGATTCCGGATACTGGCCAAGGCTCTTGCTGCCTCTATAGTGCCTTTTTAGGCAGGGTTCAAATAACAAATTCACCACCATAACAGGAACTGAGGGTAATGCTACTCAATGCTAGAATTCTAAATCTTAAAATGCACTCACTCGAGGCACTCCTTAAAATGGAGAACATTGATATCTGTGCAGTGACTGAGACTTGGTTCAAGGCTCCAGAGAGCACCCCTGCACTACCAGGCTATAACTCATACCACACTTTTCGGCCATTTAACCTGGACCGAAACACCAAAGGTGGAGGTATGTTCATATTCATTAAGGATATCCACACCTCCAGGCTGGTTGCTCAGCATAATGCATCCGAGGTTATCCAAGTGCAACTAACTCTGGGCAAAACTGCAATCGAAATTGTAGCTTGCTACAGACCCCCCACCATGCCCCAGGATTCCCACTCCTCTTTTCTTGATGTACTGGAAAATATTAGAGTTCAACCAAACACCCTAATAATGGGCGACTTCAACTACCCCACCATTAACTGGGAAAACTATTTGTGCACCAACTCCTTAGCTCAACGCTTTCTGGAATTCATAAACTCCAATGCCCTAGATCAACTTATCCACATCCCCACCAGGGGCAACAATATCCTAGACCTAGTCATTACCAACATGAGTGACCGGTGTTCAACACCTGAAGTCAACCCCTCGTTGTTCCGATCCGACCATAAGCTAATCACCCTTGATATCCACATCCCGCCCCCACCCCCATTAAGGAAGCCACAGTAAGAAAATTCTCCAAAGCCAACTTCATGCTTCTTAAGACAGAAATATTAAACTTCATGACACCCATGCAGATGGACAATACAGTTACAACTGCTGAATCCTACACAAATGCACTCTATAAGCACTTACATGGATGCATGGATCATGCTGTCCCAAACAGAACCAAGACGCTATCCTCCAAAAAAAGGAAGCCAATCTGGTGGTCCCCTGCCATAAACAAACTGTACAACAGAAGGAAGAAACTGTTGCAAAAGAGAGTAAAATCCCATGAGTGGAGGAGCTCCTTGGTCAGTCTCAGTAAGAAGCTGAGATCCCTTATAAGATCCTCTAAAGCTAGCTATGAAAAAAAAATTGCCACTAATTCCAAGGACAACCACAAAGCATTCTATAGCTATGTCAAGAATCTCAATGGCAACACCCAGATCTGCTCTGAATTACAGCACAAAGGCATGGAAATTACAGAACCAACTGATATTGCCAACATCCTGGCAGAGAGGTTCAGTGCTAACTTTACCCCCCTCTCACACCCAAAAGGTCCCATATCTATACAGGAAGAATGCAGAGTCCCTGTAATCACAACTACGTAGGTAAAAGCTGCACTCTCTAAAGCCAAAAACACAGCATCCGCGGGACCAGACAACATCCCAGGCTGCGTTTTACATGAACTTCAGAACAAACTTGTTTCCCACTTAAGAACAATGTTCAATAATAGCCTTGCATTAGGCTTTGTGCCCACTGAATGGTGGACAGCAACAGTTATCCCACTCCGCAAAGGGGGAGCCACCACTGATCCCGGGAACTATCGACCAATTAGCTTGATGAGCCTGGTCTGCAAGGCCATGGAACATATCATCATAGAACTCATAAACAAAGACATTGGTAACCTCCAAACTCTGGATCCCACCCAGTTTGGGTTTGTGAAAGGCAGATCATGCCTCCTGAACCTGATCGACTTCTTTGAGGCAGTCACCAAAGCCGTAGATGAGGGTGAGGTGGTTCACACAGCCTATCTTGACCTCGCCATGGCTTTCAACACCATCCCCCATTCTGGAATTATAGCTAAACTCACTAAACTAGGTATAAATCCCTATGTCACAAGATGGGTTGCCAACTGGCTCACTGACAGAATCCACACTGTAAAAGTTGCAGACTCCAAATCTGACCTCAAACCAGTGACAGGAGTACCACAGGGTTCCATCCTGGGACCTCTCCTGTTTGGTATTTACTTCTGTGAAGTACAGGCTAACACAGAAGGCCTCTGGCTAATGAAGTTCGCAGATGACTGCAAACTAGGAGCCATAGTCAAGTCCCCAAATGATGTGGACATCCTACAGAAGGGCCTCACTGAGACAGATGCCTGGTGTCAGAGCCATGGTCTCACGCTCAATGATAAAAAGTGCAGTGTCATTCCCTTTGGTAAAAACTCTGTACCCATGAACTACCACATAGGCAGCAATCTACTTAACACCGAATGTGTGATAAGAGACCTTGGGACCCAGGTGGACAGTAGTCTCTCCTTCGATAGTCACATCGCCACAGTAGTCAGAAAGTCCTTCTACATGGCACACCTCATCATAAAAGGGTTCTCATCCAGGAAAAAAGAGGTCATTGTTCCCCTCTACTCGACACTCATTAGACCCATTATAGAGTACAACGCCCATTTTGGAATGCACCTCACAAGACATCTGCAGCAGCTGGAAAGGCCACAGAAGTACCTCACAAAGAGGATTACTGGCCTCAAACAAATGCCCTACACTGACAGCCTTAAAAAACTCCAGCTTTACTCTGTAGCATATCACCTACTCCGAGGTGATCTGTGCCTAACATATAAAGCTATGTCAAACCCAGAGCTGGTGGACATGCTACACCTAAAGAAATCCCAATCCCTCCGAGTTACACACTCTAGGGACCTAAACCATGCCACCACAATAAACAGGACAAGCTGGAGGGATAGATTCCTGTCCCAGAGACTTCCCATACTCTGGAACAGGCTACTCATCTATGTCAAGAAAAGTTCTTCATTAGCACTCTTCAAGGAAAATCTTGATGAGTGGATGGGAAATAGGAAATACACCCCGGGGATCACTTCTGTGTCTCTGCTCGACAGTGGCACAGGAAAATAACTTTCTTGGGTGGTGTAAGCCAGGGAACCTTGTTGGCTAGGCTTATGTAGGCCCTTGGGCCGATAGCCTAGTACCTACCTATGAACCTATGAACCTATTACCACCAAAGGGCCTTCAATCACATGGACTGGGAAACACGAATGGCCTGTCAACAAGAAGCAACCAGAGCAAGTTAAAGGAAAGTCATTTCTTACATGAATGCCATTTATGACTTCAAGTTAAAAGGAGCCTAATTTAATTAACAAAATACCCTCAAGGTTCTAGCAGGTGACTACAATATGTCACCACATTTTGCAGCTGATGGGATTGTTCAAACATTGGAAACACATGTCAAAGCATAACTATTCATAGAACAAACTATGATGGAACTATGCTTGAAATGATGTATATGTTTTATATATATATACATATATATATATATATATATATATATATATATATATATATATATATATATATATATATATATATATATATATATATATATATATGAAATAACAAAATAAATCCAGCACTGCACTGTTAACCAAAATAAAATGGCAAAAAGCAGGAGGAGCAAAAGTTTTTAATAGCTCGCAGACAGTAAAATACAAACTCCAAACCAGTTTCACCCTCTAGGCGTCATCAGTGGATTATACCCAGTGCCTTCATCACCATATTAAATATGTCCCCCTTAAAGAGACATATCCAAATTATTTGAAAAAGCACCATATATATATATATATATATATATATATATATATATATATAAAATGCAAAAATACAATAAAATACAAGTAACATGTCATTAAATATATATATATATATATATATACACACCTATGTATATCACTATCCCTAGTAACTTTTTATTCTCATTTTACATTCTTTATATCATCATTTTTAGTTTAAATACCCATAAACCTCACTATTTACAGAAACTCGTTCAAACCAGGTTTATACAACGCCCCTAAATTCAAAATCCACATCCTTTCCTTTTTATCCAGTATTGAATGTTTTTCAATCTCCCTCATATTAGTATTACATATTGTATCGATCCCTATAAATATAAAGTGTGCCTTAATATGATCCATTTTATGGCACTATGTACCCTC